>NW_027636161.1:0-303584 GCF_903797595.1 Erithacus rubecula
GCCCGTTTCTGCCTGCCTAGACGTCGTGGCCGCTGCCGCCCCCCTCCCGCCTGCGCCCCCGCCTGCCCTCTGCAGCTCCGGGCTTTATTCCAGCTGCAGCACCGGGACCAAGCACAGAGACAGCGTGCTTGCATCTAAAAAAGGGACTGAAACCGAGTTATCTATTCTGTTCTGTTAGCAATTTTAACAACCGCTGTTGTTTTCTGTTTGTATGGTTAGATATATTAGTAAAAGAGCTGTTATTCCTACCGCCTTTTCTCTGCCTCAGAGTCCTTGATTCAAATAATTATAATACTTGGGGGGAGTGGAATTAAAGTCTCTATTTTAAAGGAAACTTCCATCTTTACTGGCAGACACCTGTCCTTTCAAACCAGGACACTGATTTATACTTTACTCACTTTCATATTAATTGCTTCTTCCCTTAGTGGTGGCAAACCCTCCCAAGGAGCTAAATCCAGCCCCTATGGCTCTTGGACAGCACTCAGGGGTCTCAGAGATGTCCGCCAGGGAGGTTTTTGCATCCCCAGAGGAGTCAGGGAGATACCCTGGACTCCCACATCTCCCCCCTCTGTTTGCACTAAAAGGACTTCCTTCATGGTTTTGTTTAAAGCCCTTTGAATGCAATGAAAAATACAAGGTAAAATAACAAAAAAAAAAAAAACAAAGAAAATAACAATTGTTACTACTACATAAAGACCAACTTTCAAGATCTCTTTCCATAAGGGTGAGAGCTCAAAAAAGTCAAACAAACCATCCATCCATGATCCAGTGGCTTCTCCAAGTTTCGCGACACCTTTTTGTAGTTGTCTTATGTTTTCATGAATCAATTTTGAATGATCAGACAGGTTAATGCAGCACATTCCTGCAAATTCCTCACATCCATGTTTTTGAGTCAGCAACAGATAATCAATAGCTGCTCTTTTTTCACTGTTGACATCTGTCAACATGTCGCTCAGTGAATTGGAGATAGCTTTGGTGTTTTTGCTCAGGCAGCAACCCAAACGATCCAATCGATGCTGTTTGGGGAAAGAATATTGTTACTGAGATTCTCTTCACCTTGTTCCATGTATAGAAATTGTCATCACAATTTGGACTGTATTGTTCAATCCCTCTTTTCTCTATATATTTTAATTTTCTCAAAATTCCCTGATCAGTTGCTAACAATGTAAGTTTCCCAATGCTGCATGGACGTCCTTTGAAGTTTGCAGGGATAGCAGGCCAAATTCTGTCCCCACAGATGAAAAAGATTCCTTTTGGCAATTGCACAGGAATTTGGGAGGATGGTTTGTCTGAAATCAATGTGTCATTGCACAATGAATTGTCATTTTTATAAACATCCTGGTTTGGAGCAACATCTATTTGATTTTTTTTTTGTCACATCTGAACCTTCAGATTCTATACAAAAATTCATTTTCATTGAACCAAAGATTTCTAATTCTTCTGGTTCAAAAGAGGCCACAGGGAAAGAGTGAACCCACATATACCATTCATCTATCTTTGGGGGTGCCCATTCTTCCACTGGAACCGCCACCAGACACATTGAAAATGGCTTTTTCGGCCTGGAGTGTGTCAAGAAAACTGTGTCCAACCCCTCTGCCTGCTCTAAACTTTCCCACACATTCTCCCTGGGCTGCATCATTGGTAAATCCATCTCATTGCCCAATATTTTTGCCAAAAACATCAAACACAATGTCACATAAAAAAACATTATTTTCTCTAAGTCCTTTAAGTTTCTTAATGTCATTTCAAGAATTCATGCCATTGCTCTGTGTCTTGATCTGCAAGTTACTTTTTTCGCTATCAGGGCTGGTTTCTGCTTCTGTTGGAGCCTGGTACGGCTTCATGCAGTTTGCAGGCACCCACTTCAGTCCTTTATTTGTGGAGACAAAGCAAAGCCTTTTCCCTGTGTGATTAGTTTGAAAGGTCCTTCATTTTTACCAGTTTCCAATTTTTTTTGCCATAACTAAAGGATTCTCCTTCAGTTTGGCACTCGTCTCGTTCATAAAATGTCTTATGATGGGTGGTGTTGGTTCTGAAAAAGATCCATTCAAAAAATTCCATACGTATAAGGCTTTATACAATCCCATGTGAGGCGTTGCCTCTGAAATACCCTGGACTCCCACACTCTGGGATCTCCATGGTGAACCAGGACTGACGGTAAATGATGGAGAGCAGCTTGGGGAGCTCATCCAACAGCTCCCTCATCCTCCTAGGATAGATCCTGTCTGGTGCCAGAGACACCTGTGAGCATCTGAGTGGCTCAGCAGGTTCCCAGATGCTTCTCCCTGGATTACAGGGTCTGTTCTGCTCCCTGTCCCCATCTACCAGCTCAGGAGAACACTTGTCTTGAAGACAACCTGTCTTAGTGCTGGAAACTGAGAAAACAAATGTGTTAAGTACTTCAGCTTTTCCTTGTCTTTAGTTGCTGTATTCCCCACTGCATCCAATGGAAAGTAGAGGTTCTCCTTATCCCACAATTTGCCATTAATTTATTTATAGAAACATTTTTGTTATTTTTCAGAGAAGTGACCTGGTGAAGTCTTAATTGAGCTTTCACCTCTTTAATTTTCTCTGTGCGTGATGTAACAACATCCTTGAACACTTCCTGAATTGTCTGACCTTCTTTCCAAAGATGATGCACCACCCTTTTTTCCCACTAAAGCTCCATGCCCAGCCAGGCCAGCCATTTTCCTCAATGGATCACTTTTTGGCATACAGGGACAGGCTGCACCTTCCCTGTGAAGATTACTTTCTTTAAATGTGTCCGTCCATCCTAGACCTGTGTTTTTAAGGGCCGGTTCCCTTTAAAAAAAATCAGTATATGATTCAGCTATCCCCAAATCTGCATCTTGAATAGGCAACAGTCTGCTCACCATAATTCCAGTATAGAAGTTTGATTGATGCCCCTCCTTCTTTCACAGAATATTGAAAATTCAGTTATTTCATGGTCACTGTACCCCAGGCAGCCTCTGACCACCAGACCACCACATCTCCCTCCTTCTCTATGAAGAGCAGGAGACAGAGATTTTTTTGGAAGTCAGTGTTACCAAAAATTCAGTAAAATAAAAAAACTCCTTAAAACCAATGTAGCATTATAAAGCAGCATTCTTTATTTGGCTAGATGCATAGGGGGGACAGCTCCTCCCAATGCTGTGCATGCTGAGTACAGGGAAGTTTCTGTTTATATTCTGTAGTTTGCAAACTTATTAATTGGTTGTCCTGGACTAAACACACATGATAATCATTTTGCCAAAATCATTAACATACTTCCCCTCCCCTTCACCCATGTGTTCTTCTTTCCTGAGGGTCTCTCTGATGGTCCCTGGTGGTCCTGGACACCAATGTTCCAGTGGGCCTGGCTGAGCTGGCAGTACACTGAGGCTGGTGAATTCCAGTTCCCCTTCTTACACAACAGACATTTTGTGTTTTGCAGAGGGCAGTGGTTTTGGAGAACAAGCATTGTGTTAGCTCACCTGGGGTGGGCAATTTATCATCTGTTAACATGAGGTCACAGAGCGGGCTATGACATCACAGCGTGGGTTTTGTGAGGTCATCAAGCAGCTATGACATCATAGGCTGTCTCTGCATCATCACCTGGGCTGTGTGAGGTCACTGGGTTGGTCACTCTGCCCCAGCCCCCTCACAGTTTCCCCAGACAAGTCCAATGCTGCTCATGCTCAGCAGGGTCCCCTGTCCCTCTGTATCCCTCTGCTCCACCTGGAGCCACAGCCTCCCCCAAGGATGTTCCACAAATCAACCCCAGAGCTTGACATGGGGACAAGGGGCCAGGGCTGTGTGACCAGGACATCAAGGACGTGGATTATCCAGGTCACTGGGACCTGGTTTGGGTTTCCCAGGGCAGTAAAGATGTCTGGCAGCTGGAGCAGGGTGAGGGAAGGGCCTCCAAGGTGGGGCTGGAGCCCTTTGGCTGTGAGGAGAAGCTGAAGCAGTTGGGCTTGTCCAGCCCGGAGCAGGGAAGGCTGAAGGGCTCCTCATGTCAGCCTGGCAGTGCCAGCCAGGAGGTGATGATGGAGAACACAGAGCCATCCAGACAGATTCCTACCTAGGGAAGAGATGCTGCAGCAGCTGCTGGATCAAGTTACTGTGAGCCCTGAATATTGGCATTAGTGCAGCTGTAGCTGTGCACAAGAGAGCTCTTCAGCCACTTTCAATTTTCCTTCCTCTGGGCATGGAAGGAACTCGTGACTTCAGCGTGTCTCATGTGTGCAAAGAGCAAATCTGGGCAGAATCGAGGCAGGGTGGGTTTGGGGCATCATGGGATCTGTGCTCGGCACAGAATGTGTTTTCTATTGGTCTGAGACTGTCTGCTGTGAAAGTGGATGTAATATGCAATAGAGGAATGACTTTTGGTTTTTATGGAGCTGTGCCTTCCCTTGGTTCTTTTTGCTGACAATAAATGAAGATCCCTCTGTGCCTTGAGCAGTTCCTTCTGCAAGGAAAGCAGGTGGGAGTTGGTGCCATGGAGCTGAAAGCTGCACGTACAGTCTGGGCTGGAGGAAGCTCAGATTTGCACAGGACTGCTCTGAGTGCCAGGGGTTGGATAACGGAAATGGTGGGGTTAGGGTAGGGACAAAGTGTGATTGATGGTCAGCCATAAAGGGTCCTGATTTTCATATCTATTCTGACTACATTAGGAAGTGCTCAAGATCAACCAAATTGAAATTGTTGATATCAGTGCATAAAGAGGAAAAAAAGAAATGGGAAAAAAGTCTTCTCTCATTTTTTTAATGTAATATGTTTTTACAACTGTAGTGAAAGCTTAGACAAGTCCTGCCTTATGCTCAGGTTTCCGGCAGTAGCTCTGTTTCTGGCGACCCGCACTTCAAATTGCTTTTTTCTACTAAGTTCTTAAGAATAGAAAATTAGGTATATTATAAAAGAAATTATTTACTGAATGGACTCAAGATTAACAGACAAGAGACTTTAAATTGACTACTTACTGCACAGGATAAACAAAAGAAGTGCAGGTAGATAGAAACACTGAGCACAATAAAGTTAACATATTACAGGTAGTGAAGAAATAGCAGAGATCAGGAGTCAATGTAACTTACCAACAAATTGATGAGGGAGTGCACATGGAGCCCTTTCACTCACATTCCAGAAAAGTAAGCATAAAGATGCATCCAGAGTTGGCAGATAAGCCCTATCCTTTTGCAGGGACTATGCAGAAGACTTTTGCTATGTGAAAGTTTTGTGTGGCTTTCATAGTTTGCAAAGTGAAGTGTGTGTCACTCAGAAATTCAAGGCTTATCTCCCTTCAGTCTGCTCCCAAGGCAAGCTGTTTATGGTCAGCGGGGAAATTCCACCTCCCTGGCACCAGAGAGAACTCAGGACAGGACAGATGTCCAGCCTGGGTTATCTCAGCAGTTCCTGAGAGGGGGAAGATGCCCTGAGTGATGGCCCAGCTGATGGACAGAACAGATGAGCTCTGCTGGGCCATAGGGGAAGTCCTGCTGCAGGAACCTCATGGAACCAAGGGTGTGTTGTGACATTGTGATACCTCATGGAACCAAGGAGACCATGGTGACACCAATGAACTTAATGAAACCAGGGGTCCATTGTGACAGATCAAGGCCTCATGGAACCATAAAGAGCATTGTGACACCG
Source organism: Erithacus rubecula (assembly GCF_903797595.1). NCBI lineage: Eukaryota > Metazoa > Chordata > Aves > Passeriformes > Muscicapidae > Erithacus > Erithacus rubecula. The sequence goes on from NW_027636161.1 coordinate 5,629, forward strand.
TGGGGACCCATAGACCCAAATCTCCATTGTGACAGCCCAGAACCTCATGGAAGCAAGGGGCCTTTCTGACACTGCAAGGCCTCAGGGAACCAAGGAGTGCAAAGGTCACAAACATTCCTTGCAAGGTTCTGCCTTGGGGGTGAGGAATTTCTTTGGTGGAACCTTGTGCCTGTTTGCAGTGAGGAAATTTAAAAAATTTTGGATTGCTTCAAAAAAAATTGAAACCCCCTCTTTGCCTGAGTGTTGTGAGTTCTCAGAAAGTCAGTGTGGAAAGGAAAAATACAGAACTTTGTAAAGCTGAAGCACCTAGAGGAATTGAGCCTCACTGAGTGTTGTTACTAACAAAGCCTCTCAAGAGACTAATTGAAGCAGATAACTGGAGGCCATGATTGCACAAAGCTCTCAGAGACTTCAAGGCAAAAGCAAAACCCAAAGTCGTTGGAAAAATCTGCAGTCCCTGGGAGCATGAAGGAGAACCCAGGGCCATTCCTGACCAAGGCTCCCCAGGGACTGGTCCCAGCAGATCCCTGAGGCCACTGGGATGTGGGGGGATGCTGAGGGCAGCACAAGGGGTGACAGTGCCCAGCCTTGCTGGGGCTGTGCCAGAAGGCCCCAGTGGCTCAGGACAAGGTGTCTCCTCCCAGCCCTTGGTGGCACAGACCCTGCTGTGCCCCAGGGCACCAAGACTTGGCTTCTCTTTGTCCTCACCTGTCATCTCTGTCTCCAGTTCTTGACTCTGATTGTGGCTTGGGGACACTTTCTCACCTGTGTTCCTCAATGGGAGCCATTAAAACTTCCAAGAAACTTTGGAGTTTGATTCTCACTTGGAGTTCTTGAGAGGTTTCCTAACAAACCATGGTTGTGCCTTGATTTCCCTCTGGTCTCGTGCAGTTCATTAGGAATGTTTCTTATAATAGTTACGGAAAAATATTTCGAAGTGCATCTTAAAAATATCCATTCCTATTTTATAGGGCATATTTTACTGCTGTTCTCATTACAGCAGACATGATTGCAGCATTCTGTGATTGATATTGATCCAGAGTCTCTCCTCAGGAGGTCTGGCCTGCTCAGAGAAACTGTGCCTTGAGCTCTGACCCAGTGTGGACAATCTTGCTCCACATTCCCAACCCCATCCTGTCTGCCCTGGATCAACTGGGACCTCCTTTGCTTGGAGAGCTTGCCGCTCTCAGGGAAAGAGGAGTTCTTCCATTTTGTTATTTTTGACACAATCTAAAACTCCTAATTTTCCCCAGTGAAAACAGAAAGACTCCCCAGGTGTGTTCCAGCCCAAGGTGCCATCAAGAAGGTTCAGCATCGTGGACCAAGGCCTGAGAGGTGGTGCCTGGAGCCGGTGCCATCTTTCCTTTGTGCATCTAAATCCCATCATGCCCCGCGGCCCCATAGAGCCCCATTGGAGCCGGGACTACAATACCCATCATGCCCCGCGCTCCACAAAACCCCGGTATTCCCCCCCATATGTCAATAGATTTCCTCCAGAACCTCCAGGATCCCTAAGTGTCCCCTCAGCACCCATTTAAGAACCTCCCAAAACCGTCCCAGAATCCCCTGAATGCTCCCAAGCCCACAGATACCCGTTACAGACACTTCTGGGAATTCATCTCTTGCCATCCCCACTGAGTTCAGAGCACCTCATAACACAGTCAGTCGCCTAAAATTCCTGCTGTGTTCCGTGCCCTAAAAGCCTGGTTAGAGCTCCCCAAGATGCCCCCAAGCTCTCCCGAACCGTACCCGTTCCCCTCTGAGGACCTCAAGTCACCGTTCAAAGGCCAAAGTGTCCCTGCAGTGCCCTCCCGGACCCCAAACTTTCCGCAAGATCTACTTCCGGGACTACAGATCCCATCATGCTCTGTGGTTCCGGTAACACGCCATTCCAGTTTAGAATTCATCCCCCATCATGCTCCGCGCATCACAGAGAGTCATTGCAGCAATGCCTACAGCTCCCATGATACTCCGCAGCCCCTTTAAACTGTATTATACCCACGTCTACAACTCCCATCATCCCCTGCACCCTAGAGAGCCCCATTAGAGCCCCCCCAGTGCCCGCACAGACCCTGAAGGGTCCCAGATTCTCCTCCATGACCTCCAAGTGCCCTCCTGGATCCCAAAGTGCCGCTCTGAGGTCTCCTGATTTTTTTTAAGCGAAACAGTCTTTAAAAACAAACTATTACAGGAAGGATGGAGACACTTCAAGAAAGAAATATTGAGGGAGCAGAAACAGCCTGTCCCATGTGCCAAAAGTCAGGTAGCAATGAAAATAACGGGTCTGGATGGGCATGGAGCTTTTTCCAGGAACTCAGGGACAAAAGAGGCTGCATCACCTTTGGACAGAAGGGCAGGCAACTCAGGAAGTGTTTATTGATGTGGTTAGGTCATCCAGAAAAATAAGAGGGGAAAACTCAATGAGGATATAGCCTGGCCGTGTCTGTGAAAGATAAAAAAACTTATTTTATAAACACATTAGCAGGAAAAGCAGGGACAAGGAGAACCTCCATTCCTTATTGGGGGAAGATATGGTTGCCAAAGATGAAGAAAAGTCTGAGGAACTTAACCCCTTCTTTGCCTCAGTTTTCAAGTGTAAGACATTTTGTCCTCAGGACAAGTGATCTCCAGAGCTGGTAGATGTGGACAGGGAGCAGAACAGACTCCCTGAAATCTAGGAGGAAGCATCTGGGGACCTGCTGAGCCACTCAGATGCTTGCAGGTGTCTCTGCGACCAGATGGGATCCATCAAAGGAGGATGAGGAAGCTGCCTGGATGAACTCCCCAAGCTGCTCTCCATCATTTATCATCAGTCCTGGCTCATCAGGCAGATCCCAGAGGACTGGAGGTGCCAATGTGAGCCCATCCCCAAGAAGGGCTGGAAGGAGGATCTGGGGAACTCCAGGACTGCCAGCCTGACCTCGGTGCCCAGCAAGGTGATGGAACAGATCACCTTGACTGGCATCACAGGGCACCTGCAGGATGGCGGGGGGATCAGAGCCAGCCAGCATGGATTTCAGTATCTGCATTGATGATCTGCATGAGGGCACTGAGTGCACCATCAGGAAATGTGCAGATGGCACCAAGCTGAGTGTGAGTGTAGATCTGCTGAAGGGTAGGAGGGCTCTGAAGAGGGACCTGGACAACCTGGATCCAGGGCCCAAGTTCAACAAAGTGAGGTTTAACAAGAGGAAATGCTGGGTCCTGAACTTTAGCCACAACAACCCCTGCAGTGCTCCAGGCTAAGGAAAGAGCGCTGGGAGAGTGGTCCGGCAGAAAGGCACCTCATGGCAATGATGGACACCTTGCTGGACATGAGCCAGCTCAGACCCTAAGTGGACAGGAAGGCCAATGGCATCAGCTCTGGATCAGGAATTGTGTGGCCAGCAGGAGCAGAGCAGTGACTCTTCCCCTGTGCATGGCAATGGTTGGGCAGCACCTCGAGTGCTGTGTCCAGTTCTGGGCCCCCAATTTAGGAAGGACATGGAGGGGCTGGAGCGTATGCAGAGAAGGGCAACAAGGCTGGTGAGGGGTCTGGAACACAAGTCCTGTGAGAAGTGGCTGGGGGAGCGGGAGTTGTTTATCCTGGAGAAGAGGAGGCTCAGGGGAGACCTCATCACTCTCTACAACTCCCTGAGAGGAGGGTACAGCCAGATGGTGGTCAGGCTCTTTTCCCAGGGAACAGTGACAGGACAAGAGGACACAGCCTTAAGATGCACCAGGAAAGGATTTGGCTGGACATTCAGAAATATTCTTCATAGAAAGTGTGATTTGGAATCGGAATGGGTTGCCTGGGGAGGTGGTGGAGTTGACATCTTTAGAGGTGTTTAAGGAAAGACTGGATGAGACACTGAGTGCCATGGTCTGGGTGACAAGGTGATGTTGAGTCACAAGTTGGACTTGATGCTCTCAGAGGTCTTTTCCAGCCTGGGTGATTCTGTGATGATTGTGACACTGCATGGCCCCAGGGAAGCAAGGTCCCATTGTAACATTGTGGGGCAAAAGGGAATCAAAATACATTGATGGCTCTGGGTCATCGTGGAAACATAGAGACCATAGTGACACACTGGGCATTGTTAAACCAAGGGGCCATTGTTACACTGCAGGGACTCCTGGAACTAAGGGAACAATTTTGACATCTAGGTGCCCCCTGGCAATAAGTGGCCACTGTGAAACTGCAGGGCCTCATGTACTTAGGCTCTGGTGTGACACTAAAACTGCAGGGTGTCATGGAATCAGGAACCCATTGTGAACACTGTAGGATCATGTGTCACCAGGGGTCCATTGTGACACTCTGCAAACAAGGAATTCATTGTGGCACTCTGCACCCTTATGGAATTTGGGGTTGCCCTGTGACTCTGTGGGGCCCCATGAAATCAAGAAGACTGTGGAGACACTTTTTAGCCTGGTGGAAACAAGGAGTCTTTTGTGACACTGTGAAACCTCATGTAACACTGAGGCCATGGTGACACTGCAGGGCCCCATGGAACCAAGGGGCCAGTGTTACTTTTCGAAGCCTCATGGAACCACGGACACCATTGTGATATTGCTGGACCTCATACAACCAAGAGGCCATTGTGACACTGCAGGGCCTCATGGAATTAAGTCAAAAATTTTGACACTGTGGTGCTCCATGGGACCAAGTGGCCACTGGGATAGGAAACCAAGGAAAGCATTGTTGCACTGCGAGACCTCATGGAACCAAGGTTTCCTTGTTAAACTGCAGGGTCCAGGAACCAAAGATCCATTGTGACGTAACAGAGCATCATGGAATCATAGAGACCATTGTGACATGCTAGAGCCTCATGGAACTGTGCTGGCACCAAGCTGGGTGTGAGTGTGGATGTGCAGGAGGGTAGGAAAACTCTGCAGAGGGACCTGGACAGGCTGGATCCACGGCCCAAATCCAACAAGGTGATGTTTAAAAATACCAGGTGCCAGGTACTGCACTTTGGCCACAACAACCAAAGCAGTGCTGCAGGCTGGGAACAGAGCGGCTGGAGAGGGACCAGGCAGAGAGAGACCTGGGGAGAGTGATGGACAGCAGGCTGGACATGAGTCAGCAGTGTGCCCAGGGTGGACAAGAAGGCCAATGGCTCCTGGCCTGGATCAGGAATGGTGTGGCCAGCAGGAGCAGAACAGTGATTCTTCACCTGTACTCAGCACTGGTTTGGCAGCACCTCTAGTGCTGTGTCCAGTTCTGGGTCTCCAATTGAGGGAGGACATGGAGGGGTTGGAGTGTGTCCAGAGAAGGGCAACATGGCTGGTGAGGGGTCTGGAACACAAGTCCTGTTCAGAGCAGCTGAGAGAGCTGGGGATGTTAATCCTGAAGGAGTCTCAGGGGAGACAAGGTGGTGTCAGGGCACAGGTTGGACTTGATGATTTCCAAGGTGTTTTCCTGCCTTGCCAATTCTGTGATTCTCTGGAACCACCCCTGGAGCAGTTGCATGATGAGCCCTGGGCCTACTCTTCAGAAGGTCCAGCAGCCCAGGTCCCTCAGCTTCTCCACACAGCCCCAAAGCCCATCCTGTCAGTCCTGCAGAGCCTCTCCAGCCCCTCCTCACTGCCCAGAAAAGGGAGTCCCACACCCAGACACAGCAGCCCAGATGTGCCCCCCTGGCCTGTGGTGCCTGTGTCAAGGGAGCAGCACGAGGCACTGCAGGAGCCTGCAGACAATTCCTGAAGGACTTGTAGGATGATCCTGCTCGCCAAGGGACGTTCCCATGGTGCCAACTCAGGAAGTGAAATGGGGAGTGGGGCCAGAGAGGACAGGGATAACAGGGATGGGTTCTTTGCAGGGGAGGGGACAGGACTGGGAAAGAGATAGAAATATGGATCAGGAATGAGAAAAGAAAGCAAAGGAGGAGGAAAGGAAATGCCCACAGCAATTCTCAGGTGGCTGCCAGGAAGCCCTGGATCTGAGCAACAACATCTGCAGTGGGACAGGAAACTCACAACTAATGGGAACAAAATTTCTGGCTGACTTCAGAGGCCACGACAAACCTGAGTGGTGTCCTTCTCATCCCCCATCCCTTGATGTCCCCAGGGGCTGATGGCATTTGTGCTCACTCAGCTCCATCTCCCCAGTCCTCTCCAGGGCCCTTCCATGCCCCACCAGTACACCCCTGTGCACCTTAGTTCATGCCCAGTCCCTTCCATGTCTCCACAGTGTCATCCACAGTATATGCTAGTGTCTCCCAGCCTTTTCCAAAGAGTTCCCAGTGTCCCCAGTTTATCCCAGTATCCCCCAGTTTCACTCACAGTATCCCCACTTTTCCCCAGTATGTCCCAGTTTCACCCCCAGTGTGTCTCGGTATGTCCCAATGTGTCTCTCTGTACCCCCCAATCCATCCCAGTCCACCCAGATGCCCTCCCAACATTACAGTGTTCCCAGGCTGTCCCAGTATTTCCCAGTATCACTCCCACTATGTCCCATTGTGTCCCACAGTGTTCCCAGTGTTCCCCAGTTTGTCCCAGTCCTCTCTAGTGTTTCCAAGGAAACTTGAACGTCTCACAGTTGCTGTGGCCCCCAAACCCAGCAGTGGGGTCAGTGCAGTGTCCATGGCCACAGCCCCTGGCAGTCGCCCAGTGAAGGTTGGGATGATGATCCACCCTCACAGCTGGCCCAGGGTAGCTCTGCAGTGGTTTTGGTGACACCTTGGACTGGCACACACCTGAGGAGTGTGTCTGTTTGCAGTGGGGAACATTAAGAGTTTTAGATTGCTAGAAAAAGAAAAAGAAAAAGAAAAAGAAAAAGAAAAAGAAAAAGAAAAAGAAAAAGAAAAAGAAAAAGAAAAAGAAAAAGAAAAAGAAAAAGAAAAAGAAAAAGAAAAAGAAAAAGAAAAAGAAAAAGAAAAAAGGAGAAACATATTTTTTTCCTGAGTGTAGCCTGTTCTCCAGGTCCCAGGTGAGTGAGGACAGACAGGATAGGACTGGGGAATGTGGTGCAAGGTTGTCCTGGTTGTCTGACCCCAAGACACAGCTTCTCTGAGCAGGCCAGACCTCCTGAGGAGACACCATGGATCAACATCAATCACAGAATGCTGCAATCATCTCTAACTCAAAGAGAACACTAATAAAATATACTCTTTAAAATAGGAATGACTATTTCTAAGGAGCTCTTTGAATTATTTCTCCATAACTGGAGTTGAAAACCATCATGATGAACTGCACTGGACCAGAGGGAAATCAAAGCAGAGCCATGGTTTGTCAGGATGTGCTTGATCCCAGTGAGCCCCGTGGTGCATTTGGTGCTGCCAAGGAGCTCCAAATAATATTTTGGAAATACTGGCTGTCTCTCTGCAGCGCTGCCATTGCAAGTAGCTGCCTCTGTGCCAGGAGCCTGGTCAGCTCAGCAGCACAGACACAGCACAAGGACCTTAATGAACATCTCAGGGGTTGGGGCTCGGTCCCTGAATATCAGTCCCTGAGAGAGAGCTGAAGAAACCTCTCAAGAATTCCAAGTCAGATTAAAACTCCAAAGTTTCTCTTACTTTTAGTGAGTCCCATTGATAAACATGAAGGAGAAGTTTTCCCAAGGGTGGAATTAGAGGAGAAATTGATGACAATCAAGTCAGGTTAGAAAAACTAGGGCAAAGAAAGAAAAGAAACCTTTCAAGGATTCAAAGTCAGATTCAAAGTCCAAAGTCCAAACCCTAATGGGTCCCAATGAGGGACATGACCAAGAAGGTGTCCCCAGGTACAAGTTTCTTGTTTATATGTTATATTTTTAAAGTGTGGGTTTATTGCATATATGTTATATTTTTTTAAAATTTGGTTTATTTTTTTAATGCTACATTTTCGTTGGGTTTTTTTTCTTTTTCCAAAGGAAGCAGAGAGACGGCACTTCTGAGTTGCTTTAGAAAGTGTGGTTTATTTTCTACACAGGCAGAAAGGTGAAGCTTGTTTTACAGATGATCACAGCATGGCTTAGAAGCCACAGGACTTAGGATTACAAGGTCTTTTAAGGATTTATTAACCAATAAAACATTGTCAACAGAGATATTTATGTTACTAATTTAATACTAAGATGTTTTGTTGTATTGACTCATAAGACAGTGTGACGTTTCTTAGCCAATTATAACAAAACACACAAACTGACATTACTGCATTCTAAAATGTCTTGTTGCCTTTGTTACTACCTTTATTTTTTCTGCATCTTAAATTCTAAAGCTAAACCTATCTCAACTCTGTTTAATTCTAAGCTTTGGCTTAAAGGCCCTATGTTCTGAGAATTCCTTGAATTCTGATTACCAGCACCCAGGTTCCAGTTAGAGCAGAACACTGGTGACACTGATGAGTGGTGAGAACAAACAATGGAAACGTGTCTCAGATGCTGAGCAAACCTGGAAGTGTTTCAGGAATGCAAAGGGCCAAGGCCTGTGCCCCAGACCCTGGCAAGGCAGATCCTGTCCCTCCCTCATTGCTCAGGGCTCTTCCCGGGGCACTGGGCTCTGGGCATGTGCAATGCCAAGGGCAGGACCATGGGGCAGCCCCTGCCAGGCTGCTGAGCAGGGACAAGGAGGCAATGAGGCCCCAGCACAGCAAGGCTCACTTGTCCCCTGCTGGCCTCAGGCCCAGGGCCAGCAGCCATGGCCCAAGTGCTGCAGCAGTTGGCTCTGGCAGGGCCTTTCAGCTGCTGCCCATCCCTGTGCCCTCTGCAGCCCAGGCTGTCCTACAGTGTCCATGCCCTGCGCCTCTGTCCCTGCAGGCTCTCGTCATCCCCTGGCTGCTCCACCTTGCTGGCCCCTTCCTTTGCTGACAGCTCTGCATCCTGCCTGCCTCTGCCTGGCCACACAAAGCCTTGGGCTGCTCCAGACTCCTTCTGGGGGATGTGTTGCACTACAGCCCTGCCCTGGGACAGAAATTCCTGTCTCCTTGTGTTCAGACTGGGCCTCCCCACCTGCACTTGGCATTAATTTTTTCTTTCTCTGGCTCCTCTCTACTATGTCCAACATCTCTGAACCACACTTCATTGTGACCCACGGCTCTCCTCTGCTGTTCTCAGTCTACACCCACTGAGCACAGAGTTCCTTTTCCTCTTTATAGTGGTCATCTTCCCAAAGCATTATAATTCCACCTGGGGAGATCTCTTTGTCCTCTTCAAGGTGTTTTTAACTGAAAACATTCTGCTTGCAGTCTCAGAAAATCACCAGAGGCACAAGCCCAGCCTGCCCTGTTTGTCTTTGTTGGGAATGAAGAATCAGGGAAACCATATAAATATGAGTGGTTAGCAAAAGATTTTGAGAATATAGAAACCATAAGCGAGATTGAAATGAAAGCCATCTTTGAGATACCAAACCTTAGTTAGTAAATAACTAGAAGACAGTAGGATGGCCAGCTGAAAGTAATCCCCTCTTGATAGAACAATGCCTTCTGCTGGAGAGCAGGTCCAAAGGTCAGAGAAGACCCTGCTAGGGTCCAAAGAGAAGTTTTTAGGGTTTAAAGTATAACACATTATGGTAATGTAGTGATTCTTATAGGCTGTATGCATATGCTATAGGATTTGTATCTTGTATTAGATTGGTTAGTGGAAATTAGAATATTCAACATAGAAGAAGATTTACTGTATTGTAAATGGGAAAATTGCTCTCATATTTCTCTCTCTTACTTCTCCCACCACTCACTTGGTCTTACTCTCTTACCCCCTCTATTCCTCCTGCTCTGAGCTGCAGGTGGCAGCTCACAGCAGGACTCTGCATACCTATGCCCTTTACAATAAACTGCAAACTTCAAGACCAGCTTATAGAGAGCGCCTGAGTTTGTCCTGACAACCGTCCCCTGACAAAGATTCCCACAGCTCCTTAATTTCACAGTGGTCCCTTGTTTCCATGAGGCCATACAGTGTCAGAATGCTTTCCTTGTTTCCACAGGACTGCACAAGGACTCAATGGTGCCTTGGTTCTGTGAGGCTGCAGAGAGTCACAATGGTCCCCATTATTCCATAAGGTCCTGAAGTGTCACAATGACCCCTTGGGTGCACGTGTGGCTCTGGTGCGTCACAATGGGCTCCCCTTTCTTCATGAGACCTTGCAGTGTCACACGGGTCTCCTTGGTACCACAGTATCGGGATATAAATATTACAAAATATGGGGCAACTGAGAGACATTGTAAAAGATAGTTTATTGTCTTATGAAATCAATCCCATAGAAGGGTGAGACATTAATTCTATGTTAAAATGTCTTATGTTAGTTTTTAAGACAATCAAATACTTTTACAAATCTTGCTACTGTCTTTTTACACCAATCATTAATTGGAAGCAGGATTCCATCATTTTTCAACCAATCATATAACACTTTACAAACTTACACTGATACAAAACTTATAACTAACTTTGTAAGAGGTTCTATTGTGAAACTTTAAAATCATTTGTTATCTTACTTTAAATCTTTGCTTATGTAATATATATTTCTGTTTGTTTGAAACATATTTTTACTTAAACTACAAACTTATATTCTTGTTTCATGTCTGTTTCACTTTAATGCTCTAATTGTACAAGCCTTCTCCAAGGTCTCAGGTCAAATATTATATCCATCTCTATCTCTGATCCTGTATGCACAAGGCCCTGAGAGCTCTCTGTGCCTGCATTTCCCACACCACAGCATCACAATGGACCCTTGGTTCCACGGGGACTCACAAAGGCAGAAGGGTCTCCTTGGTTCCACAAGGTCCTGCAGAGCCCCTTGATTCAATGAGGACTCAAAGTGTCATCATGGCCTCCAGGATTCTATGAGGCCCCACAGTGTCACAATGGACCTTTGGTTCCATGGGGTCCTGCACTGTTACAGGAATCCTTAGTTCCATGGGCCCTGTAATGTCACAATGGACTCCTTGGTTCAATGGTGCCACACAGTGCCACAATCACCCCTTGGCCCGACAGGACCCCACAGTGTCAAAATGGTTCCTTGCTTCCATGAGGCCCTGTAGTGTCACAATGGACTCCTCTGCTACATGGGGCTATGAAGTGTCACAAAAGTCTCCATGATTCCATGAGACCCCACAGTGTCAAAATGGCCCCTTGGTTCCATTGGCCCCCGGAGTGTCACTATGGTTTCCTTGGTTTCCTTGGAAATGCCACAGTGGCCCTTTGATTTCACAAAGCCTCAAATTGTAAAAATGGCCTCCATGGTTTCATGAGGCCCTGCTGTGTCACAATGGCTTTCTTGGTTCCATGGTGCCCTGTACTGTAACAAAGGTCTCCCTGTTTCCATAGTGTCACAATGGTCCCTTTGTCCCATGGATCCCCACATTGTCACTGTGATCCCCTTTGTTTCATGAGGTCCTGCCATGCTACAGTGAGCCCAATGGCTACAATGGTCTCCAGTGATACTCTCTACAAGTGTCTGAACAAAGGTTGTAGTCAGGTGAGGGTCAGTCTTTTCTTCCAGGCAACCACTGACAGAACAAGAGGACACAGTTTTAAGATGCTCCAGCAAAAATTTAGGTTTGATATCAGGAAAAAATTAGCCACGGAAAGAGTGATTGGGCACTGGAATCTTCTGTTCAGGGAGGTGGTGAACTCAGTACCCTGGAGGCATTTAGAAAAAGACTGAATGTGATGCTCAGAGCCATGGTTTAGTTGATGAGGAGATGTTAGGTCCTAGATTGGACTTGATGACCTCAAAAGTTTTTTCCTGCCTCTTTAATTCTTTAATTCTCTTTCATAAAGATCTCAATTGTTCAATTAAGCCCTGCAATATCACAATGGACCTTTGGTTTCATGAGTCATCACAGAGTAACAATGGACCCTTGGCTCCATGAGGTTCCTCAGTGTCACAATGGCTCCTTGGATCCACAGTGCTACAATGGCCCCTTGGTCACAATGGAGTTCTAGTTCCATGAGCTTTCATACTTTCAGAAACACTTCTACAGTATCACCATGGACACGTTGTCCCATGAGGTTCTGTAGTATAAGATGGTCACCTTGGTTCTGTGAGTTTCCACAGTGTCACAATGGACTCCTTGGTTCTGTGAGGCCCTGCAATGTCACAATGCACCCATGGTTGCAGGAGGTTCCATAGAGTCACCTTGGATCTGCAGTATAACAATGGAATATTGATTCCATCAGACCCCACAGTGCTAAAATGGCCCCTTGGTTCCATTGAGCCGCAGTGTCACTACGGTTTCTCTGGTTTCATACAGCCCTGAAATGCCACAACAGCGCTTTTGTTTCACAAAGCCTCGAGTTTTACAAATGACCAAAGTTTTACGAGGCCCTGCTGTGTCACAATGCACCCTCAGATCCACAATGTCCCATAGTGTCACAATGGTCTCTTTGGTTTGCAGTGTAAGAATGATCCCTTAGTCCATTGGAGCTCACAGTGTTGCTCTTGTGCCCTTGGTTCCATGAGGTCCTGCTGTGTCACAAGGGTCCTTTGGTTCCATGTGGCCTCAAAATTTCATCAGGGTCTCCATGGTTCCATTTGGCTGTGCTGTGTCACAATGGCCTCCTTGGTTCCATGAAGCCCTGCTGTGTCACAAGGGTCCTTTGTTTCCATGTGGCCTCAAAATTTCATCAGGGTCTCCATGGTTCCATTTGGCTATGCTATGTCACAATGGCCTCCTTGGTTACATGAAGCCCCACACTGTCACTGTTGTCGCCTTTTTCCATGAGACTCTGCCATGCTACAGTGGCCACAGTGGCTACAATGGTCTGCAATGAGAATCTCTACAACTGCCTGAAAAAAGGCTGTGGTCAGGTGGGGATTGGTCTCTTCTCTCAGGCAGCAACTGACAGAACGAGAGAACAGTCTTAAGATGCCCTAGAAAAAGTTTAGGGTTTTTTTTGACATCAGGAAAAAATTCTTCACTGAAAGAGCAATTGGGCACTGGAATCTTCAGCCCAGAGAAGGGGTGGGGTCACCATCCCTGTAGGCATTTAGAAAAAGATTGGACATGGCACTCAGAGCCATGGTTAAATTGATGAGGTGATGTTAGGTCATAGGTTGAACTTGATGATCTCAAAAGTTTTTTCCAACACTGTCAGTTCTGTGATCCTGTTTTATAATTGTCTCCATTGTTCCATGAGGCTCCACAGTGTTACAGTTGGCCCCGTGGTTCCATGAGACCCAGCATATAAGAGTGGTCCCTTTGTCTCATGGAGTACCACGGTATCAGAATGCTCCACAAGTTCCCCCAGTATAACATTCGATCCTTTGTTGCACAAGATTCCTCAGTGTCACAGTGGTCTCCTTGGTTCTGCAGTGTCACAATGGCCCCTTGGCTCCATGTGGGCCCATGGTGTCACAAAGGCTCCTGTTGGCATGAGGCAGGTAAGTATCAAAATGGTCCCTTGTTTCCATGAGGTTCCATAGTGTCACAGTATTGTTCCTGGTTCCATGAGGATCTCCTGCATCAAAATGACCCCTTTGTTCTGTGAGGTTCCAAGGTGTCACAGTTGAATCCTTGGTTCTGTGAGGCCCCACTGTCACCAAATCTCCAAAATATCAGAATAAGACTCTTTGACACTAACTAGGTGTAAAGAGGACATCATTCATTCAGACCTGAGGTCCAACATGGGATAACTCCTAACCTTACATGGACAAGTGATTCTACAAGTGAGTTGATTATATTCAGTCACGATATGTGTATTAAAATTTACCCATTTCCATAAAATCCACACCAGGGTCCCAGGTTCAGTCTTTGCTTTTTCACAGCCTGGGCTGCAGAGGGCGCAGGGATGGGCAGCAGCTGAAAGGCCCTGCCAGAGCCAACTGCTGCAGCACTTGGGCCATGGCTGCTGGCCCTGGGCCTGAGGCCAGCAGGGGACAAGTGAGCCTTGCTGTGCTGGGGCCTCATTGCCTCCTTGTCTCTGCTCAGCAGCCTGGCAAGGGCCGCCCCATGGTCCTGCCCTTGGCATTGCACATGCCCAAGAGCCCAGTGCCCTGGGAAGAGCCGTGAGCAATGAGGGAGGGACAGGATCTGCCTTGCTAGCGGTTAAAGCTCAGCCTTGGCCCTTTGCATTCCTGAAACACATCCAGGATTGCTCAGTGTCAGAGACACCCTTACTTTCCTTGTTCCTACCTGTCACCAGTGCCTCCATTGTTCTGCTCTAACTGGTACCTTGGGGAATTTTCTCAGTCCTGTCTCTCAGTGAGACCCATTAAAAGTTCAAGAAACATTCAAGTTGCAATTTAATTTTGAGTTCTTGAGAGGATTCTTGGAAAACATTCTCTCAGGGACTGAATGTAATTTAAAAAAGACCATACTCCTGAGAGGGTCATCAAAGTCATTGTGTTGTGTCTCCAGGCACAGAGGGAGATAATGGCAAGCAGGAAAAGCTTCAAAAAGACATTTCTGCTGAGAAGCTGCTCCTCTCCCAGCCCAACAGGGCTGAGGGCACTGCCTGCAGGCACTGAGGGGACAGGAGCCAGACACAGACAGGCTAAAGGCAGTCAGGACTGGGAAGACATTGAGCTGAGACTTAACTTGGGAAAACATCTTCACAGCCCTGGACGTGGTGAGTCTGTGGGTGCAGGACAATGTCGCCTGTGCTCCTGGAGGGATCTCCTGGAGCCAGCACAGCCCACAGCCTGGGGGATGTGTCAGGAGGATGCTCCCTGATACTCTGAGGAAGAGGAGGAGGATGTGCTGCGGAGCAGGGCTACCCTAGGCACTGTCAGAGGGACAGGGCAGGACAGCTCCTCCTGCCAGGGATGGCTGCAGGGGCTGAAGTTGGGACTGCAGCCAGAGCTGCCCAGGGCTGTCCTGCAGAGCAGCTCCTGCAGTCCTCAGGGCTCTTGGCCAGTCCAGGGCATGTGCTACCTGCCAGGGACAGCTCTCAGCCTGCCTGGAAACTCCCCATGCACTGTGGGGAGAAGTTGGAGGTGGAAGGAGCCACCCCCATCAGGACAGATTCCTCCTGCTGTGGAGATGGTGCTGCATGGCCAGGGCTGCTCTTAGCTTTCTCCTCAAGGCAAAGGAAAGGGGCTGTCAGGTGTGTCTGTGCCACTGAGACTCCTGCACTGTCCCACTGGGCATCAGCACATCTGTTTCAGACCTCCCTCACAAAGTGCCTCCTCACCCTCCTCTGCCTACAGACAGCAACAGCACCTTGGCTTGCAGCATTTCAGTTTGTCTGAGCTGCCCTTAAGGCCCTGCTGGCAGGGAGATGCCCCTGTGCTGGGAGGGGTGTGGAGGGCAGAACTGAGCCCCCAGGGCTGGTCTGGGCACAGACCAGGGACAGGGACAAGCTTTGGATACAAAGGAAGATCTCCCAGTAGGCAGAACAGCAGGCAGAAGACAGCCAGACCAGCCCTGTCTACTCATCCCTATGCAGCTGCATGAGAAAGAGTTGATGGTTTGGAGAACATTATTTTTAGTTAGAGTCTTCAAAAAGTCCATTTTATTTTTCAAACGTGTTTTGTTCAGCCACCTTGAAATAGAGGAAGGTGTAATGAGCAAAGGACACCTGGGTGGGAGGTCCCAGCAGGTCTGACTGCACTGGGGCACAGGTAGCATTGTTCTCCCTCTGGGCTCCTCAGGCTAAGAGTGATGCTGAGGATAAGGCAGTGACTCAGCAGCACAAACCCAAAGTCAAAACTAAAAATATTTTGTGAAATTTTCTCTCATGAAGAGAAGCAGTTTAGAGAGAATTAAAAATAAAATTACATACGATTAACTCCAAGAGGTTAGTCCAGCTTCTCAATGTTTTCTTTCAACAGCCCACAATGCTCAGTGATGAAATGTCCAATAGCAGCTCCATCAGCCTCTTCCTCCTGCTGCCATTGGCGGACACACGGCAGCTGCAGCTCCTGCACTTCTGCCTCTTCCTGGGCATCTCCCTGGCTGCCTTCCTGGCCAACGGCCTCATCATCAGCACCGTAGCCTGCGGCCACCACCTGCACACCCCCATGTTCTTCTTCCTGCTCAACCTGGCCCTCACTGACCTGGGCTGCATCTGCACCACTGTGCCCAGAACCATGCACAATTCCCTCTGGGACACCAGGAATATCTCCTATGAAGGATGTGCTGCTCAGGTTTTTTCTTAATGTTCTTCCTTGGAATAGAGTATTTCCTGCTTACTGTCATGTGCTACGACCGCTACGTGTCCATCTGCAAACCCCTGCACTATGGGACCCTCCTGGGCAGCAGAGCTTGTGCCCACATGGCAGCAGCTGCCTGGGCCAGTGGCGTTCTCTATTCACTGCTGCACACAGTCAATACATTTTCCCTGCCCCTATGCCAGGGCAATGTCCTGGGCCAGTTCTTCTGTGAAATGCCCCAGATCCTCAAGCTCTCCTGCTCAAAATCCTACCTCAGGGAACTTGGGCTTCTTGCTGTTGGTATCTGTTTATCATTTGGTTGCTTTGTAGTCATTGTTTTCTCCTATGTGCAGATCTTCAGGGCTGTGCTAAAGATCCCCCCTGAGCAGGGACAGCACAAAGCCTTTTCCACCTGACTCCCTCACCTGGCTGTTGTCTCCCTGTTCCTCAGCACTTTCACACTGGCCTACCTGAAGCCCCCCTCCATCTCCTCCCCATCCCTGGTTCTGGGTTTGTCAATTTTGTACTCAGTGGTGCCTCCAGCCCTGAACCCCTTCATCTACAGCCTGAGAAACCAGGAGCTCAAGGTTGCAGTGTGGACACAGATGACTGGATGTTTTCATGCACATTAAACTGCTGGCAATATTGAAAATTACTTGTAATAAAAGTCATATTTGATAGTTCTCATTGGTTAGATTTTAGAGATTTTTTTTGTTTGATTTGTTTTTCTTCTTTAATATTGTTCACAAAGAAAAGCCTTTGCTTGTGCCATCTCTCATATTATTTCTCTCCACCTTTGCTGTGGCTGCAGACTGTCTTAATGAGGGTCTATGCTCCTGGTTGGCTTTAGATGAATTAAGGATCTCCCAGAAAAGTTTCCTCCAGAGATGCCCCTTTTGTTCTTTTCTCTGGAGCTGCAGCAGCAATGTCTGTGTACAGAGCTGGGGCAGATCAGTGCTGGCACAGCAGCTGTGCCCAGCAGCAGCAGCACTTGGTGTTGCCAGTGCTGCTCCCGTGCCACTGCCCTGCTGCCCTCCTGCCCCTCGTGTTGCTGCAGGGCCTGAGTGCTCTTAGGGTCAGGCACATCCCTGGGGGTGGCAGTGCCGGGGCTGCAGCAGGGACAGGCCATGGGCACAGGGAAGCAGCTACTGGCAGGGACAGCTCCAGGTAGTAGAGCCCTGGGCAGGTAGTGTGGGAAAAGTGCCACCAAGCTTGGCTGGGATAATTGAAGTCTCTCCAAACTGAACTATTCCATGATTGCTTTTTTTACAGATGCCCAAGCCAAGACACAGCAAATGTCCAACAGCAGCTCCGTCAGCCACTTCCTCCTGCTGCCATTGGCAGACACGCGGCAGCTGCAGCTCCTGCACTTCTGCCTCTTCCTGGGCATCTCCCTGGCTGCCTTCCTGGCCAACGGCCTCATCATCAGCACCGTAGCCTGCGGCCACCACCTGCACACCCCCATGTTCTTCTTCCTGCTCAACCTGGCCCTCACTGACCTGGGCTCCATCTGCACCACTGTGCCCAAAGCCATGCACAATTCCCTCTGGGACACCACGAACATCTCCTATGCAGGATGTGCTGCTCAGCTCTTTTTCTTTCTATTTTTCATTGGAGCAGAGTACTATCTCCTGACCATCATGTGCTACGACCGCTACGTGTCCATCTGCAAACCCCTGCACTATGAGACCCTCCTGGGCAGCAGAGCTTGTGCCCACATGGCAGCAGCTGCCTGGGCCAGTGCCTTTCTCAATGCTCTGCTTCACACAGTCAATACATTTTCCCTGCCCCTATGCCAGGGCAATGTCCTGGACCAATTCTTCTGTGAAATCCCACACATCCTCAAGCTCTCCTGCTCAAAATCCTACTTCAGCGAACTTGGGCTCCTTGCTGTTACTGTCTCTTTATCACTCATTTGTTTTGTGTTCATTGTTTTCTCCTATGTGCAGATCTTCAGGGTTGTGCTGAGGATCCCCTCTGAGCAGGGACGGCACAAAGCCTTTTCCACCTGCCTCCCTCATCTGGCTGTTGTCTCCCTGTTCCTTAGCACTATTATGTTTGCTAACCTGAAGCCCCCCTCCATCTCCTCCCACTCCATGGATCTGGCAGTGTCAGTTCTGTACTCAGTGGTGTCTCCAGCCCTGAACCCCTTCATCTACAGCCTGAGGAACCAGGAGCTCAAGGCTGCAGTGTGGGGACTGATGACTGGATGGTTTCAGAAACATTAAACTGTTTGCCAATTTCTGTAAATCATTTGTAGTAAAAGTAATCTTTGATATTTCTTGTTGACTTTTTTTGGTAGTTTTTTTGTTTGTTTTGTTTCTTTTTTTAATATTGTCCTCAGATAAAGGTCATTATTTCTCATTTTGTTTCTCTCCACCTTCCCTGTGGCCATAGACTGTGGCAATGAGGGCCTGCACTCTCACAGTGGCTTTAAACAAACTAAAGGACCTCTCGGCAAAGTTCTTTCCAGAGATGCCTCTTTTGTTCCCTTCTCTGGAGCTGCAGCAGCAATGTCTGTGTGCAGAGCTGGGCTTAGGTCAGTGTTGGCACAGCAGCTCTGCTCCTGCTGGCCGCACCGTTCCTGATGCAGGTCAGGTACCATTGGCCTTCTTATCTACTTATCTAGTGCTGGCTCATGTCCAGCCTGCTGTCCATCAGTGCCCCCAGGTCCCTTTCTGCCTGGCTGCTGTCCAGCCACTCTGTCCCCTGCAGCACTACAGGGGTTGTTGTGACCAAAGTGCAGGACCCAGTACTTGGTCTTGTTAAACCTCACCTTGTTGGATTTGAGGCCTGGATCCAGCCTGTCCAGGTCCTTGTGCAGAGCCCTCCTATCCACCAGCACATCCACACTCACACCCAGCTTGATTTAATCTGCAAATTTGTTGTTGGTGCACTCAAATCCTTCTCCAGATCATCAATAAAGATGCTAAACAGGACTGGGCCACAGTGATCCCTGCAGGACACCACTGCCCACATGCAAAATGTTGCACCATTCCCCACCACCTTCTGGGCCCGCATCACCAAGCTGTTTTTTAACCCAGGGAAGGGTGAACCACTCCAAGCTACAGGCTTCAGCTTTTCCAGGGAATATTGTGGGATGCAGTATCAACAGCTAAAGTTCTGGGAGACAACATCCACAGCCCTCCCTGCATCCACCAGGCCTTGGCAGGAATCTCTTAGTGAGCAGGAGCTGCGCAGGAGGCAGCCGAGTGCCCTGGCAGCAATGCAGGCCAGAAGCACCCTGGGCTGAGTGACCAGGACATTAAGGACGTGGATTATCCAGGTCACTGGGGCCTGGTTTGGATACCCCAGGGCAGGAAAAATATCTGGCAGCTGGAGAAGGGTGAGGGAAGACTCTCCAAGGTGGGGCTGGAACCCTATGGCTGTGAGCAGAGGCTGAGAGAGCTGGGCTTGTCCAGCCTGGAGCAGGGAAGGCTGAGGGGCTCCTCATGCCAGCCTGGCAGTGCCAGCCAGGAGCTGATGGAGAATACAAAGCAAGGCTCTGCACTGGGGGGCCTGGGGGGAGACAAAACACGGTGTAAGGGAAATGAAGGGAGATCACAGAGGACATGAGCCCTTTATTCCTGTTTGCTCAGACAAGTTCTGAGATGCTCCCCCTCCCTTGCCTTCGGGATGTTTCAATTCAGATGAAATCAAGCCTTGAACCAGACTTCCTTTTGAACCTCAGCTCCCTGATGATTCCAGGACGATGCTGATCCTGATTTTGGAATGGGCCAGAGCAGATGTTTACATCAGAGGACAAGTGTCCTCTGGGGCCGTAGAGGACCTGCAGCTTTTGAGGTGCACAAGCACATCTTATTAGCTGGGGCATTTGAGTACTTGAAGAAATGTCAAAGTTTTCCCACCAGGAGAGAATAGAAATTTACTGGAACTGTACTGATGACAGGAAAGAAATACTGCTTTTGCCCTCTGTTGGACTCAGTGAGTTAGGGGTCTCTCTGAATTCTACAGAGAGAAATCAAATTGTAGGGATTGAATGAGTCCTAGAGTGAGTTCTGATGTTTTTAGTGAGTAAAAGGTCTGGATTCCACAGCAGTAGCTTGTGTTCTATTGAAGGCTGCAAAAATGCTGATATCTTCAGTAGAGTCTCCAAGCCTACAGTTGTTGACAGGACTTAGATATAATAGAGTTATAGTAAAACATTGCTTGCATTTCTTAGATAGATTCTATGCGTAGTGTTATACATAACGTGGTGAGCTAAGAAACTAGAATTCTAATAGGTTAAAGAGTGGTGGTCTGAGTTTGCACCTTAGCTTGTTGGAAAAATGCTATATAACAGTATGTATTGGGAGAGGTGTTGCTTTTAGCCATTCTGGCTTCTTGCCATTTGCTTATTGCTACTGCTTTTGCCATTGCTTGCCATTGCTTTTGGTATTGCCTTTTGAGACTGATGTGCTTTGTAATAAGATGTGCTTTGTAATAAATAACCTTTTTAACTATTAGCTGCTTTCCTTATTTGTAAGATTACCCAACAAGTAAGAGCCAAAGAGCTCAGAGCAGGAGCCTATAGAGCTCCAGGAGTTAGGTGTCTGTAGAGCACCTGGGGGTCAGAAAGAACCTCCACATCTGGAATCCACGTTTGGCACCAGTATGTTCAGGGGTGCCACTGCCTCCACTGGCCTTTTGGATAGTATGGGAATGGGTCTAGATCACTGTTCCAGCCCTGCCCCTTAGGAACCTCACAGCAACTGCAAATCTCCAGCCACATCCCCACAAAGCCATTCTGCAGGATGTCGAAACCTGCTTTTCTCAAGCCCCTCATTCCTTCTGCTGCTGTCCTTCCCTCTTTCAGTTCCCCAGCAGCATTTCAGCCCAGAAGCTGCTGAGCTCTCGGGATGCTCGCTGCTCTCCAGCTTCCACACCTCCAGCATCTCAGGCTTACTGGCATCCAGGAAGTTCAGCAGAGCTCCCTGCCCTGCTGCTCTCTGGAAGGTCTCTGCCAGCCCAGGTTTCTCCAGGGCCCCCATGCCATGGCCAGGATGGGGAGTGGAGGCACTGGGGGCAGATGCACATCCTTGCTTAGTATCCCATCATTTCTGGCACAGCTAAAGAGCCAAATCAGGACTTGTTCAAACTTCAGTGAAAGGATCAGATCCTGTCAGGGATACATTGGGCCCTTTCTCATCAAGGCTGACATCAAGTACACGAGCCTTTGGTTGGACATTCTCTTTACCAAAGCTGTTGTTCACCTGCCTCCTCCTGCACCCCATGGCAAACCCAAAACAACTGCAGGTGTTGGCCCTGCTGCAAAGGCAATCGTGTGGCTGGGCTCTGGGCTGCTCTCCCCATGGCCACCTCCCATCCCTTCCCTCTGGACAAAGCCATGCCAGGGTACACAGCTGCCCAGAAGCTGATGAAGTCTAAAAATAGCCTCAGAGACAACTGTGCAGAAGGCCATGGCTGTACAACTCAGAAGCCGAGACAATCTGGAACTGACTTTGCAGGACTGCCTGTTCCAGTAAACACCTTTTTCCTTCCCAAGCAGACAGAGTCGACAGAACACACCACCAA
The DNA here is from genome assembly GCF_903797595.1 of Erithacus rubecula. Lineage (NCBI taxonomy): Eukaryota > Metazoa > Chordata > Aves > Passeriformes > Muscicapidae > Erithacus > Erithacus rubecula. The sequence goes on from NW_027636161.1 coordinate 27,147, forward strand.
GACATAGACATGGTTCACAGATACCTGTAGGTTACTAAATGTAGGAGGATTGCTTGGCCAGATGGGACAACTTGAGCTGCTCTGACTGCTTGTTGAGGCGTTCTCAGCAATAAGGCAGAGCACGAGCCATGTCAGAGCCCAGAAACCATTCAAAGACAGCTCCTGCTCTTAATACACAATGAGAAAGTGAAATCTGCTCTACAGCCCCATTGCAAAGACAGTCTGAATTGCAGTGTCCATCTAAGCTCTTCCTTGGCTCAGTTTCTCCCATGGGCTCACACCAAAGGAAAAGATCTCTGAGCTCTGCCTACAGGGCATAAACTGAAAATCTACTGCACAGCACTTAGCTTGGTCTCCTTACCTTATGTCCTTTTCCCTCAGAATTGAGCTTCCTGTTATTTTGGACGTTGTCATCACAGCCGGTGCCCTTTTCCCCACTCTCCTGCTCTCTGCTGCACATCTTGTATGGCTTGGTAGGAGGAGAGCTCTTTTGGATGAGAGGCAAGGGCTTGGAGGGAAGGAGCATAGAGGGATTTGCCAGGGAAAACCTCTTGGCAAGAGGGTAGCCAGTCAGGCCTGCAAAGTGAAGACACAAAATTTAACATATAATAATGCAAACCAAAAGCTCCACGTTGCATGGGGCACATTTCCTGGAAACCTCTAAATAGCTGCCCAGGGAAACATATTCCTGCCAGCAGCCCCTTGGGGCAGGCCAGGGCCACACCCTGACCCAGTTGCACAGAGCTCCCAGGGCAGCAGCCTGGCCTCTGGGCTGCCCTGGGACAGCAGGGAGCCCAAAGCCCTGTGCTTCCAGCAATGGCTCAGCTGCACATGCAGCCTCCTGCTCCTCTCCCTGCCCCACAGCTGAGCATCCCTACAGATCCATGGGGCACTGGGAGCAGCACAGCTCATGGCAGGGGGCACCTGCAGGGCAGAACTGTTCCCTGGCAATGTGCACAGGCTCTCCAGGCTGGCACAAGACCCTTCCTCCTGCCAGAGAGTGGCCCAGCTCCCACCTTACCTCTCTGTGAGGCTGAGTCCTGCTCACAAAGGAGCAAGTGAGTTAGATGAACCTCCTCCTTTATCACACCATATGCGTGTCCAATGGTTGAAGATCTAGAGGGACTTTTGAGTTCTTGAGCAAATTTCTTTGTTTTTATTTTTTTAGGGATCTAGCCTGTGTTTAATTCCTCTGAACACTATTGAGTTATCAGGTCTGAAGGGAAAGGTGGAAAGCTCCAATGATAAGAGGGGAGGAAAGATTGCTTCTTGATGGTGGCCTTTTGTGAATACTCAGTAAAGACCCACACAGATGTGTCTGCTATTTCTGCAAACCTCAAAGAGCTCTCAGCAAGCAGGCAGGCCTTGCTGGTGGCTTTATAGCACCGTAATATCATCCTCAGTGTTGGACCCAATCACCAAGCAGAGGAAGAACAGGAAATTTATCTGTAGTGAGACTCAACACAGATGACAAAGAAAGAAATAGGACTTGCATCTCCTGACCATGTCTAATTTGTGGCCATCTGTGGCCACAGTCCCTGTCCTGGCTGACAGTATGAGTGATTTGGCTACTGTCAAAAAGGAGAAAGCAGAGTAAACTAATGACAGAATGTTGTGATGCCATGGGTGTCCTTGCAGGATCACCTGTAGCTGTCAGACACCAACTCTGACACAGGCCCAGCACTGACCACCATGGACCAATTTTCCCTGAACAGTGGTGGGATTTTTCTCCATTTTGGTCAGGTCTTTCAACTCCTTTCTATCCTCACCTTTTCCTTCTGTGGCCTTTCCTTTTCCAGTAGAATCCATGTTTCAGCCCATGCTTGTGTCTCACAGAAGTATCTCGGTTGAATTTGTGAACTGTCTGGGATAGACAGCGACAGGAGCTGGTCCCCAGCCCTGGTACAAGGTGGGGTGACTCCAATGGCCAGCAGTGGGCACAGACAGCAGAGCCAGACGTGTCTCCTGCTGCGTCTCCAGCCGCTGTGTCCGTGTCACCCACAACCTTCCCAGCCCCAGCGCGGGGCTGCCCCTTTGTGACACGCTCGCCCCTGGTTCTCTCGTTTCCATGGCCACAGAACCCCCACCCCAGTTCCCTTCCCTTCCCTTCCCTTCCCTTCCCTTCCCTTCCCTTCCCTTCCCTTCCCTTCCCTTCCCTTCCCTTCCCTTCCCTTCCCTTCCCTTCCCTTCCCTTCCCTTCCCTTCCCTTCCCTTCCCTTCCCTTCCCTTCCCTTCCCTTCCCTTCCCTTCCCTTCCCTTCCCTTCCCTTCCCTTCCCTTCCCTTCCCTTCCCTTCCCTTCCCTTCCCTTCCCTTCCCTTCCCTTCCCTTCCCAAGGGAAGCCAGCCCTGGGCCTGGCCAGGCCTGAGGGTTTGACACTGTCTAGGAAGTTGATGCTTTCCAAAGCTACTTTTCAAGGGCTTCATTTATGTCCTTCCCACTCAGTTCTGGGCTGCAGCTTGTTGGCTGAGGAATTTGTTTATTTCTCTTCACAACAAATAAAGTGCTGAGACACAACCGGTTATTTGCAGTAAAAGAAGCTTTGCACTCCCCAGGATATGACCCCTGAATTCAGTTGGCTGATGTCATTAGGGAACAAACTGACCATCCAAACATTCCACCTTTGCTCTGCTTCATTGCTTCAGGGGTTTATTCCCTGCTTTCTTTATTGCAGAGACACTGAAACACAACATAAAAAGGATTTGCCTCAAAATATTTCTGATCTTGGCGCTTCCTGACAATTCAAAATTTTCTTAATGGAAATAGCACAGAGCAGGTTTTTCTGAAATAATATCCAACAGAGCGGTTCAAACTAATCATGCTTGATATGGCAGAACTGAGCATGAGCCAAGGGACCAGTGGGTCTGATCCCTTTTCCTGCATCAGCAAACTCTTTCTTCATGTCTCATTACTCCTGTCTCCTCAAAGAAGCTTTTCACTCTTTGTTCGATACCCACACTATTTAGTGGGCCAATATGATCAGTGTGTCTGTAGGGTGGAAATTGGCCATGAAAAGATTCTCCTTCATTGTGGCAGGGGTTTATTTCTGCTTTCTTTCCTGCAGACACACCCAAACCCAACATTGCAACACCAGCCTCAAAACGATTCTTATTCTGACTGTCCCTGAAAATTCAGAACAATACTCAGAATGTTTCCCTGTTCCCAGGGACAGGCTCCAAGGCTGAGCTCTCACTTGCACAGAATGAGGAAGAGCTGCTTCACTTCCCAGTGGCTCAGGGGGCTCACGATCAGTGCTTTAAATGCAGCTTTTGTGCACACTCTGCCTCCCTGAGCCGAGCAGCATTCCTGGGCATGGACACCCCTGCTGCAGTCAACATCCTCCCAGCGCAGCTGCAGGAATGAGATTGCAGCAAGTCCTGCCTGAAGGAGTCTCCAGTCTGCTGCAGCCCTTCACCTGCAGTGGAATCATCTTGTGCTGCCATGGGGTAGCAAAGGGGGTGAGGGGCTCTTTGCAGATGAGGGTCTCCTCAATGTGCTGCTGCTGCTGCTCCTCCCTGGGCCTGATTCAGCTGCTGGTGCCTTCCCTCACAGCTGTGTCAGGAGCCTGCCTGGAAAAATGACACTGCCAGTGCAAGTGACAGCCACCCATCCCTGACATGACCCTACTCACAGGGCAGAGCCTACCAAACTGCTCCAGTCAGGAGATGTTAGACAACATAAACATACCTTCAAACAATGCATTTTCCAAATTCTGCCAAAATCATGGCCACACAGTCCACATGTTGGGAGCAGACTGCTGTTGGCAGAATGGAGCAGCCCCAGCAGCTGCTCTCCCCGTGGCTGGATGGCCATGGCAGTGGAGGTGAGTCTCTCACCGTGCCCACTGCTGTGGCACCCAGTGCTCTGCAGTTGTTCCCACTGAACTCAGGGTGCTGCTACAGCAGCAACATCACTTCACACATTTGATAACAAAGATTTGGAATGGCATAGAGAACTTGACTGAAGAGCTACTAAAAAAAACAAACGGGAGGCAGCAAGAGAGTTAGAAGAGTTCACTCCTTCTAATACAAGCATGCATGGATTTAAGCAGGGACATTGGGCTAATCATACTGGGGACTGGTTTGAGAGCCTTGTCTCTAGCAATTCCCACCAGTCGGCAAGATTTTTTCTGGCGAAAGGAGTAGATAAGTGTGGAGGAAGTTTGACAAAGGTAATATGCAACCAATCAATGTGATTGATAAAGCATAGTTCCATTTATTGAAGACACCATCTATATTTGTAATCCAAAGTACAATGACTAAGCATATTTGGCATAATTTCATTGGTTTGAGGTACATACGCCTCTCCTACTATTGGCTCTTGTAAGAGTGAGATGACCACCCCTTCCACTTTGTCAGCTATGTCTGTATACGTGCTTTTTAGCAGCAAACCTACTGCATCTATCCTCTATATAGCAACAAACTATCCATCTCTTCCTTCTCGCACATCCTCTAGCTGAAATAGTATCAATTTTATGAATAGGCTGCTATGGTCTGACCTTGCTAATACATGCAGTTTAGCAGCTAGATTCTTGCCCTGAATCCTCAGACGAGCCATTTTCATGGGCTGCTAATAAGGCCTCAGCTGAGCCATGTCCATTACTTGCTAGCCAAGTATCAACAGCTAGGTCTATTAAGTTGTTAATTTGGGCTATCCTGCTTTTGTTGGATGTTACAATGATATAATCGAGCAATCTGTGTCCCTATTGTCTGTGGTCCATTTTGAGCTTTATTATTTTGCTCCTACAAACATTGCTTATTCTACAGTACTGTATAATTCTTACACAAATTGCATTATATTCATATATTGCAAGATCACTATGTAAAAATCCCTTTCTTGATAAATAGGTTTCCCATAACATTATCGAGGACCATATCAACTTACGGGGCACACTTTAAGCATTATAACAGTACAAACAAAAGCTATCTTCATCTTTGAAAACAGAGGTCTTTCTTCTTCTCTTTGCTGGGGGGCAGCAGGGATCTTCATCTCTCCTCTTTATTCAAACTTATGGGATCACAACTGTTTCAACATCTGCTCATTTCAGCACAAATGCCTCTGCTCATATCTACAATTAAACCTGTTATCTCTATGTGCTGTAGGGAAACTAGTCTCTTCTCCATAGCTTAAAAAAGAGAAATTTCAGTCCATGACTCATATTTCCCTCATCTGGGGCCTGACTCTTCCTTTTGTCTGACCTCAGTGTTTTCATACTCTTTCTGTGCATATCTTCATCTTGGTCCTTTTCTTTCACTCAGGACAGAGAACAAAGTGTCTGCAAGTCTCATTCTGGGCAACGAAAGAGTTAATATCTCGCTCAGGCAGTGGCTGGAGCAGTTGGGATGGAGCATTTCAGACCAGCTGGGACTGGGATGGGATCGTAAGGGCCCAGCCACAGAGTGGTGGTGGTTGTTCTGGCTGCATGGCTGTTTTCTGGTGTTTGCTGCATTCAATTCCAGCCGCAGGCGGATGGGTTTCCCTTCCCCTGCCCAGCAGTGAAGGGTGAGTCCCTTGCCAGGGATCAGGGCAGGGCAGGGTTTGAATGTCCGCTGGATGTTCTGCTGAGCCATGGGCTCCCTGACTGTGCCAGGGGGAATCCAAGATCTTGGCAGCTGCGTGGGCCTCCCCTCCCCGTTTCTATTGGGGGCCCTGCTGAAAATGGGGCCCAGAGTCAGAGCCCGGCCCTGGCCCAGGCCCGGCCAGGCCTGTGGGCTGCGCGGAGGGGCCTGGCTGGTGTTACCTGTACTGAGGCTGGAAGGGAAAGAACTTTCCCAGCTTTTTTTCATCTTTACATGTGTGCTTCACAAAGATGCATAAACTTTCTCATTGGTATAACAGTGATTCGATATTAAAAATCAGACACCAATTGGTCCTTGTCAGGTTCAAAGGAGGTCAGGTCCTGGCAGAGAAAACTTCAGCAAATCTTTAGAAACCATCACACTGGCCTAGAAGTAACAGGGTCCCTGGGTGAGGGATGATCGGATGGATTTGTGCAGTTGCACATGTGCAGATGCATCATTGGCCAGGGAAATGGCCCAACCAATCACATGTGTGTATCTTGGAGAATCATACCCTCTATTAAGAAGGGTCCCAAACAATAAAGAAAGCTTTTGTCATATGGATCACTGAGGGCTCCTGTCCTCTCTGTCTCCAGCCACAACCCCAATAAATGTAATAGGTGTGGTCAGTGGGTGTGATCAGTGGGGTGTGGTCATTTACAGTGGTAAGTCAGGTGCAAAGTGGGTGTAGGCAGTGGGTGTGGGCAGTGAGTGTAGGAATTCAGTGTAGTCAGTTGGGTGGGCAGTGGGGTGTGGGCAGTGGGTGCAGCCAGTAGGTGTGCTCAGTGGAAATGATCAGTAGGATGTGGTCAGTGGGTGTGGTCAGTAGGGGTATAGTCATTTGGGTAGTGAGTGGGGTGTAGTTAGTGGGTGTGTTCAGTGGGTGCATGTGGATGATTCAGATACTCCTTTAGGGCCCTCTTGGAAACTTATCCCTTAGATAAGAAATCCATCCTTAGGATGACCTATTCTAGAGAAATGTTCACCCCCCTGTAGACCCCCGTGTTATCTTTCAGAGTTCTAATTGGTACTTATCTCTTCTAAGTAATTGGTCACCTCTTTACCTGAAATCTTAAAGTAAATTGAATAGCTTTCAACTTGTAACTTTATTGGTCACTTTTCAAGCCACCACAAACCTATAAAATCCCTTTGATATTCTATGTATTAGGATTTGCTGCTGGATCCCTTCTTAGAAACAACGTTGCCCGCAGAATTTCTGTGCAGCATTCCCAGATCTCTATTTCTCTCGCTGGCCAAGAAAGTGTTGCAAGCAAAATGAAATCCCAAAAGAGCTGATAGCCTAAGCCTAGGCCTTGCTTGCATTTAAGCACTTTGTAGCTGATGTCTGCCTGAAGGCAGCCAGGAAAGTGTGTTCTATTTGGAACATTATATCTGGGCTTGTTGTGGCAGCCTGGGGCAGAACCCCAGCCCCAGTGTCTACAGGTGCGGTCAGTGGGGTGTGCACGTTGAGATGTGGCTCTGGTCAGTGGGTGTGGACAGAGAGTGCAATGACTTCGAGGGTCGCTGGTGGTGGTCAGTGGGTGTGGTCAGTGCAAGTGGTCAGTGGGTGTAGTCAGTTGGGTGTTCATTGGGGTGTGGTCATTGGGAGTGGTGTGTGGGTGTGATCAGTGGGAGTGTGGTCAGTGGGTGTAGTCAGTGGGCTCTGGGCATTGGAGTCTTGGCAATTAATGTGGTCAGTCAGCATGGTCAGTGATCGTGGTCCGTGGAAGTGGTCAGTGGTGTGCAGTCAGTGGGTGTGGACATTTGGGTCGGTCAGTGGGGGGCGGTATGGCAGTGTGGTCAGTTGGTGATTAGTTGGTGTGGTGATGGGTGGCGGTCAATGGATGGGGTCATTGAGTGAGCTCAGTGGTGGTGGTCAGTGGGGTGTGGTCCAAGGGTGTGGTCAGTGGGTGTAGTCATTGGGCAGGTCCATGTGGTTTGGTCAGTGGGGTGGTCATTATGTTTTGGCCCGTGGGTAGCGTCAGAGGATGTGGACAGTGGGGTGTGGGCATTGGTGTCTGGGTAGTGGATGTGGTCAGTGGGTGTGATCATTGGGTGTAGTTATTGTGTTGGTCAGTGGGTGCAGGCAGGGGGTATGGTCATTCGGGGTGGTCAGTGGGTTGTGGTCAGTGGGTTGTAGTCAGTGGATTAGGTCACTTTGTGGGTCACTGGGGTGACCCACAGTTGGTGTGGTCAGTTGCTGTAGCCAGTGGGCATGGTCATTGGGGTGGTCAGTGGATGTGGTCAGTGGGTGTGGTCTGTGAGGGTGTGGTAAGTTGGTTTAGTCATTGGGTGTGCTTAGTGGCATGTGGTCAGTCAGGGTATAGTCAGTTGGGTGGTCAGTGAATGTGATCAGTTTGGTGCAGTCTGTGGGCGTGTTCACTGGGTGTGGCCACTAGTTGTGGTCAGTGTAGCTGGTCAGTGTGTGTGGCCATAAAGGCTGATCAGTGGCGTGGTCAGTGTGAGTGGTGGGTAGGAGGTGGTCAGTGCTTGTGATCAGTTGTGGGGTGGACATTGGTGTCTTCGCAGAGGGGTGGGCAGTAGTGGGTGGTCACTGTGGGCAATGTGTATGGGCAGTGGTGTGTGAGAAGTGGGTGTGGTGAGTTGGGTTGTCATTGGGGTGTGGTCAGTGAGTGTGGTCACTGGCTATGGTGAGTGGGTGTGGCCAGTGAATGTGGTCAGTTGGGTAGTCCGTGGGAAGTGGTCAGTGGATGTGGGTGAGGGCGGGCATTGTGGGTGTGGTCAGTGTTTGTGGACACTGGATGTGGTCAGGTGGGTTTTAAATGGGGTGTGGTCAGTGGTTGGAATCCGTGGGGGAATAGCCAGTTGGTGCGGTAACTGGGGGTGGTCAATGGCCTGTGGTCAGTCAGTGTATGTTCAGTGACTGAGGTCAGTGGGTGTGGTCAGTGGAATGTGGGCATTCATGTCTTAGCAAAGGGTGTGGTCTGTGGGTGCAGTCAGTTGACTGATCAGTGGTGTGATCAGTGGGGTGTGGGAAATGGGTGTATGGTCAGTGGGTGTGAGTAGTGCAGAATGTGGTCACTAATGTGGTCAGTGGGTGTGGTAAGTTGGATGGTCTGGGGTGTTGTCAGGGGTTGTGGTCAGTGGTCTGAGGTCATTGGGGTGTGGCTGGGGGAGGTGGTCTGTGAGCGTGGTCCGTCAATGTGATCAGTAAATGCGATCAGTTGGGTAGTCGGGTGGGACTGGTCAGTTGTGAGTTCAGGGGGTGTGGTTGTTTGTGTGGTCGGTGGAAGTGGTCCTTGGGAGTGTGGTCAGTTGGTTTGTCAGTGGATTGATGTCAGTGGGTGTGGTCAGTGGGGCTGGTCATTTGGTGTTGTCAGTTTGGTGTGGTTGGGGGAGTCATTGAGTTTATCAGTGGGGTTTGGTCAGTGGGTGTGGGCAGCAGGTGTGGACAGTGGGTATTTTCATTTGGATGGTCATTAAGGTGTGGTCAGTGGGGGCTTCATTAGGGTGGTCATTGGTGTGTAGTCAGGGGGTATGGTCATTGGGCGTGGTCAGTGGGTTTATGGTCTGGTGGAAGGTCATTAGGGTGTGGCCAGGGAGTGTAGGCAGTGGGTGTGGTCATTGGGTTGTTGCCATTGCCTTTTTGCATATGAGTATGGTCACTGGGTGTGGTCACTGGTTATGGTCAATGGAGGTGTGCTCAGTGGGGGTATGGTCACTTTGGGGATCATTAGGGTGGGGTCAGTTGCTGCGGTCAGTGAGTAGTCAGTGGGGATGGTCAGTGGGTGTGGGCTGTGGGTGAGGTTGGTGGATGTAATTAGTTGAGTGGTTACTTGGTCTGGTCAGTGGGTGGGGGCTGTGGGTGAGGTTGGTGGATGTAGTTAGTTGAGTGGTTACTTGGTCTGGTCAGTGGGTGGGGCAGTGGGTGTGGTCAGTGAGGGTATGATCAGTTGAGTGGTCAGGGAGTGTGGTCAGTGTGTGTGGCCATTTGGGGCGGTCTTCGGGAAGGTGCTTGGTCAAGGCAAAAGGAGGCTCCCTGTGTGCCCTGCTCCCCTCTCCCTGAGCTCCTGAGAGCTCTGCAACCCCTGCTGCCATCCCATCTGCCCAGGCCAGCACAACAGCCCCGGCCTTGGGGCTCTCCATAGCTGCTCCTGCTCCAAGCCCAGAGCCCATCCCAGAGCTGGGGCAGCCACAAAGCTGTGCCCATTTCTGATCATTCCTGCTCTGATGAGGATGGATCCTCACTGACTTGGAGGTTGGTGATGAATTTTTCTAATCCAGAGGCCTCCTCTTTCTTGAGCTTTTTTGGTTCAGGAATTCAGTGACAAAGATTCATAAACATTTGTTCAAAATACCCCGACAAGAAAAGCCCCTGGGAATAATTTGTTTACAATTCTTCTGCGGTTAATTAGACAGATTTTAGAAGTGCGTTCCAAGTGAATATACTTGTCCTGGTTTGAAAGGACAGGTGTCTGCCAGTAAAGGCAGAAGTTTCCCTTTGAAATAGAGACTTTAGTTCCACTCCCCCCAAGTATTATAATTGTTTGAATCAAGGACTCTGAGGCAGAGATAAGGGGGTAGGAATAATAGCTCTTTTACTAATATATCTAACCATACAAGCAGAAAACAACAGCAGTTGTTAAAATTGCTAACAGAACAGAATAGATAACTCGGTTTCAGTCCCTTCTTTAGATGCAAGCACGCTGTCTCTGTGCTTGGTCCCAGTCCTGCAGCTGGAACAAAAACCCGGAGCTGCCAAGGGCAGGGGGGAGCGCAGGTGGGAAGGGGCGGCAGTGGCCACGCCGGTCTCGGTGGGAACGGGCTGGAGCGGCGGCTCCTCGCTCACCGTTTTTGTCTGGGTGATCAGCTGTGTCCACAGAGGCAGGAGGCTGGAACGGGGCAGATGCAGGGCAGGTGATCACAGACTGTTTGTCTCTCCTGTGTTCCACAGCGTGGGCTGCAGATGGGGCATCCTGCTCCGAGCTCGCCGGAAACACGAGTCCCCTCTGGAAGCACGAGAGGCCCCTCTGGGAGCCGCTGCCACCGACCCCTTTTTGTCTAGAGTCATCAGAGATCCTGGGTGCAACCCAGGCAGCTCCATTGGCATGACAATGGGAAAAATTCTTTAAATTGACACAGTAACAGAAAAACACTCGACCCCCAACAATACTATATTGAAAACAATGCAGAGAGATCTGTTTCATCTGGTTGTATTTTCCTCTTTATAGATAGATATCATCAATGTCCAATTGATAGTGACCCCCAGAACCTTCTAATGCAGTCTGAATAGATATGAAATTCAAACCCTTCATAGCTGAAAATCAGATTTTGTAACCACCTCGTCCCCACCATTTCCCTCATCCCACCCCTTCAACTCCTATGGATCACAGAAAGTGTGGCCAGCAGGACCAGGGCAGTGATTCTTCACCTGTACTCAGCACTGGTTGGACCACACCTCGAGTGCCATGTCCACTTCTGGGACTCCAAATTTAGGAAGGACATGGAGGGTCTGGAGTGTGTCCAGAGAAGTGTAACAAGGCTGGTGAGGGGTATGGAACAGAAGTCCTGTGAGGAGCAGCTGAAGGAGCTGGGGTTGCTTAACCTGGAGAAGAAAAGGCTTGAGGAGACAAGGCAGTAATAGGGCACAGGCTGGATTTGATGACCTCCAAGCTCTTTTCCAGCCTGGCTGATTCTGTGATTCTCTAGAACCACCCTTGGAGCAGCTGTAGGATGAGCCCTGGGCCTTCCCTTCAGAAGATCCAGCAGCCCAGGTCCCTCAGCTTCTCCACACAGCCCCAAAGCCCATCCTGTCAGTCCTGCAGAGCCTCACCAGCCCCTCCTCACTGCCCTCAACAGGGAGCCCCACACCCAGACACAGCAGCCCAGATGTGCCCCCCTGGACTGTGGAGCCTCTGTCAAGGGAGCAGCACGAGGCACTGCAGGAGCCTGCAGACAATTCCTGAAGCACTTGTAGGATAATCCTGCTCCCCAAGGTCCATCTCCCCAGTCCTCCCCAGGGGCCTTCCAGGCCCTAACAGTACACCCCAGTCCCTCCCAGTGCACCTTAGTTCATGCCCAATCCTTTTCAGATCTCCCCAGTGTCATCCACAGTATGTGCTGGTGTCTCCTAGCCATCCCCACAGTGTTCCCAGTGTCCCCAGTTTCTCCCAGTATCCCCCAGTTTCATTCACACTATCCTGAATTTGCCCTAGTATGGACCAGTATCACTCCCAGTATGTCCCACTATGTCCCAGTGTGTCTCTGTGTACAACCACAATCCATCCCAGTCCTCCCAGATTCCCCCTCAGCATTCCCAGTGTTCCCAGGATGTCCCAGTCCTCCCCAGTTTTTCCAAGGAAACTTGAACTTCTTACGATTGATGTGACACCCAAACCCAGCAGTGGGGTCAGTGCAGTGTCCATGGCCACAGCCCCTGGCAGTGCCCAGTGCAGCTTGGGATGATGATCCACCCTCACAGCTGGCCCAGGGCAGCTCTGCAGTGGTTTTGGTGGCACCTTGGGCTGGGACACACCTGAGGAGAGTGGGGAACACCAGCAGTTTTAGATTGGTTTAAAAAGAAAAAGAAAGGAAAAAAAAAAAGAAAAAAAAAAAAAAGGAGAAACATCTTTTTTCCTGAGTGTAGCCAGTTCCCCAAGCACAGCAGGTCCCAGGTGATTGAGATGACAGGATGGGGTTGGACAATGCGTAGAAAGGTTGTCCACACTGGGTGAGACCTCAAAGCACAGCTTCTCTGAGCAGGCCAGACCACCTGAGGACATAACCTGAATCAACATCACTAACTGAATACTGCAATCATCTCTGCACTGACGAGAACTGTAATAAAATGCCCCCTTTAAGACAGGTATGGATATGTATAAAAAGCTCTATGAAATATTTCTCCATAACTGGAGTTGAAAACCATCATAATGAACTGCACTGGACCAGAGAGAAATCAAAGCAGAGCCATGGTTTGTCCGGACTTGCTTGATCCCAATGAACCCCGTGGTGCATTTGGTGCTGCCAAGTAGCTCCAAATAATATTTTGGAAATACTGGCTGTCTCTGCAATGCTGCCATTGCAAGTAGCTGCCTCTGTGCCTAGAGCCTGGCCCAGCTCAGCAGCACAGACACAGCACAAGGACTTTAATGACCCTATTGTGGGTTGGGGCTGAGTCCCTGAACATCAGTCCCTGAGAGGGTGCTGAAGAAACCTCTCAAGAATTCAAAGTCAGATGCAAACTTCAAAGTTTCTCTTACTTGTAGTGAGTCCCACTGATAAACATGAAGGATAAGGTTTCCCAAGGCTTGAATTAGTGCAGAAAACTGATGACAGTGATGTCAAGTAGGAAAAAATAGGGTAAAGGAGGAAAAGAAACTTCTCAGGAATTCAAAGTCAAATTCCAAGTCCAAAGTTTCCTGAAGTTCTAATGGGTCCCATTGATCGACATGCCTGAGAAAGTGTCCCCAGGTGAGGGGTTTATTGTTTTTAAAATATATTTTTAAAGTGTGTGTTTATTCTTTTTATGATATATTTTAAAAAGTGGGATTATTGTTTTTATGTGACATTTTTGGCCGGGATTTTTTCTTTTTTGAAACAATGCAGAGCTAGGAGATTTCTGAATTGCTTTAGAAAGTTTGGCTTATTCTTTTTTATTTTCAGGCAGAAAGAGTAAGTTTGTCTTACAGATGTTCACAGCATGGCTTAGAAGTCACAAGAGTTATGGTTGTAAGGTCTTTTAAGGATTTATTAACCAATAAAGCACTGTCTACAGAAATATTTATGTTTCTAATTCAATACTAAGATATTTCATGGTATTGACTCATACTACACTATGAACTTTCTCGGCGAATTATATCACAGCACATAAACTTACATTGTTGCGCTCTAAAACTTCCTGTCACATTTCTAACTCCCTTTATTTTTGCTATATATTTAATTCTAAAGCTAAACCTATCTCTACTTAACTGTGTTTAATTCTAAACTTTGGCTTACACACCCAATGTTCTGAGAATTTCTTGCTTTTTGAATTTGAACACCCAGGTTCCAGTTTGAGCAGAACACTGTTGGCACTGATGACAAGTGGGGGCAAATAAGGGAAAGGTGCCTCTGATGCTGAGCAAACCTGGATGTGTTTCAGGAATGCAAAGGGCCAAGGCCTGAGCCCCAGCCCCTGGCAAGGCAGATCCTGTCCCTCCCTCATTGCTCAGGGCTCTTCCCGGGGCACTGGGCTCTGGGGATATGCAATGCCAAGGGCAGGACCATGGGGCAGCCCCTGCCAGGCTGCTGAGCAGGGACAGGGAGGCAATGAGGCCCCAGCACAGCAAGGCTCACTTGTCCCCTGCTGGCCTCAGGCCCAGGGCCAGCAGCCATGGCCCAAGTGCTGCAGCAGTTGGCTCTGGCAGGGCCTTTCAGCTGCTGCCCATCCCTGTGCCCTCTGCAGCCCAGGCTGTCCTACGGTGTCCATGCCCTGTGCCTCTGTTCCTGCAGGCTGTCGTCATCCCCCGGCTGCCCCACCTCACTGCCCCTTCCTTTGCTGACAGCTCTGCATCCTGCCTGCCTCTGCCTGGCCACACAAAGCCTTGGGCTGCTCCAGATTCCTTCTGGGGGATGTATTGCACGCCAGCTGTGTCCTGGGACAGAAATTCCTTTCTCTTTAGGTCCAGTCTGGGCCTCCCCAGCTGACCTTGGCATTAATTCTTTCTTTCTCTGGCTGTTCTCTACTATTTCAAAAGGATTCACTATCTCTGAAGCTGCCCTTCAATCTCTCTCGAGGATCTCTTCTGCTATCCTCAGTCTGCACTGCACTGAGCACAGAGCTCCTTTGTCTCTCCACAGTATTCATGTGTTTGAGGCCTTCAAACCCCATCCTTGGAGATCTCTGGGCCCTCTCTAATGTGGTGGCAAAGGAAAGCATTTTGCTCATAATCTACAAAAGAAACCAAGGCAGCAAGACCTGTCTGTTCTGATTACTTTTTTCTGTGTGCAATCCTTGGGTAGATGCAATTTTGGACATAGAAACCAAATTTTGGCCATTGATGCTTGGGTGAGAAGGATAGTTCTTTTCCATTGGAAGGAGAGTACTGAGCCCCAGTGTTTGGCAGTAGTGAGAGAGAACCTACAGGAGGCCAAGGCCAGCCTGAGCTGGAAGAAACCTTTGCACATAGTGATTTTTTTAGGGGGAGCACCAATTTAATCTTTGGGCACCTGGAAAGGGAGGTGGTTCTTTTCTATAGGATAGGAAGCACAGGGTCCCACTGCTCCAGAGGCTGATGAGAGGCAGCCCTCGATGCGCCAGGATCAGTTGTACCTTTCAGGTGGTCCACAGGAGTCCAAGCCAGCCAGACCTGTTCCATCTCCTCTTGGCTCCGCAAGGCCCCTCAGTGTCAGAATGTTCTCCTTCTTCTGCAGTGTCACAATGGCCTCTTGCTTCCATTGGGCCCCACAGCATCACTATGGTATCCTTGTTTTCATAAGGCCCCAAAATGCCACAATGGCCCTTTGGTTTCACAAAGCCTCAAATTGTAAAAATGGTCTCCATGGTTCCATGAGGCCGTGCTGTGTCACAATGGACCCTTGGTTCCAAGATGCCCCATAGTGTCATAATGGTCTCCTTAGTTTGCAGTGTGAGAATGCCCTCTTGGTCCCTTGGAGCTCACAATGTCACTCTTGTGCCCTTGGTTCCATGAGGCCCTGCAGTACCCCAGTGTTCCTTTGGTTCCACACGGCCTCAAAGTTTCATCATGGTCTCCATGGTGTAAGGATCGGTCCGAAGTTTCCCTGATCTGCCTCATGACGATCCAAGATCAGAGATTAAGACCCCGAGGACCCCTTTGGACATCACTTTGGACAAGAGTCCTGGCTGGCTGAGGTGAATGCTTGCCAAGGGACTCTTCTTCAAGCGTGCTTGCTGCTAGCCATGGTACACTGCTCTCACGCAGTGTGCTGGCTGTAGTGTCCTGTTCCTGCACCTCTTTCCCGGAGCAACGGTCTCTGCACACAATAGTCCATAAATCTCCCCACCTTTTGGCCAGAGGCCACTCGCTTTTGAAAAGGGACTATAAAAGATGGCTTTCTGAAAAAGATTTTTGAGATCTCCCCACAGAAGACAGGTCTTTTGGCTGGACCATGAGGACACCGTGTCTATTGCCAGGTCTACTAGGATGTTTATTTATATTGGTTAAACATAAGGATGCATCTCATCTGTTGTTAGCTATTCCTCATTACCCCCTCTCTCTCTCTCTTTACTTTGTTTCCTTTATATCTCTCCTCTGTATTGCAAAAACTGAGTTGCTGCCACTCAAAAAAGGTGCAATTCTGTTGCTGTTGAATAAAAACTTTAGTCCCTTTGTTGTGTGTCTTTTGCACCCTGAGTTCAAACGAGCCATCATGACTCTGGCTTTTGTTGAACGGATCATAACACATGGTTTTATGAGCCTCTGCTGTGTCACAATGGCCTCCTTGGTTCCACGATGCCCTGTACTCTAACAAAGCTCTCCTTGGCTCCATGGTTTCACATTGGCCCCTTAGTCACATGGAGCCCCACACTGTCCCCTTTGTTCCATGAGGCCCTGCTGTGCTACAATGCCCCCAATGGTTGCAATGGTCTCCATCAAGACTCTCTACAACTGCCTGAACAGAGGTTGCAGTCAGGTGGGCATCGGTGTCTTCTCCAAATCAATCACTGACAGAACAAGAGGACACAGTCTTAAGACGAGCCAGGGGCAGTTTAGGTTTGACACCAGAAAAATTTTCTTCACTGAAAGAGTGATTGGGCACTGGATCTTCTGCCCAGGGAGGTGGTGAAGTCACTGTCCCTGGAGGCATTAAAAAAAATGACTGGACATGGCATTTAGAGCCATGATTTAATTAGTGAGTTGATGTTAGGTCATAGCTTGGGCTTGATGATCTCAAGATCTTTTCCAACCTTGCTCATTCTGTGATTCTCTTTCAGATAAATCTCCATTGTTCCATGAAGCCCTGAAATGTCACTATGGACCTTTGGTTTCATGAGTCCCCACAGTGTAAAAATAGACCCTTTGTTCCATGAGGTTCCTCAGTGTCACAATGGCCTCTTTGGATTCACAGTGTCACAATGGCCCCTTGTTCACAATGGACTTCTGATTCCTTGAGCTTTCATACTCCAAGCCACAGTTCTGCAGTGTCACCATGGACCCTTTGTCCCATGAGGTTCTGTAGTATAACATGCTCACTGTGAGGTTCTGCAGTGTCACAATGGACTCCTTGGTTCTGTGAGGCCCTGGAGTGTCACAATGCACCCACGCCTGCAGGAGGGAGGTTCCACAGTGTCACGATGGCCTCCTTGGATGTGCAGTATAACAATGGACATTGGATCCATGAGGCCTTTCTCTATCACAATGGACTTTTGCTTCCATGAGGACTCTCAGTGCCACAATGCTCTCCTTGGATCTGCCACAATGGACCATAGGTTCCATGTGGCCCCATTCCATCAAAACGGATTTTGGTTCCATGAGCTCCCACAGTGTCAAATGGCCACTTTGTTCCTTGAGGTTCCATAGTATCACAGTCAACTCCTTGGTTCTGTCAGGCCCTGCTGTCACCAAATCTCCAAAATTTCAGAATAAGATTCCTTAACACTAATTTGGTTATAAAGAGTGCATCATTTTTTCAGGGCTCAGGTCCAATGTGGGATAACACCTAACCTAACATAGATACAATATTCTAAGGGTGTTATCTTACTTTCAGTCACTACATGTGTATTAAAATTTGCTCATTTCCATAAAACCTACCTCAAGTCCCCAGGTTCTTTCCTTGTTTTTTCTCTCATTTCACCCTTGAGCCAGATGCCTTCATCTTGTCTACCAACTGTCCCTGCTGGGAAAGCATCCCCTGCATGCCTCGCTCCTGTGCTAAAAGTTCACAGGCACAGTAAAAGTTGAATTAAACCTCTTGGTATCAAGGCCAAGGCTTTGTGTGGCCAGGCAGAGGCAGGCAGGATGCAGAGCTGTCAGCAAAGGAAAGGGCAGTGAGGTGAGGCAGCTGGGGGATAACGACAGCCTGCAGGAATAGAGGTGCAGGGCATGGACACCGTAGGACAGCCTGGGCTGCAGAGGGCACAGGGATGGGCAGCAGCTGAAAGGCCCTGCCAGAGCCAACTGCTGCAGCACTTGGGCCATGGCTGCTGGCCCTGGGCCTGAGGCCAGCAGGGGACAAGTGAGCCTTGCTATGCTGGGACCTAATTGCCTCCTTGTCCCTGCTCAGCAGCCTGGCAGGGGCTGCCCCATGGTCCTGCCCTTGGCATTGCATATCCCCAGAGCCCAGTGGCCTGGGAAGAGCCCTGAGCAATGAGGGAGGGACAGGATCTGCCTTGCCAGGGGCTGGGGTTCAGCCCTTGGCCCTTTGTATTCCTGAATCGCATCCAGGTTTGCCTAGCATTAGAGACACTTTTCCCTTGTTTGTCTCCACTTGTCATCAGTGCCACCAGAGTTCTGCTCAAATTGGAACTTGGGGACACTTTGTCAGTCGGGTCCCTCAGTGGGACCCATTAAAACTTCAAGAAACTTTGGAGTTTCAATCTTGCTTTGAGTTCTTGAGAAGTTTTTTGAACATTCTCTAAGGGACTGAGTCTAATGGCCCTCTCAGGGCTTTGATGGTGTTTACATCAAAGTCCTCGTGCTGTGTCTGTGCTGCTGAGCTTGGCTAGGCTCCTGACAGAGATGATGATCCTGGCAATCAAGAAGTGCTTCAAAAAGACATTTCTTCTGTGGAGCAGTTCCTCTTCGAGCCCAGCAGGGCTGAGAGCACTGCCTGCAGCCACCCTGGGCAAAGGTGAGAGGAATAAAGAGCTCCAATCAACAAGGGCTAGGAATGTGCTCAAAAGTGACTGGGGCGGAATCACTCCCAGCCCTTGACACAGAAAGCTTCTGGCTGCATTGTCATGCAGCTGCAGCTCCTGCAGAGATCTCCTAAAGCTGGAACATCACAATGCCTACAGACTCTGTGAGTACATTCTCTGATTCTCTCTTGTGTGGAGCAGCCAGGGGTGCCCAGGGCTGTGCTGCAGAGCAGGGTCCTGCATCCCAGGGCACTGTGCTGGGGCAGGGACTCTGCTGCCAGCCAGGGACAGCTCCCAGCCAGCCCTGGCACCTGCCCACAGCACTGGGGGACAGGATTGGGTGGAAGAAAGAGCTGGTATGGCTTGGAAGTGTTCTCCTTGCATGGTGAGGATGCTGCATTGTACAGGACTGATACTCCCAGCATGACATTTACCTTCAGAACATTTCCAAGTAGATGATATAGGGAGCACAGTGAGGCAGAGGCTGCATAAAAGGGAAAATCCTGATTTTATAATTTACTTCTCTGTGTTGTTTGGATAGGAAATTGCACACAGATATTCATCTCTCTGTTTAGGTTGAGAAAAATAAAAATTTCACTCAAGTCTGAATAAAGCAGGCAAAGGAAGAAATCAGCACAGGGTCCCTTACAGGCAGCATCAGTGTCTCTTTTCCAGCCTCCTCTGGGTTGCTCTGATGTTGCCATCAGAGGCTACAGAGGCAGAGCTGACCCTGGGCAGTGCCCTGTGCTGGGAGGAGTCTGCAGGGCAGAGCTGAGCCCTCAGGGCTGGGCTGGGGTCTGGCAGCTCTGGCAGCCCTAGCACAGGAATGCAGCTGCTGGCAGGGACAGCTCGAGGCAGCAGAGCCCTGGGCAGGCAGTGGGGTGAAAGTGCCACAGAGTTGTGCTGGAATATTTAAAGTCCTCTCCAAACTGAACTATTCCATGATTACCTTTTTTACAGGTCCCCATGCCAAGACACAGCAAATGTCCAATAGCAGCTCCATCAGCCACCTCCTCCTGCTGGCACTGGCAGACACACGGCAGCTGCAGCTCCTGCACTTCTGCCTCTTCCTGGGCATCTCCCTGGCTGCCCTCCTGGCCAACGGCCTCATCATCAGCGCCGTAGCCTGCGGCCACCACCTGCACACCCCAATGTTCTTCTTCCTGCTCAACCTGGCCCTCACTGACCTGGGCTGCATCTGCACCACTGTGCCCAAAGCCATGCACAATTCCCTCTGGGGCACCAGAAACATCTCCTACTCAAGATGTGCTGCTCAGGTTTTATTCTTAGAGTTCTTCCTTGGAACACAGTATTCCCTCCTGACCATCATGTGCTACGACCGCTACGTGTCCATCTGCAAACCCCTGCACTACGGGACCCTCCTGGGCAGCAGAGCTTGTGCCCACATGGCAGCAGCTGCCTGGGCCAGTGCCTTTCTCAATGCTCTGCTGCACACGGTCAATACATTTTCCCTGTCCCTGTGCCATGGCAATGCCCTGGGCCTGTTCTTCTGTGAAATCCCACACATCCTCAAGATCTCCTGCTCTAAATCCTATCTCAGGGAACTTGGGCTCATTGCTGTTAGTTCCTGTTTAGGAGTCATATGTTTTGTGTTCATGGTTTTCTCCTATATTCAGATCTTCAGGGTTGTGCTGCGGATCCCTTCTGAGCAGGGACGGCACAAAGCCTTTTCCACCTGCCTCCCTCACCTGATTGTGGTCTCCCTGTTCCTCAGCACTATTATGTTTGCTCACCTGAAGCCCCCCTCCATCTCCTCCACATCCCTGGATCTGGCAGTGTCAGTTCTGTACTCTGTGGTGCCTCCAGCCCTAAACCCTCTCATCTACAGCCTGAGGAACCAGGAACTCAAAGCTGCAGTGTGGACACTGATGACTGGCTGCTTTCAGGAACATTAAACTACTGGACATTTTCTGCAAAACTCTTGTAAAAAAAGTCATCTTCGGTACTTTTTTATTTTTATTGGGTTTTTTTCTTTTGATTTAGTTTCTTCATACATTCCAGAAAGAAGAGCCATCCTTTTGGCATTTCTTATTTTGTTTCTCACCACCTTCCCTGTGTTCTCAGTTTGTGTCAATAAGAAGCTGTGCTCTTGGTGGCTTTAAACAAATTAAAGGATCTCTCTCTCCAAGAAAATTTTCGCCAGAGATACCCCTTTTTTTCCTTCTCTGGAGGTGCTGCAGCAGTCTGTGTGCAGAGCTGGGGCAGATCAGTGCTGGCACAGCAGCTGTGCCCAGCAGCAGCAGCACTTGGTGTTGCCAGTGCTGTTCCCATGTCACTGCCCCGCTGCGCTCCTGCCCCTCGTGTTGCTGCAGGGCCTGAGTGCTCTCGGGGCCGGGCACAGCCCTGGGGGTGGCAGTGCCGGGGCTGCAGCAGGGACAGGCCATGGGCACTGCTGGGGCAGCGCTGACACCTCAGGGCAGGGCCTGGGGGCTCCAGGCTTCTTGGCCAGGCTCTCTCCAGAACACTTGGCCAGGTCAATGCTGTCAGAGAAAACCCTTGTGAGCAGCCCCAGGCTGGCCGTGGGCAGACTGGGGGCAAACAGCACGGCTGGTGCTCTGCAAGGTCCCTGCAAGGGGGAGACCCTGGCAAGGAGCAGAAGCCCTGGGGGCTGATCCATCCCCACTGCGCTGGACAGCCCAGGGCAGCGTCCCAGAGCGTCCTCATGCACCTGCCAACAACATCCCCCCTCTGCAGCCCTGGCCTCTCCCCCAGCTCACACAGGTGCCGCATCCTTGCAGTCACAGACACGGCAGCACTGGCTCAGGAGCCCCTGTTTGCACTGCACAGAGCAGGCATCAGCACCCCCATGGTGCTGCTGTGGGAGATGGATCTGAGTGAGCACAAATGCCATCAGCCCCTGGGGCCAGCAAAGGCTGGGGATGGGAGGGAAACCACTCAGGTTTGTTGTGGCCTCTGCAGTCAGCCAGAAATTTTGTTCCCATGAGCTGTGAGCTTTCTGTTCCAAGCAGACACTCTTGCTCAGAGCCAGTGATGACTGGCAGCCACCCACAAATTGCCCTGAGCATTTCCTTTGATTTACCTTTGCTTTCTTTCCTCTTCTCTGCTCCAGAATTTTTCCTACTGCCATCCCTGTACCTTTCCATACAAAGAGCCCATCCCTATTTTACCTTTTTTCCTCGGCCCCACTCTCCATTTCAGTTCCTGAGTTAACACCATGAGAATATCCCTTGGAGAGCAGGATCACCCTACAAGTGTTTCAGGAATTGTGTGCAGGGTCCTGCAGTGCCTCGTGCTGCTCCTTTGCCAGAGGCACCACAGGCCAGGGGGGCACATCTGGGCTGGTGTGTCTGGGTGTGGGACTCCCTGTTCTGGGTAGTGAGGAGGAGCTTGAGAGGCTCTGCAGGACTGACAGGATGGGCTTTGGGGCTCTGTGGAGAAGCTGAGGGACCTGGGCTGCTGGACCTTCTGAAGAGGAGGCCCAGGGCTAATCCTGCATCTGCTCCAGGGGTCGTTTCAGAGAATCACAGAATGAGCCAGGCTGGAAAAGATCTTGGAGATCATGAAGTCCAACCTGTGCCCTGATACCACCTTGTCTTCCTGAGCTTCCTCTTCTCCGGGATAAACAACCCCAGCCCCTCAGCCAACTCCTCACAGGACTTGTGTTCCAGACCCCTCACCAGCCTTTTTGCCCTTTTCTGCTCCAGCCCCTTCATGTCCTTCCTAAATTGGGGGGCTCAGAAGTGGACACAGCACTCGAGGTGCTGCCCAACCAGTGCTTAGCACAGGTGAATAATCACTGCCCTCCTCCTGCTGGCCACACCATTCCTCATCCAGGCCAGGAATCTTTGGCCTTCTTGGCCATCTGCGCACAATGCTGGCTCATGTCCAGCCTGCTGTCCCTCAGTGCCCCCAGGTCCATTTCTGCCTAGCCACTGTCCAGCCACTCTGTCCCCAGCCTGAAGTGCTGCAGGGGTCATTGAGTCCGAAGTGAAGGACCTGGGTAATGAGGTCAGACTGACAGGCCTGCATTTCCCCAGATTCTCCTTCTAGCTCTTCTTGGGGATGGAGTCACATTTGCACCTCCAGTCTTTTAGAACCTCCCTTGTGAGCCACGTCGGATGAGAAATTATGGAGCACGTGGACACCATTGAAGGCCCAAGCAAAATTTGCTAGGCCTTTTCAGGCTCAGAGCTCTTTTTCTGTTTCTCATGCTGGGAACCCTTTCCCATGCTCAGACTGTTTCTCAGCTCCAGCCTGAGCCTTTCCCAGGATGATAACATTTGGGAAAAACAGAAAGGAATTAATAATAAAGATTAGCGCCTGGTTTTGACTGAGAAACAGTACTCAAGCTATGTGACAGGATTTGTTTTCTTCTGTTTTCCAATGGACGCCTGTCCTGTTCGAGACTTGCGAACCACACTATAAATATGGTTCTGACTTTCACTGAAATGCTTCTATGGCCTCATAGCTGGGAAAGTCTTTGTCATTAATATACACGACTCCTAGCGTGTACGGCGACAGGCGAGCACCTCCCAGCAGCTCCCTCATCCCCCTAGTATAAATAGGAATGCTTCATAGAGACCTGTGAGAACCTGAGTGGTTTGTTAGGTCAGCAGTCCTTCCTCTTGAATTACAGGGGTCTGTTCTGCTCCCTGCCCCATCTACCAGTACAGCAGAACATTTGTCCTGAGGACAACTTGCTTTATTTTTGAAAATATGATAAGGAATAAGCAATAAGGAATGTAGGTTGTCCTTACCCCCACTATTGCCAATAATGTATTGAAAAAATAATTTTTGTTATCCTTCACACAGGTGGCCAGTTTAAGCCCTAATGGAGCTTTCACCTCTCTAATTTTCTTTCTGCATGTCCGAGCGACAGCCTTAAACCCTTCCTGAGTTTCCTGCCCCTCTATCCAAAGATGATGCAACCTCTTTTTTCCCTGTGTTCTTGGAAAAAGCTCCATGCGCAGCCAGGCCAGTCATTTTTTTCACTTTTGGCACACAGGGACAGGCTGCTCCTTGTCCTTCAAAATTTCTTTCTTGCAGTGTGTTCATCATTCCTGGACGCCTTTTGTTTTTAAGGATGGTATCCCTTAAAAAATTCAATAGCTGATTTGGCACTCTCTGCACAAATCTACATCTCAATAAGCCAAAGTCTTCTCTCCATTATTGCAGGGTAGAACTTTTGTTGATGCCTCTACTTCTTTCACAGAATAATCAAAACTCTAATATTTCATGGTTACTATACCCCAGGAAGCCACCGACCACCACATCTCTCACCAACCCATCTCTGTTTGTGAACAGCAGGAGACAGAGCTTTCCTTGGGAGTGTTCTTCTGTCCTGGGGGTCTCTCTAGTGTTTCCTGGTGATCGTGGACCCCCAATGTTCCAGTCAGCCTGGCTGAGTTGGCAGGACACTGAGGCTGGTGAATTCCAGTTCCCCTTCTTACACAACAGGTATTTTGTGGTTTCCAGAGGCGAGTGGTTTTGGAGAACAAGCATTGTGTTGTTTCACGTAGGGTGGGCAATTTATCATCTGGTAACATGAGGTCACAGAGTGGGCTATGACAACACAGAGTGGGTTTTGTGAGGTCATCAAGCAGCTACGACATCGTAGGCTGTCTTTGCATCATCACCTGGGCTGTGTGAGGTCACTGGGTTGGTCACTCTGCCCCATCCCCACCTCACAGTTTCCCCAGACAAGTCCAATGCTGTTCATGCCCAGCAGGGTCCCCTGTCCCTCTGTATCTCCCTGCTCCACCTGGAGCCACAGCCTCCCCCAAGGATGTTCCACAAATCAACCCCAGAGCATGACACGGGGAAAAGGGGCCAGGGCTGTGTGACCAGGACATCAAGGACGTGGATTATCCAGGTCACTGGGGCCTGGTTTGGGTTCCCCAGAGCAGGAATGATGTCTGGCACCTGGAGTAGGGCGAGGGAAGGGCCTCCAAGGTGGGGCTGGAACCCTTTGGCTGTGCAGAGATGCTGAGGGAGCTGGGCTTGTCCAGCCAAGAGCAGGGAAGGCTGAGGGGCTCCTCATGCCAACCTGGCAGTGCCAGGCAGGAGCAGAGGCTGTTGGATCAAGTTCCTGTGAGCCCAGAATATTGGCATTAGTGCAGCTGTAGCTGTGCACAAGAGAGCTCTTCAGCCACTTTCAATTTTCCTTCCTCTGGGCATGGAAGGAACTCGTGCCTTCAGCGTGTCTCGTGTGCAAAGAGCAAATCTGGGCAGTCAGGGCAGGGTGGGTTTGGGGCATCATGGGATCTGTGCTGGGCACAGAATGAGTTTTCTATTGGTCTGAGACTGTCTGCTGTGAAAGTGGATGTAATATGCAATAGAGGAATGACTTTTGGTTTTTATGGAGCTGTGCCTTCCCTTGGTTCTTTTTGCTGACAATAAATGAAGATCCCTCTGTGTCTTGAGCAGTTCCTTCTCCAAGGAAAGCAGGTTGGGAGTTGGGAGTTGGTGCCAAGGAGCTGAAAGCTGCACGTACAGCCTGGGCTGGAGGAAGCTCAGATTTGCACAGGACTGCTCTGAGTGCCAGGGGTTGGATAAGGGAAATGGTGGGGTTGGGGTAAGGACAAAGTGTGATTGATGGTCAGCCATAAAGGGTCCTGATTTTCATATCTATTCTGACTACATTAGGAGGTGCTCAAGATCAACCAAATTGAAATTGTTGATAACAGCGCATAAAGAGGAAAAAAAGAAATGGGAAAAAAGTATTCTCTCATTGTTTTAATGTAATATGTTTTTACAAATGTAGTGAAAGCTTAGACAAGTCCTGCCTTATGCCCAGGTTTCTGGCAGTAGCTCTGTTTCTGGCAACCCGCACTTCAAATTGCTTTTTCTACTAAGTTCTTAAGAATAGAAAATTAGGTATATTATAAAAGAAATTATTTACTGAATGGACTCAAGATTAACAGACAAGAGACTTTAAATTGACTACTTACTGCACAGGATAAACAAAAGAAGTGCAGGTAGATAGAAACACTGAGCACAATAAAGTTAACATATTACAGGTAGTGAAGAAATAGCAGAGATCAGGAGTCAATGTAATTTACCAACAAATTGATGAGGGAGTGCACATGGAGCCCTTTCACTCATATTCCAGAAAAGTAAGCATAAAGATGCATCCAGACTTGGCAGATAAGCCCTATCCTTTTGCAGGGACTATGCAGAAGACTTTTGCTTTGTCAAAGTTTTGTGTGGCTTTCATAGTTTGCAAAGTGAAGTGTGAGTCACTCAGAAATTCAAGGCTTATCTCCCTTCAGTCTGCTCTCAAGGCAAGATGTTTATGGTCAGCTGGGAATTCCACCTCCCTGGCACCAGAGAGAACTCAGGACAAGACTGATGTCCAGCCTGGGTTATCTCAGCAATTCCTGAGAGAGGGAAGATGTCCTGAGTTACAGCCCCAGCTGATGGACAGAACAGATGAGCTTTGCTGGGCCACAGGGGAAGACCTGCTGCAGGAACCTCATGGAACCAAGGGACTGTTGTGACATTGTGATGCCTCATGGAACCAAGGAGACCATGGTGACACCAATGAACCTCATGGAACCAAGGGGCCTTTGTGACAGATCAAGGCCTCATGGAACCATAAAGAGCATTGTGACACTGTAGGGACCCATAGACCCAAATCTTCATTGTGACACTTCAGAACCTCATGGAAGCAAGGGGCCTTTGTGACACTGCAAGGCCTCAGGGAACCAAGGAGTGCAAAGGTCTCAAACATTGCTTGCAAGGTTCTGCCTTGGGGGTGAGGAATTTATTTGGTGGCACCTCGTGCCTCTTTGCAGTAGGGAAAATTAAAAAATTTGGATTGCTTCAAAAAAAATTGAAACCCCCTCTTTGTCTGAGTTTTCTCAGTTCTCGGAAAGTCAGTGTGGAAAGGAAAAACTAAAGAACTTTGTAAAGCTGAAGCAACTAGAGGCATTGAGCCTCACTGAATGTTGTTACTAACAAAGCCTCTCAAGAGACTAATTGAAGGAGATAACTGGAGGCCATGATTGCACAAAGCTCTCAGAGACTCCAAGGCAAAAGCAAAACCCAAAGCCCTTGGAAAAACCTGCAGTCCCTGGGAGCATGAAGGAGCCGCCAGGGCCATTCCTGACCAAGGCTCCCCAGGGACTGGTCCCAGCACATCCCTGAGACCACTGGGATGTGGGGGGATGCTGAGGGCAGCACAAGAGGCGACAGTGCCCATCCTTGCTGGGGCTGTGCCAGGAGGCCCCAGTGCCTCAGGACAAGGTGTCTCCTCACAGCCCTTGGTGGCACTGACCCTGCTGTGCCCCAGGGCACCAAGACTTGGCTTCTCTTTGTCCCCACCTGTCATCTCTGCCTCCAGTTCTCTGCTCTGATTGAGGTATGGGGACACTTTCTCACTTAGGTTCCTCCCTGGGACCCATTAAAACTTTAGGAAACTTTTATTTGATTTATTTTGACTTGGAGTTCTTGAGAGGTTTCCTAACAAACCATGGTTGTGCCTTGATTTCCCTCTGGTCTGGTGCCGTTCATTAGGAATATTTCTTATAATAGTTATGGAAAAATATTTCGAAGTGCATCTTAAAAATATTCATTTGTATTTTAAAGGGTGTATTTTATTGCTGTTGTCTTTAAAGCAGAGGTGATTGCAGCATTCTGTGATTGACATTGATCCAGGGTCTCTTCTCAAGAAGTCTGGCCTGCTCAGAGAAGCTGTGCCCTGAGGTCTGACCAAGTGTGGACAATCTTGCTCCACATTCCCCAACCCCATCCTGTCTTCCCTCACTCACCTGTGTCCTGCTTTGCTTGGAGAGCTGCCTCCACTCAAGCAAACAGGATTTTTCCCATTTTTTTTTACTTTTTATGCAATCCGAAACTCCTAATTTTCCCTATGGAAAACACACACACTGCTCAGGTGTGTGCCAGCCCAAGGTGCCTCCAAGGAGGTTCAGTCCGGGGATCGGGGCCTTAGGGGTTGTGCCTGGAGCCGGCGCCATCTTTCCTTTGTGCCTCAAACTCCCATCATGCCTCGCGGCCCCATACAGCCCCATTGGAGTCGGGACTACAATACCCATCATGCCCCGCGGCCTCATAGAGCCCTATTGGAGCCGGGACTACAATACCCATCACTCCCCGAGCTCCACAAAACACCGGTATTTTCCCCCCCTGGATGTCCTCCAGGATCCCTAAGTGTCCCCTCAGCGCCCATTTGGGAACCTCCCCAAACCATCCCCAAATCCCTGGAACGCTCCCAACCCCACAGATGCCCGTTACAGCCACTTCTGGGAATTCATCTCCTGCCATCCCCCATGACCTCAGAGCACCTCATAACCCAGTCAGTCGTCTAAAATTCCTGCTGTGTCCCGTGCCCTAAAGAGCCTGGTTAGAGCTCCCCAAGATCCCTCCAAACTCTCCCGAATCGTACATGAAATAAATAAACGCGGGCGGAGGCCTTTATTAAATAGCAGCTCTTTTTATTAATGGGGGTCGTAGGGAGTCTCAACGCCTGCTGCTGCTGCTCGCCCAACGCGGAAAGGAGGATCCCACGCAGTCCTGTCCGAAGGCAGGAATGGGAGCTCCAACCTCACGGGCACGTCCAGAACTCGCTTGTGGCTCATTGGTCTGGGGGTGTCAATCTCCTCAACTGCTCTTTAGATTGCGGTAATTAAATAGTTACAAAGGGCACATTGCAGATGACTCAGCTCACTAGTTGAGGTGATCCGTGTACTTGGATTCAGTGTTGGTTGACTACTTCTGTGAATCTTTTCTTCTGCAACAACTTCCGGTAATGGTGGTACTGGGGAAACTTCTGGGGATTTACATATAGGGTGTTGCTAACTTGATAGGCAGGCAGCAGCAGGCCAGAAATGAGGTAAGGGAAAGGGCGGAAATGGTAAGGGGAAAGGGCGGAAATGGGAAGTGGAGAGGGCGGAAATGGGAAGTGGAATGGCGGAAATGGGAAACTGGGATAGGGAAATACAATAAACTGGGATTTGAAGTATATAGGGACTGTACATTCAACTGGGGAAAACAACACAGCAACCTGACCAGAGAACTAGCGAACCAACAAGTGGATAAAACGATAAGGTAACAACAATCCCTTTAACTCTTCTAACAACTCCTAACATTTCTCAACTGAGACTATTTACCACAATCCCCCCTTTATCTTTTTGATCGGGTCTTGGCCCGCATCAATTTGAAATTTGAGTCTCTTGGGAATAGAATTTCCTTAGTTTTTGGTATTGATCAAAAATTTGTTTTGCAGACTCATGTTCTGATTCTTGGCTTTCCATCATCATAATTTTAGCTTTGGTTTGATTAGCCATATTTGAAATGCTAGCTTGTATTGTCGAATTTATAATTTTGATTAAACAGGGGAACAAGCATGGGAAAAACAAAAAGCTTATGACTGCACTTACAATCAGAAAGGCTGCCTTTTTCCACCACTTGGTCTTAAATGACCAAAAATCATCCCACCAGCTTGAGCTTACCAAGGGGGTCCATTTTTGAGCGCCCACATAGGCCACTTTACGTATCTCTTTAGAGATGTTACGGATTACTTCACTTTTATCGTCTATTTCCAGACAGCATTCCGATGTATTGAATTTTCCACATATTCCACCTTCATTCGCTAGCAGGTAGTCTACTGCAAGTCGGATTTGGTAAACTACTGCTCTGGTTTGGGTCAGCTGATCGGTGACATAATCTAGGGCCAAGGCAGTTTGGTTTGATATTACTTCCAGCACTGCCTGGAGCCGTATAATTCGGTTTAACATATAAATTGGGGTGCGATATCCCCAGGACCCATCCTGTGCCCAGGTAGCTGGTCCATAAACTTCAATAATCCGCTCAGGTGTCCACACTTCCCCTTTCCATTTTTGGGTGCCACTTATATCAATTACACTTCTTTTTTCTCAGTCATTTCTCTTCAAGTCATCATATAAAGGAACTCCTAATTCAGCACCTGAGTCTCTGGGGAGTAGGAAAAAGGCCGTCTTAATGATTCCTATCGTGCAGCTCCCAAACCAATCTCCAGGGAGATTGGTATACGCAGTATTTCCGCATATCCAAAATAAATGTTTAGGTGCTTCCCAAAATGTTTCATTTGTTTCTGTTGGGCATTCCCAATATTTGGATAATTCTCTTATCTCCCAGAAGGGATTTATTTGCTTTTCAGCACATTCATACAAATTGTACCCTTCGTGATAAATACATCCTTTTTCCTTTTTGTTCACAGACCAATATTTGTTTGGTTCTCTAGGAATCCACCTTATAATTGAATTCTTTGTAGTTAGGTATCTTTTGCATGCCATGGTTCCTACAAATGTTTTGTATGGGTTTCCTGTTCTTTTTATACATTCTTCTCCAATTATTTTGTATTTTAAATTCCATTGTTCTTTCTTTTGCCTTTGTCCCTGCATTTGGGGTGCTTGCTTCATTTGTTTCCATTTTAAGATTTCTAAGGGATTCAAGCTAATTCCTTCCCAAGGCCAAATTTCTGACATTTGTGTGTTCCCGCATACCCAACAATTTGTTATATTTAGCTCTTTACTAATTCTTTCGACCAAATCTATGAACAAATTTTTTCCCAAGGACATTTCCAATTCATTTTCTTTTTTAGTAGCTACTACCAATTGTTTTTCCTTAACTAAATCTATTGGTTCTCTTTGGTTTCCTGTATGTTCGAAACAAAGCCAGGCTTCTCCTGCAGGGCACTCCCCAAGTAAGCGCTGGCGATAAGTCGCAGTGTTTTTAGCAATCCAGTAAGTCTTTCCACTCTCCCGACAGGTGGTTATTTGGGAGTTGTTAAAACAACTGGGATTTATGTTAGTATGGACTCTGATTAGAGACCCCAAAGTTTCTCCATCATAAAGTGGGTGGTAGCACTTAGTGCACTGCATTTCTTCGCTCCTCGCGAAACTGCTTGCAAGCAGGGCCATCAAAATTTCTCCCAGGAGTCCGGTATGAACCTCTCTGGGTCTCACCCGGTCTTGTCTCCTGGGGGTGGAGATCCCTTTGGGTAAAGCAACCGCTTCCCAGAGTCTCTTCATTTCCCTTTCCCAGGCTATTTGATTAATGGCTTTTGGGGGATGCTCTGCAGGAGAACTGGCCCTATATTGTAACTGGGGGCTTAATTTGGTGGTAGAAGACTAGGTGCTATTTAAACTTGGAGAAGAATGTATGAGCTTGCAACATGAATTGTGCTAAACTGGTACAAAACTCATCATTTTACAATGTTACTTTATGGTTACAACAACAAGTAACTAAACCAGCGGGGATTTAACCTCGTACAAAGTTGCCCCTGTACTTTTTAGTAACAGCAGTAACTGTTTGAACTGTTTTAACTGTCTTTTGCTTTCCTTTTAAAAGCAAGTCGGAGACCAGTAGGACTCTTAGCCACAGTCCATTCAGGAGTTCCTGAGTGAGATATCACGGGACTTGATTCGCCAGTGGGAGGTGGAATAGGTCCTTTTATTCTGGAAATGTGGGTCCAACCTCTTTCTTGCGTCCTCACGGCAGTGTGTGTAGTGAGTAAGACTTGGAAGGGGCCTTCGTATCTAGGAGATAAAGGAGTGTGAGCCCAGGATTTAATAAGAACCCAATCCCCCGGGCTAATCTGGTGGGCATCTGAGTCAAGCGGGGAGGTTTGAGGTAGATAGGCTTTCTTTTTAAGGGACTCTATAGTTTTTCCAATAACTCTTAGATACTCTCGGGTTGCAGCTTCTCCCTCTAAATAGTTTGCTGAACTGAAGGGGATGATTAAGAAGGGGAGCCCAAACATAATTTCATAGGGGGAGACCCCTATGTCAGCACGCGGCCTTGTTCTAATACGTAATAAGGCAAGGGGCAAACACTTGAGCCAATTCATTTGTGTTTCCTCAATTAATTTTGTTAACACATTTTTTAGGGTTTTATTCATTCTTTCCACCCTTCCGGAGCTTTGGGGGTGCCACGGAGTATGCAATCTCCATTTAATTCCCAGGGCTTCGATAATTTGGTGTAGTACTCGGGAGGTAAAGTGTGGGCCCCTATCAGAGTCAATATTGTTAACTAATCCATACCTAGGGATAATTTGCTCCAGAATTATTTTTACAACCACTTCTGATGTTTCCTTTACTGTGGGGAAGGCTTCCACCCAATGGGTGAGATGGTCTACCATAACTAATAAGTGTCTATACTTTTGGACTGGGGGCATTTCGGTAAAATCTATTTGGATGCTTTGGAATGGCCTTAAGGCTAATTTTCTTCCTCCGGGTTCTGCCTTACGCATTACTTTCTGGTTGACCTTTTGACAGATTAGACATCCCTTTGTTATTGCCTTCGCTAGATCGTATATTCCGACACAAAAATTTTCTTTCAGGAAATGATCGCATAACCCTTGAACCCCCCAGTGGGTTAGTCCATGTATTTCTGCCAACAATTTCCGGGCTAGTGCCTTATTTAGAAACTTGCGCCCGTCTGACATTACCCACTCCCCCTGGTTCCCTTGGCGTAATTTTAGTTCTTTTATTACTTTTAACTCCTTTTCACTGAGAATAGGCTCCTCTTTTCCTGGTTCTCGGGGTGTATCATTTAACTTTAGGATTTTTACAGGCCTTTCTGAACTTAAGGTGGCCTCCTTAGCTATTTGGTCAGCAAAACGATTGCCTCTTTCCTCAAAAGTATCTCCTTTTTGGTGACCCCTTATGTGAACTACTGCAATTTCTGCAGGCTTAAGTAAGGACTCCAATACCAGCTTTATTAAATCTTTGTGTATTAGATCTTTTCCCTTCGAATTTAGATAGCCACGCTCTTCCCAGATTTTTCCAAAGGTATGGACTACCCCAAACGCGTATTTCGAGTCTGTATAGATAGTTCCCTGTTCCCCTTCCAGCAAATCTAATCCTCTTTTTAAAGCGTAAATTTCACAGCATTGGGCTGACCAATTAGAGGGCAGCTTCCCTTTTTCTAAAACCTCCAGGTTTTTGCCCTTTGCTCCTTCAATGACAGCATACCCAGATGCTCTCTTCCCATGTATTACCTTTGATGACCCATCAATGAATAATGTTTTTCCATAGGGCAGTGGTATACTCTCAAGGTCCTCTCTTATTTTGGTCTGGAAATTTATAAGCTCCAGACAATCGTGCTCCAGTTTCTGTAAAGGTTCTCCCGAAAGAAACTGGGCTGGATTTAGGCTCTGGGAGGTGACTAACGTTAAGTTATTTGTAGTCATTAATATGATTTCGTATTTTAATATTCTGGCCTCCGTTAACCACTGCTGAGCTCCTTGGTTTAGAATTGTTTTAATGTCATGTGGGTTATGCACTTTAATTTTTCCTTGCAGGGTTACTTTTTGGGCATCCTCTATTAGGGTAGCTGCAGCTGCAACCGCTTGGAGACACGTGGGCCACCCCTTTGCCACTGGATCTAGCAACTTGGAAAGGTAAGCTATTGGTTTTCGGCAACCTCCCCATTCCTGCGTTAATACCCCATAAGCAACTCCCCCTTCTGTATTAATAAACAAATCAAACTCCTTTTTAAGGTCGGGCAAGCTTAGAACTGGTGCTGAGGATAATTTTTCTTTTAATTTATCCAATTGCTCTTCATCTTTAGGTGTCCAATTTATAGGTTCAGAATCCACAAGCTTGTCATAGAGGAATTTAACACTCTGAGTATATTTATCTAACCAAAATTTACAATATCCAAAGAGACCCAAAAGTTTCCTTACATCACGTTTTGTTTTTGGGGTCGGTATGGATAGAATTCCTGAGATTCTTTCTGGACTTAACTTTTTGTATCCTTTCCCAATTATGTGACCAAGGAAAATAACTTCAGACTCAACAAACTGTAATTTGTCCCGGGATACTTTTAACCCCTTTGCCCCTAGAAAATTTAGGAGATTGATACTAGTTACTTTTACTTGTTCTTGTTCTTCCCCAGAGATTAGCAAATCGTCTACATATTGGAGGATTTGGACTTCATTTTCCGGAATGAACTGCTCCAATATCCCCTCTAGAGCTTGCCCAAAAAGGTTAGGAGATTCTGTAAATCCTTGAGGTAATCGTGTCCATCTCAACTGCTGTTTCCTATTTCCATCTGGATTTTCCCATTCAAAAGCAAATCAATCCCGGCACTCCTCAGCCAGTGGGCATGCCCAAAATGCATCCTTCAGATCTATGATAGTAAACCAAGCATGCTCTCTTGGGATTTTGCTCAAAAGATTATAGGGGTTGGGCACGACAGGATACCTGGTAATAGTTCTTTTATTGATTTCCCTCAGATCCTGCACCAGTCTGTATTTGCCATTTGCTTTTTTCACTGCCAGTATAGGTGTATTATGGGGAGACATGCATGGTTCCAAGATGCCTTCCACTAATAGATGTTCTATAACCGGTGCTAAACCCCTTTTCCCTTCCAAGGACATGGGGTACTGCTTAATTCTGATAGGGGGAGTGTCTGCCTTCATTTGTATAGTTATTGGTGGGATGTTTAAGAAACCACTTTTCTCTCCCTCTGCCCATACCTCAGAATTAATTTCCTTTATATCTCCTTCAGTTAACTTCATTATGTGAACTATCATTTTTCCATCCTTTGGGATGACTGCCACGCCCAATTGAATTTGGAGATCCCTCCCCAGCAAGTTCTTCTCTAAATGGGGAAGGTAAATCAGGTCCGCCACACACCGTCTGAAATTCCCTTTTATTTCAACCTTTTCAATTATGGCAGCCTTGAACGGCTTTCCTTCTGCCCCTATCACTTCACAAGTTCTATTACTTATATTAACTCCTGCTGGGAGCTCCTTTAAGCTGGATCAGTCAGCTCCTGTATCAACCAAGAACTCAAGTTCTAAATTTTGGGGACCAACGTCAAAATTTACCAAGGGCTCCTCTTGATGGTCCATGAGGTCCCCTAATGGGTAGAGCCCCTGACACCCCTAATCATCACCCCTTAAGATCTTCTCCAGGGTGTCTTGCTCTTTGGCAATGGCTTCATCTAGGGAAAGCTTTTTACACCACCTTTTTATGTGTCCTACTTCCCCACAGTAATAACACCTTCTTTCAGTTTGGAACCCTCCAGATTTCTTGTTATGATTATTTTCACTTACTTCAGAATAGTTCCTGGATCCCCCTAGTAAGGGTCTGGGTTCTCCCCCATTGGGTCTCAACGGCCCTCCTAGTTGGTCTTTATTTGCCCCCACACATTCTCTGGCAACTGCCACCATAACCCTTGCTTTTGCCTTCGCTTTTTCTTCCTCTCTCCTCAAGTACACTCTTAAGGCCTCTTTAAGTAAATCATTAATTCCCTTTTCTTGCCAGTCCTCGAGTTTTTCCAGTTTCCTTCTGATATCAGGCCAAGCTTTTGTAACAAAATGTACTTTTAATAGTACTTGGCCTTCAGGGCTATCCGGGTCTATATTTCAATAAAGTTGGAAGTTCCTCTTTAGTCGACTAAGCCAGGCTGCCGGGGTCTCATCTTTTTCCTGTACTCCATCAAAAGCTAGTTTAGTGTTACTATTGTGAGGCACAGACTCTTTTATTCCTCTGATTATTAAAGACCTATAATCGCTCATATTTCTTCTCCCTTCTTCCTGATTGGGATCCCACCCAGGATCTGCTAGAGGTAATTTCTGGTCACCAGGTGGTCCCTGTCTGTTCTCTCTATCCCAGATACGTAAGGCTGCTGCTCGTATCATACGGACCTCCTCTGAGCTGAATAGTATGTTAATGATTGAGTTCATCTCTCCCCAGGTATAGATATTGGGTCCTAGGAATTGGTCCACCTGATTTGAAATGCCCACCGGATCCTCTATTAAGCTTCCTATTTCCTTTTTGAATCCCCTAACTTCGGATGCTGTTAACGGGGCATTCACAAACCCTACTCCACCAGCTATCCCACCCATTTGGACTTCCCTAAGTGGGAATAGTTTTTCTGCCCTTGTTTTAGACCGGGTATTACAGTGGGGCCCCTCCGTTAGTTTACTACCTGACACGTAGGTGGATGCTTCTTGGCTATTGCAGGATACATTACTATCCGTTGGGGACAGGTTTAACTCCCAACTGGAAGGGGGTGAGGGGACTGCTATTGGTGAAGGTGCAGGGACCAAACTAGCAGTAGGGGTTAAGGAAGGTGGAGGAAGTAGCAGCAAAGGTAAGGTCGAGGGTGAAGGCGTGGGGATGGTGTTTTGATTCGAAACTGGGGTGTTAGGTGGGGGTGGTAAAGAACAAGTCTCAGTGGATTTGGGATGAAGGGGAATTGAGAGTTCAAGTGAAGATGAATGGGGAAATGTTAGTGGCGGAGGCAAGGAGCTCGGTAACAGTGGAGGTAAGGAGCTTGGTAGAGGATTAAGAGGAGCAGGGGGAGGGGGAGGAGGTAGGTTATCAAGGGGATCCCAGTTCTTAACCTTTTCCCTTTCCTGCTCTTCTCTTTTTTGCTCTTGAACTTTACATATTCTCACAGGTTCTTTGTTCATAGTGTTAGTTTCCCAACAGGCTGCATACTGAAGTTGCTCAATATTAGAACTCTCCCAAGTTTTTAAATACTGATTTAATAGGGAACACATCCATGGGTCTTGGGTTCCATACCAAGGCCATTGTCCCGGTAGATTTAACTCAGGCCACACCTCTATACAATAGTGGATCATTTTAATTTTATCCAGATTCTTTGTGGCCTCTCGGGTGTCCCATTGATTTAACATTATTGCCAGGGGACTGTCAGGGGGAATGTTCTTTCCCTTTTCTTTTTCTTTTTTAGCGCTACCACTACCTTTGCTCATACAAGCCCCCATGGCTGTGGCTCTGATTAGGCCTGAAAGAAATTCTAAGGTGCCTCTACCCAAACAGAAATTTAATGACAGGCAACACAGCACACAACTTTTAACAACAAAAAATAATTTGGCCCTTTCTAAATTATAATATAGATTCCCTTTTTACAGAAAGTTATAAGGTGCCCCTACTCAAAAGGAAAATTACTGACGGGCAATAAAACTGATAAAGGAAAGAACTGGTCTCCAACAGGATTCACTTGACAGTTACCTCACTCACTCCGCAGCCCGTTCAAAACAGTTAGGCTGCCAGTCCTTTTGCAACAGTCGGACTGCCACTCTTCTCACACTCACTCCGCAGTCCTTTCAAAACAGTTAGGCTGCCAGTCCTTTTGCAACAGTCGGACTGCCACTCTTTTCACACTCACTCCGCAGCCCTTTCAAAACAGTCGGACTGCCACTCTTCTCACACTCACTCCGCAGCCCTTTCAAAACAGTCGGACTGCCACTCTTCTCACACTCACTCCGCAGCCCTTTCAAAACAGTCAGACTGCCACTCCCCACTACACTCACTCTCCCACAGCCCTTTCAAAACAGTCGGACTGTCACTTCCACTCTTAACCACACAAGGGTTGGGTCCCTAACGGGGTTGGTCTCCACCCCTCCCCACACTCCTGACAACCAAGTAAAAACTGGGACAGAGCCGGTCTCTAGCGGGGCCCCGGTCACCCCTCCCTCTACTCTTCCCAGATATTGGAGGGAGTTGGGTTAGGTCCCAGCGGGGCCCGGATACCCCTTCCTAAACCCTCGTCCCTGGGGGGCTCGGTCCTAGCGAGGCGCCGGCTACCCCTTCCTGCACCCCCCTTAAAGTTAGGCCTACCAGGGTTCGCGTTGCTCGCCCCAGTCCAACCACTGCCACGTGCCACACGCACTAGCAACCCTAGCCCTCCGCACGCCCGGAGATCTGGGGGGGGCTACTACCCCAGGAGACGCCTCTTTCAACCTCCAGGCCTTGGTAGGCCTCACTCCCTTCCCCCTTTTCCCGGCCGGCCCCCTCACGGGAGTCCGGAACCGCGGTACTCAGGGGTCCACACTCGCTTCGGGGGTCTGAGCTGCCAGCCCCCGTCTCATCCACATCACACTCGCTCGCCTCCCGTGCCCGCCGCCGGTCTTCTTACCAGCTCTTTCCGCGTTGTCCCAGTCCCGCGCTGTTCCAGGTCCGGGGTGGCCAGTTGACCCAGAGGGCCTCTTCGGGGTGGCGCCTTCCCCTCCGACGTCCTCTTCTGGGCGTGGCCAATCCCAGACGAGCCCCCAAAACTGAAATAAATAAACGCGGGCCGAGGCCTTTATTAAATAGCAGCTCTTTTTATTAATGGGGGTCGTAGGGAGGCTCAACGCCTGCTGCTGCTGCTCGCCCAATGCGGAAAGGAGGATCCCACGCAGTCCTGTCCGAGGGCAGGAATGGGAGCTCCAACCTCACGGGCACGTCCAGAACTCGCTTGTGGCTCATTGGTCTGGGGGTGTCAATCTCCTCAACTGCTCTTTAGATTGCGGTAATTAAATAGTTACAAAGGGCACATTGCAGATGACTCAGCTCACTAGTTGAGGTGATCCGTGTACTTGGATTCAGTGTTGGTTGACTACTTCTGTGAATCTTTTCTTCTGCAACAACTTCCGGTAATGGTGGTACTGGGGAAACTTCTGGGGATTTACATATAGGGTGTTGCTAACTTGATAGGCAGGCAGCAGCAGGCCAGAAATGAGGTAAGGGAAAGGGCGGAAATGGTAAGGGGAAAGGGCGGAAATGGGAAGTGGAGAGGGCGGAAATGGGAAGTGGAATGGCGGAAATGGGAAACTGGGATAGGGAAATACAATAAACTGGGATTTGAAGTATATAGGGACTGTACATTCAACTGGGGAAAACAACACAGCAACCTGACCAGAGAACTAGCGAACCAACAAGTGGATAAAACGATAAGGTAACAACAATCCCTTTAACTCTTCTAACAACTCCTAACATTTCTCAACTGAGACTATTTACCACAGTACACGTTCCCCTCTGAGGACCTCAAGTCGCTGTTCAGAGGCAAAAGTGTCCCCGCAGGGCCCTCCCGAACCCCAAACTCTCGGCAAGAGGCAGTTCCGGGATTACAGCATCCATCATGCTCCACGATTCCAGTTACACGCCATTCCAGCTGAGACTCCATCCCCCATCATGCCCCATGACTCACAAAGAGCCATTGCAGTTGTGCCTGGAGCTCCCATGGTGCTCTGCAGCCTCTTTACACCCTACTATACCCGCGCCTACAACTCCCATCATCCCCCACGCTCTAGAGAGCCCTGACAGAGCTCCTCCAGTGCCCGCCCGGACCCAGAAGGGTCCCAGATTCTCCTCCGTGACCTCCAAGTGTCTCCCTGGACCCCCAAATGCCCCTTGGAAGCCCAGACTTCCTTCTAAATTTTTTCTCCAGACCCAAAATTCCCCCAAATGTACCCCAGAAATGTCTCCCTGAACACTGAAGTGCCCACCTTGACCCTGTCTGAAAAAAAGCTGATAATAAAGATGATAAAAAGATTAAAAATATTATGAATTATCCTAAAGAGGGAGAAATAAATTATTTATAGGATTTGTCTTACTTAAAAACAATGACCAATAATTTATTTGGTTGCTAATATTATGAAGTTTATTAATATAATTATAAAAATGAGGTTTAAATGTATAGAATAGTAATATTATATCTCATAAAAATAAATTTTTATTATTTAATAACATTTTTTTTAAAAGATAAGTTTATGAGGTTTTTTTTATATTTTTGGTTGCCAGTCCCAGGTGGGAGATATCAAGAGTTGGTGCTGTTGGCATGAGGAGCAGGCTGTCCAACTGGGTCAGTCTGCAAGGGGCTCATTCTTCTCTGTGCCCAGAGGTCCTAAGCAGACATTCAGCACCAAGATCACCTGCGGAAAGCTTCTATCAGCTCCTCTCTGAAATGAAAAATAGAAAAACATTCCCTTGAGGAAAATAAAGTCATGAGATGCACTTTGAAGTCTTCCTCCTTAACAGATCTCCTAACTGACTCCAAGCAGCTGCACAAGCCCTGGAGACTTGATTACAAATAGAGAGAGAAAATGAGCTCCTGAAAACTTTCTGTATTTTAATGATCCCCATGGTGAATTTGGGGCTGAGTCCAGGACCCTCAGGCACTGAGAGAAAGTTGAAGGTAGCTTCAGCTCCAGGAGTCAGAAGCAAAACTCCAAGTCCCTTGGAGCATCAGTGGCCCCACTGAGGGCAGGGACTGCCAAAGGCTCCCCAGGGACTGGTGAGAGCAGATCCTTGAGGGCAGGATTGCAGGAGCCAAAGGCTGTGAGCAGGAACTGCAATGCTGAGCAAGGCCTGGGCTGGTTGGAGGCAGCAGAAAGGCCAAGGGCTGAGCCCAGGCCTGGCCCAGCAGGGCCTGTCCCTCACGGGTGGCTCGGGGCTGTTCCTGGGGCACTGGGATGGGAGAGCAGCAAGGACAAATGGCATCACCCTGTGTGACACTCCAGATGCTCATGGAAGCGAGGGCCAGAGTGACACTGTGGGGCCTCATGGAAACAAGGGGCCATTATGAGCCTGCAGGGCTGTAACCCCCAGAACACTGAAATGCTGGGGGTGACCAAAGGTTCCTTTACTCGAACTTGTTTCACAGGAGAAACCCCAGCCAGATATTTTCAAGGGCTAAAACTGACACAAATTTTACTGACAAAGTATAGAAAATGAAGGAACTCTTGGAAAGAATTAATATAACATCCAATTCAACATAAAACACTTGTCATTGCAGGAACTTCATTAACTTAACCCATTTAACCTTAGAAACCCTTAAACACTTCAGTTGTTGCGATACCCAAAACTGGTGCATATAAAGAGCATTAGGAGAGGAGAGAGACAGAAAGACAGAATTTCTATAGAAAGACACACACATGACTACCAACACCTGGGGTTCCAGTGTGGGTGAGACACAGACCCCCAGCAGAAGGCAGGGTACAGATCATGGGCTCAGTGCCTGCTCTATGTTTTAAGACTCTGGGCCTTCGTGGGACTTTCCCCCATGTGGGACTTGAGATTGCTGGGGCAATCAGAGCCTGGGTCAGCACCAGTCCACTGTGTGACTGACTGACAGCTCATCCCGAAGTGTCTGGACATTGATCTCATCCAGCCTCTGACAGCGACCATGGTGACACTGAGGAACCTCAGGGAACCATGGGTCAGTTGTGACAATGCAGGTTCAGGGACACCATGGAGACACCATGGAACCTCATGGAATCAAAGAGACCATTGTGACACCCTGGTGCCTAATGGAATCAGGG
Source organism: Erithacus rubecula (assembly GCF_903797595.1). Lineage (NCBI taxonomy): Eukaryota > Metazoa > Chordata > Aves > Passeriformes > Muscicapidae > Erithacus > Erithacus rubecula. Next base: position 67,529 of record NW_027636161.1, read on the forward strand.
TGACTATTGTGACACTCAGGACCCCTATGGAATCAAGGGTCAGTGATGAAGCTGTGGGATCTGTAGAATGAAGGAGCAGAGAACCATTGACACAAGAACCATTGTGACACAGCGGGGCCACATGGAGCCCAGAGGCCTGGCGACACTTCCAGACCTTTTGGAGGCAAGGGGCCACTGCGACACTACAGAAGCAAGGAGAATATTGTCACAGGGAGAATATTGTAAACCTACGGAGACTCATGGAATTAAGGAGACCATTGTGACACTGTGGGGTCTCATGGAACCAAGGGAACATGGAACAGGTCTGGCTGGCTGGGCCTCCTGGGGGCCACCTCACAGGTCTGGCTGACCTTGGCATGTTGAGGGCCACTGCTTATCTGCCCTTGAAGCAGATGTGGCTCTGGGTTTTCCTTCTTGAGAACTGTCCTTCTCCTTCTGGTGCCCATGGCCAGAATTGGGATTCCTCTGCCAAATTTCCTTATGTGTAAAGATTATTCCCAGATGAAATCTGCCAGGACAAACGGATCTGGCTGCCTCGGCCACCCAGGGCCACCTCTCTTCTGCCTTTGAAACACGGGGATCATGCACTTTCTTTCTCATGGGAGGAAACCATCCATCTCAACCAGATACTCATGGTCAAAATATGGAATCTGACTCCAGAATTCCTTGTTTCGCAAAGACAGCTCCTGGACAAAAGCTGACAGGACTGAAAAGTTTGGTGGCTTTGGCTACCTGATGGTTGGCTCCCATGTACCTCTGAAAAACTGGGGCTTTCTTTCCTAATGAAAAGAACTTCTTCCTGTCTAGGAGCCCATGGTCAAAACTGATATTCCACTTCCAGAATTCCTTTGTTCAAGGATAGCCCCCAGATGAAAGGTGCCAGGAGAGACAGGTCAGGCCGGCTTGGTCCATGGGTGGCCACTTCTTATCTTCTTCCAAAGCACTTGGGATTCACTCCTTTCTTTCCTATAAGAAGAGACCATCCAACTTTACCAGGTGCCCATGGCAAAAAATTGGGATTTGACCTCCAAAACTTCATTCATCCAACAATTACTCCCAAGTGAAAGCTGCCAGGACACACAAATCTGGCTGCCCTTGGCCTCTTGTGGCTACCTATGGCACTGGGGCTCAGTGCTTTCTTTCCAATGGAAAGGAACTGCCCTTCTTGTCAAGGTGTTGTGGTCAAAATTGAGATTCCTCTTCCCAAATTCCATATATCCAAGGATTCCTCTGTAACAAAAGCTGTCAGGACAAACAGGTTTGGCTGGCTTGGCCTCCTAGGAGCCACCTCTGTTCTCTTCTGCTTTTGAAACACTTGGGCTCTGTGCTTTCCTCCCTAAGGAAAAGAACCAATCTTCTTATCTATTCAGAAATCGCCAAAATTTGGATTCCACCTCCAAAATTCCTATGTCCAAGGGTTGTTTTGACACAAAAGGACAGAGAGCTCTGGCTGGCCTTGGCCTCTGATCCTACCTTTCATTTGCCCCTGAAACACTGGTGTTCTGTGTTTTCCTCCCTATGGAAAAGAACCATCTTCTTGACCAGGTGTTAATTTCTGAAATTGGGATTCCATCTCAAAAATTCTGCATTTGAGGGTTGTCCCCAGGCAAAATCTGCCAGTACCGCCAAGTCTGGCTGGCCTTGGTCTCTGCTGGTTGCCCCTGCAGCACTGGGACTCGATTCTTTCCTTCCTATGGAGATCAGTGTGACACTGTGGGGACCTCATGAAATCAAAGGCATCATTGTGACACCACTGGAGCCCATGAAACCAAGGGGCCATGGTAACAGAGCAGGACTTTGTGGAACCAAGAGACTATTATGACTTCATGGGGCCTCTTGGAACCATGGAGACCATCAAGACCCTTCAGGGCCGCATATAACCAAGGGGGCATTATGGCACCTCCAGGTCTCATGGAAGCCAAGGACCATTGGGACATTGTGGAGCCCCATGGAACTGAGGGAACATGGAACAGGTCTTCCTGATCTTGGAATGCCAAGGGCTGCCTCTCGTCAGCTCCTGGAGCATACAGGCTCTGTGTTTTCCTTGCTACGGAACAGAACTGTCCCTGTTTTCAAATGCCCATTGCCAGAACTGGTACAGTCTCTAAAACATTTCCTATATGCAAGGGTACCTCCCAGAAAAAAACCTTCCAGCTCTGGCTGGCCTTGGCTTCTGATGGTCAGCTCATATCAGCCACTGAAACAGTGGGGCTCTATTCCTTCCTTCATATTCAGAAGAACCAGCCCTCTTGTCCAGGGATCATGGCCAAAATTAGAATTTGGACTTCCAAATTCCATATATCCAAGGATTGCGCCCAGACAAAAGTAGCCAAGACATGTGAGAGTCTTTGTTGGGGGATGGTCATCAAGACAAACTCAGGTGCTCTCTGTAAGCTGGTCTTGAAGTTTGTGGTTTATTGTAAAGGGCGTAGGTGTGCAGGGTCCTGCTGTGAGCTGCCAGCCGCAGCTCAGAGCAGGACAGAGAGAGGGGTAAGAGAGTAAGACCAAGAGAGTGGTGGGAGAAGAGAGAGAAATAAGAGAGCAATTTTCCAGTTTACAATACACTAAATCTTCTATGTTGAATATTTTCATTTCCACTAACCAATCTAACACAAGATACAAATCCTAGAGCATTTACATATAGCCTATAAGAATCATTACATTACCATAATGTGTTATAGGTTACACCCTAAAAACTACTCTTTGGACCCTAGCAGGGTCTTCTCTCACCTTTGGACCTGCTTTCCATCAGAAGGCATTATTCTATCAAGAGAGGATTACTTTTGGCTGGCCATCCTATTGTCTTCTACTTATTTACTAACTAAGGTTTGGAATCTCAAAGATGGCTTTCATTTCAATCTTGTATGTGGTTTCTATATTCTCAAATTCTCTTTTGCTAAGCACTCATATTTGCAACGTTTTCCTGATTCTTCATTCCCAACAAAGATAAACAGGGCAGGCTCGTCTTGTGCCTCTGGTGATTTTCTTAGACTACGAGCAGAATGTTCTCATTTAAAAACACCTTGGAGAGGGCTAAGAGATCTCCTAAGATGGAATTACAAGGCTTTGGGAAGATGGCCACTGTATAGGGGAAAAGGAACTCTGTGGTCAGCGGGTGTAGATTGAGGACAGCAGAGGAGAGCTCTGAGTCAGACTGAAGTGTGTTTCAGAGATGTTGGACATAGTAGAGAAAAGCCAGAGAAAGAAAGAATTAATGCCAAGTGCAGGTGGGGAGACCCAGTCTGAACACAAGGAAAAAGGAATTTCTGTCCCAGGGCAGAGCTGTAGTGCAACACATCCCCCAGAAGGAGTCTGGAGCAGTCCAAGGCTTTGTGTGGCCAGGCAGAGCAAACAGGACACAGAGACATAAATATCTCTGTTGACAATATTTTATTGGTTAATACATCCTTAAAATACCTTGTAGTCCTAAGTCTTGTGACTTCTAAGCCATGCTGTGATCATCTGTCAGACAGGCTTCACCTTTCTGCCTGTATAGAAGATAAACCACACTTTCTAAAGCAATTCAGAAGTCTCATCTCTCCGCTTCATTTGGAAAAAGGAAACAACCCCACCAAAAAATGTAACATTAAGAAAATAAGCCCAAACTTAAAAAATGTATCATAAAAGCAATAAACCCACACTTTAAAAATACAATGTAGAAACAAGAAACTTGCACCTGGGGACACCTTCTCAGTCATGTCCCTCAGTGGGACCCATTAGAACTTTAGGAAACTTTAGACTTAGAATCTGACTTTGAATTTTTGAGAGGTTTCTTTTCTTCCTTTACCCTATTTTTTCTAACCTGACATGATTGTCATCAATTTCTCCTCTAATTCGACCCTTGGGAAACATTCTCCTTTATGTTTATGAGTGGAACTCACTAAAAGTAGGAGAAACTTTGAAGTTTGAATCTGACTTTGAATTCTTGAGAGGTTTCTTCAGCTCCCTCTCAGAGACTGATGTTCAGGGACTGAGCCCCAATCCCTGAGAGGGTCATTAAAGTCCTTGTGCTGGTTCTGTGCTGCTGAGCTGGGCCAGGCTCCTGGCACAGGGGCAGCTACTTGAAATGGCAGCACTGCAGAGAGACAGCCAGTATTTCCAAAATAATATTTGGAGCTCCTTGGCAGCAGCAAATGCACCACGGGGCTCATTGGGATCAAGCAAGTCCTGACAAACCATGGCTCTGCCTTGATTTCTCTCTGGTCCAGTGCAGTTCACTATGATGGTTTTCAACTCCACTTATGGAGAAATAATTCAAAGACCTCCTTAGAAATGCTCATTCCTATTTTAAAGAGTGTATTTTATTAGTGTTTTCTTTAGATTAGAGATGATTGCAGCATTCTGTGATTGATGTTGATCCATGGTGTCTCCTCAGGAGGTCTGGCCTGCTCAGAGAAGCTGTGCCTTGGGGTCTGACCCAGTGCCTGACAATCAGGACAACCTTGCACCACATTCCCCAGTCCTGTCCTGTCTGTCTTCACTCATCTGGAGAACTGGCTACACTCAGGAAAAAAAAAGTAGTTTCTCCTTTTTTATTTTTCTTTTTCTTTTTGGAGCAATCTAAAATTCTTAATGTTCCCTACTGCAAACAGACACACTCCTAAGGTGAGTGGCAGCCCAAGGTGCCACCAAAGCCACTGCAGAGCTGCCCTGGGCCAGCTGTGAGGGTGGATCATCATCCCAACCTTCACTGGGTGACTGCCAGGGTCTGTGGCCATGGACACTGCACTGACCCCACTGCTGGGTTTGGGGGTCACAGCAACCGTGAGAAGCTCAAGTTTCCTTGGAAACACTGGGGAGGACTGGGACAAACTGGGGAACACTGGGAACGCTGTGGGACACACTGGGACATAGTGGGAGTGATACTGGGGAGAACTGGGACAGCCTGGGAACACTGTGATGCTGGGAGGGAATCTGGGTGGACTGGGATGGACTGGGGGGATACACAGAGACACATTGGGATATACCGAGACATACTGGGGGTGATACTGGGACCTACTGAGGCAAAGTGGGGATACTGTGAGTTAAACTAGGGGATACTGGGATAAACTGGGGACAATGGGAACTCCTTAGAAAAGGCCGGGATACACTAGCATATACTGTGGATGACACTGTGGGGACATGAAAGGGACTGGGCATGAACTAAGGCGCACTGGGCTGTACTGGTGGGGCATGGAAGGGCCCTGGAGAGGACTGGGGAGATGGAGTTGAGTGAGGAAAAATGCCATCAGTTCCTGGGGGTAGCAAGGGCTGGGGGATGGGAGGGAAACCACTCAGGTTTGTTGTGGCCTCTGCAGTCAGCCAGAAAGTTTGTTCTGATGAGCTGTGAGTTTCCTGTCCCACTGCACACGTTTCTCAGACACAGGGATGCCCCAAGCATTTGATTTGCTTCACCTTTGCTTTCTTTACTCTTCCTGGTACATATTTCTTTCTATTTCCCACCTCTGTCCCCTCCCCTGAAAACAGCCCATCCCTGTTTGCCCCTTCCTCTCAGGCCCCACTCCCCATTTCAATTCCTGAGCTGGCACCACAGAAACGTCCCTTGTACTGCAGGATCATCCTACAAGTGCTTCAGGAACTGTCTGCAGGCTCCTGCAGTGCCTCGTGCCTGGTGCCTTGCCACAGGCACCACACGCCAGGGGGACACATCTGGGCTGCTGTGTCTGGGTGTGAGGCTCCCTGTTCTGGTCAATGAGGAGGGGCTGGAGAGGCTCTGCAGGACTGACAGGATGGGCTTTGGGGCCGTGTGGAGAAGCTGAGGGACCTGGGCTGCTGGAGCTTCTGAAGAGGAGGCCCAGGGCTCATCCTGCAACTGCTCCAGAGGTGGTTTCAGACAATCACAGAATCAGCCAGCCTGGAAAAGACCTTGGAGATCATCAAGTCCAGCCTGTGCCCTGACACCACCTTGTGTCCTCTGAGCCTCTTCTTCTCCAGGATAAACAAATACAGCTCCCTCAACCACTCCTCACAAGACTTGTGTTCCAGACCCCTCACCAGCCTTGTTGCACTTCTCTGGACACACTCCAATCCCTCCATGTCCTTCCTAAATTGGGGGGCCCAGAACTGCTGGCCTCACCTGGTCCTGCTGGACACACCAAGTCTGGTCCAGGCCAGGAGCCATTGGCCTTTTTGTCCACCTAGGCACACAGGCACATGTCCAGCCTCCTGTCCATCAGTGCCCCCAGGAATCTTTCTGCCTGGCTGCTGTCCAGCCACTCTGTCCCCAGCCTGTTGCACTGCAGGGGTTGTTGTCGCCAAAGTGCAGGACCCAGTACTTGGTCTTGTTAAACCTCACCTTGTTGGATTTGGGCCCTGGATCCCTCTGAAAAGCCTTCCAAGCCTCTAGTAGATCCACACTCACACCCATTTTGGTGTCACCAGAGTTTCATGTGACCCTAGAGTGTCACAATGATCTCCATGATTCCATGAGCCTCCCAGTCATACAATGTCCCTCTGTTTCCATGGGAGCCCTTGGTGACACAAAGTCCCTTGAAACCTGGGCCCTGCAAAGTCACAGTGGATCCTTGGTTCCATGAGGTCTCACAGTAATGCAATGCTCTCCTTGGTCCCACAGTGTCACAATGGCCTCTTGGTCCCAGGAGACACTGCGGTGTCAGACACATTTCCCTCATCCCATGAGACCCTGAGGAGCAGCACTGGCCCCTTGGTTCCATGGGCCCTGCAGTGTCACAATGGCCCCATCATTACAGGAGGTCCTACTCTGTCACAATGCTCTGCATGGTTCCACAAGGTCCTGCAGTGTCACATGGCCCCTTGGTTCCATGAGGCCTCCGAGTGCCACCATGATTTCCTTGGTGCTACAGTGTCACAATGGAGACCTGGTTACACAAGATCCTGCAGTGTCACAGGCACCCTTGGTTCCATGGTGCACCACAGTGTCACAGTTGTTCCCTTGGTTCCAAGAGTCCTTGCAGTGGAACAATGGCCCCTTGATTCCATTGGCCCCAGGCTCTCACAAGGCTCTCCTTGGTTCCACAGGGGCACAATGGCCCCTTGGTTCCACAAGGCCCTGCAGTGTCACAGTGGCCTCTGTGGTTCCATGAGGACCCAGACTGTCACCATGGACTCCTTGCTTCCATGCAGCCCCACAGTGTCACAGTGACCCCTTGGCTCTGTGGTGCCATGTCATACACAGTGTCACCATGGTCCTGTCAGTTCTACAAGGCCCTGCAGTGTCACAATGGCCCCTTGTTTCCCCAGGGCCCTGCAGTGTCACAATCATCACAGAATCACCCAGGTTGGAAAAGACCTTTGAGAGCATCAAGTCCAACCTGTGACCCATCACCAGCTTGTCACCCAGATTGTGGCACTCAGTACCACATCCAGTCTGTGCTGAAACACTTCCAGCGATGGTGACTCACCCACCTCCCTGGGCAGCCCATTCCAATGCCCAGTGACCCTTTTTGTGAAGAATATTTCCTAATGCCCAACCTAAACAACCCCAGTAGCTCAGGGCTATGTTCTCTTTTCCTGTCACTGCTTCATGGCTGCACCCTCCTGTCAGGGAGCTGTAGAGAGTGATGAGGTCTCCCCTGTACCTCCTCTTCTCCAGGATAAACAACCTCAGCTCCATCAGCCACTCCTCACAGGACTTGTTTTCCAGACCCCTCATCAGCCTTGTTACCCTTCTCTGGACATGCTCCAGCCCACCATGTCCTTCCTAAATTGGTAGAACACTAGACACAGCACTCAAGGTAGAACAAGACACAGCCCAACCAGTGCTGAGCACAGGGGAAGAATCACTGCCCTGCTCCTGGTGACAGCTCTGTCCCTGATCCATAAAAGTTCTAGGGGTGGGATGAGGGAAATGGATGAGGGAAATGGTGGTAGGGTGTGGGGACAATATCTGGTCAATTGTCATGTTAGTCATGAAGGATCTTGATTTTCATATCACTTCAGACTGCATTAGAAGGTGCTGGGGGTCAATATCAATTGGACATGGCTGATATCAATCTATAAACAGGAAAAGATGACAGACAAAACTGTTCTCTCTGTATTGTTTTCAATATAGTATATTTACTTCGAATACACTTCTGAAATCTTTCTAATTAACCACAGACGAATTGAGAACTGAAATAATTCCCAGGGACTTTTTTTGTTCTGGTGTTTTCAACAGATTTTTATGAACCTTTGTCACTGAGTTCCTGAACTGAGGAGCTCAAGAAAGAGGAGGGCTCTGGAAAAGTAAAATTCATCAACAGCCTCCAAGTGGCTGAGGATCCATCCTCATCAGAGCAGCAATGAACAGAAATGGGCACAGCTTTGTGGCTGCCCCAGCTCTGGGATGGGCCCTGGGCCTGGAGCAGGAGCAGCTCTGGAGGGCCCCAAGGCCGGGGCTGTTGTGCTGGCCTGGGCAGATGGGATGGCAGCAGGGGCTGCAGAGCTCTCAGGAGCTCAGGGAGAGGGGAGCAGGGCACACAGGGAGCCTCCTTTTGCCTTGGCCAAGCAGCTTCTCATTCATCACCCCAAAGGGACACACCCACTGACCACTCACACTGACCACACTCAGTGTACCCAGTGACCACCCCCACTGACCACAACCACCTGACCACATCCTTCTGACCACAACCCTCTGACCACACCCACTGCAAAGACACCAATGCCCACACCTCAAAGACCACACCCACTGACCACCCAACTGACCATATTGCCATTGACCACCTCCTACTGACCACTCCCACTCACCATGCCACTGACTACCCCATATGGCAACACCCACTGATCAGACCTCACTGAGCTCCCATACTGACCACAACCACTGACCACACCCAGTAAACACACTCACAGACCACCTCTGCATACCACGCCTCAATAACCGTAGTCCACTGACCATACCCACTGACCACAACCAGTGACCACACCCACTGACCACATCCCACCGAGTTCTCTCACTAACAATACCCATTGACCACCCTCACTGTCTGCACCCACTGACCACACTCACTGTCCACACCCACTGACTATAGGCACTGATCACACCCACTGACTATAGGCACTGGCCACACGTTACTCACTGCCCTAATGACCATACCTCCACTGAGCACATCTCACTGAACACACCAATGGACCACACCACAATGACCCCCAAACTGACCACACCCAAACTGAACATAACCACTGAGCACACCCATATCCAGGAAACCAATGCCCACACCCCATTGACCACACCCACTGACCACACTCCACTGACAAACTGACCATACCTTCACTGACCGCACCAACAACCACATCCCCTGACCACCCAACTGACCACCCCCACCCAACTACCGAATTGACCACATTCACTGACCACAACCACTGACCATACCCACTGACCACTCTCCAATGGCAACTTATCTGACCAAATCCTCTCGCTAGAAATGCTTACCACACTCCCTCTGACAACCTGCACTCGCCACCCCCAGTGACATCCCAAGTGACCACACTACCATGGACTACCACAGCCACTGACCACATCCCACTTCCCACACTTCCAGCACTGATCACCCCAAATGGCCACACCCACTGACCAGGACCCACTGACCACCCCCACTGACCACTCTCACTGTCCATACCCACTGACCAAAAGCCACTGACCACCCAACTGACCAAGCTGACCACCCAACCAGCCATACCCTGACTGACCACATGCCACTTGCCACACCAACTTGCCACCCCCATCACTGAACACACCCACTGACCACACCCACTGCCCAGACACCAAGGCCCACACCTCACTGACCACACCTACTAATCACATCCCACTGACCACCACAAGGACCACTGCTCACTGGCCCCAACCACTGATCACATCTACTGACCACTGCACTGACCACACCCAATGGTCACCCCACTGACCACAATGCAATGACCACCCAAGTGACCACACCCGCACTGACCTCACCCACTGACCACACCCCCACTGATCACCCCCACTGCCCACAAAGACCACACCAAGTGACCATCCCTCACTGACCAAACCCACCAACCACACCCACTGCTCACACCCACTGATCACACCAATGACCACATCCCCTGATCACCCAACTGATAATCCTCACCCATTACCCAATTTACCACATTCACTGACCACACCCACTGACCACACTCACAAACCATCTCCGCTAACCACACCCCAATAACCACACCCCACTGACCACACCCACTGAATGCACCCACCCTTCACCCTAATAACCACAACCAGTGAACACACCCCTCTGACAACACCCACTATGAAAACACCAATGCCTACATCCCACTGACCACATCCACCGAATAGCAACTGACCACACTGCCACTGACCATTCTGCCACTGACAACAAGCACTGACCATGTCCTACTGATCAAACTCACTGACCATGCCACTCATCACCCCCACTGATCACAACTACTGACCACACCCAGTGAACATACCCATTGCCAAGACACCAATGCCCACAGCCCACTGACCACACCCACTGGCAACACCCCAATGAATTCTCCCACTGACCACACCCACAGTCCACTCCTACTGATCAAAATCCACTGGCCACCCAACTAACCACACCATGACTGACCACACCCATTGATCACATCTACTGACCACCCCAATGACCATGCCCACTGACTGTACGCACTGACCACACAACACTGACCATCTCCAGTAACCGCAAAAAATGGCCATATCCACTGACCACACCAACTGACCATATCCACTGACCACCTCAATGACCACACACACTGACCACATCCACTGACTACCCTCACTGACTACACCTACTTCCAGGCCACCAATGTCCACAACCCACTGCCACTCCCACTGATGACACCCACTGACCAAACAAAATGACTACCCCACTGACCCAACCATATAGTCCTGAGAAATGACCACACCCACTGACCACATCCTCTGACCACTCTACCACTGACCAAAACCACTGACTACCCTGCAGGCTACCCTTAATGACCACACCCTTTGACCACACCCCACTGGTCACTGCCACTGACTGCACCCATTGACCACTACCCATGGCCACATCAACTGACTACCCAACTGACCACACCCAGTTACCAAGCCCCACCGACCTCTCAACTGACCCCATCCGCTGACCATAGCTACTGATCACATCCCACTGCCCACACACAATGACAACACCCACTGGTCACACCCACTGGTCACACCCACTGACCACACCCACTGAGAACCCAACTGACCTCACCACCACTGACCACAACCACTGGCCATAAACCACTGACCACACAGACTGGCTGCACCCATTGCCAAAATGCTCACACCCCACTAAATATACCCACTGAGTACATCCCATTTACCACCTAACTGACCATACCTCCACTGAGCACACCCACTGAACACGTCCACTCAGCCCATCCACTGACCACACCCCAATGACCACCCAACTGACCACACTCTCACTGATCACACCGACTGACCACCCAACTCACCACACCCCTATTGACCACACCCACGGACCACACCCAATGACCACACACACTGACCACACCTATTGGCCATACTCACTTCCCATTCCAATGAGCACAACCACTGACCACACTTCACTCTCCTCCTTAATGACCACACGTACTGGCAATACCCACCAACCCACTGACCAATGCAATGACCATGGCCCACTGATCTCACTCACTGACCAAATCCACGGACAACACACCAGTGACCAAACCACTGACCACATCCCCACTGACCACCCCCACTGACCACATCCCACTGACCACCTAACTGAACACTCCAACTGACCACACCTCAATTCAGGTTGTGGTGGGAAACAGAGATCACACTAACCCTCAGTGATCCATATGGCAAAAGCTTTCTTTATTGTTTGGGACTCTTCTTAATTGAGGGTTTGAATGTCCCAGATAAACACATGTGATTGGTTGGGGTCTTAACACAACCATTTCCCTGGCCAATGATGCATCTGCACTTAGGGTTCAATGCATTGGCTGGGATCCTTTCTATGTGTTCAAATCCATCAGATCATCTCTCATCCAGGGACCCTGTTACTTCTAGGCTGCTGTAATGGTTTGTAAAGATTCCCTGAAATTTTTCTCCGCCAGGACCTGGGCAGCCCCCCATGGAACTGACAAGGATCAATTGGTGTCTGATTTTTAATATGAAACATTGTTACATGCAGGCCAGGGAATCATGAACGGGACAGGATTGCTGTGGAATGTCTCTCAAGCTGCTTTAGTTTTTTTCTTTCCTCCCAAGCATCAGAGTCATTACAAGGTGGGAACAGCAGGAAGATGCCAGAAGCTTATGTTCTCAGCAAAAGCCAGAGAATAGTGATGTTATAATGTACTTTGAAAGTTTTTTGACCAATTACAAAAAGTAAGAGCATAATGACAATAGTTTCATCCAACCACTATAAGTGCATGTACCTTTGGTTAAAACAATGTTTGCTTATTTTGAATGCAATACCTACTTGTAAGCCTTAAAATACAATGCACAGAGCTCCATTATTAAGCTTAGACCTTCCTAATATCTTGCTAGATATACTTTTCTGCAGCTTAGAGAGTTGTTCTAGCCAAGCGTTAATACACAGACCATTGCTCTATTTGTCCTTGCTTTCTACATGTCATATAACTTCTGCTGACATACCTTATGCTTTCCTCTTTGCTCTAATTGCAGTTCTGTTGTCTCTGAGGCCTGCTTTTTTTCCAGCTTTCCCAAACTTTCTGATTTTAAGGATTCCCACATTACACCAATGAGAAAGGTTCTTTGTGAAACACACATGTAAAGGTGAAACAATGCTGAGAAAGTTCTCTTTCTCTTCTGGTCTCAGAACAGGTAACACCGGCCCAGGCCCCTCCGTGCAGCCCACAGGCCTGGCCGGGCCTGGGCCAGGGCCGGGCTCTGACTCTGGGCCCCGTTTTCAGCAGGGTCCCCAATAGAAACGGGGAGGGGAGGCCCACGCAGCTGCCAGGATCTTGGATTCCCCCTGGCACAGCCAGGGAGCCCATGGCTCAGCAGAACATCCAGCAGACATTCAAACCCTGCCCTGCCCTGGTCCGCGGGACCTTTTTCCCACCGGGAGAGCGGCTCCGGGCAGCCGGGCCCTCCTGGGCAGCGCAGCCTGGGGCAGACACAGCTGGGCCCGTCCTGGCAAGGGACTCACCCTTCACTGCTGGACAGGGGAAGGGAAACCCACCCGCCTGTGGCTGGAATTGAATGAGGCAAACACCAGAAAACAGCCATGCAGCCACAACAACCACCACCGCTCTGTGGCTGGACCCTCACGATCCCATCCCAGTCCCAGCTGGTCTGAAATGCTCCATCCCAATTGCTCCAGCCACTGCCTCAGCGAGATATTAACTCTTTCATTGCCCAGAATGAGACTTGCAGACACTTTGTTCTCTGTCCTGAGTGAAAGAAAAGGACCAAGATGAAGATATGCACAGAAAGAGTATGAAAACACTAATGTCTGACAAAAGGAAGAGTCAGGCCCCAGATGAGGGAAAGAGGAGAGTCATGGACTGAAATTTCTTTTTTTTAAGGTATGGAGAAGAGACACATTTCCCTATAGCACATAGAGATTACAGGTTTAATTGTAGGTATGAGCAGAGGCATTTGTTCTGAAATGAGCAAATATGTAAAGAGTTGTGATCCCATAAGTTTGAATAAAGAGGAGAGATGAAGATTCCTGCTGCCCCCCAGCAAAGAGAAGAAGAAAGACCTCTGTTTACAAAGATGAAGATAGCTTTTGTTTGAACTGTTATAATGTGGAGGAACTGCAGCGAGAGAGATATGCAACCAATCAGTGTGATTGATAAAGCACAGTTTGATTTATTGAAGGCACCATCTAAATTCATAATCCAAAATACAATGACTTAAGCATATTTAGCATAATTTCATTTGTTTCAGGAACATACGCCTCTCCTACTATTGGCTCTTGCAAGCATGAGATGACGACCCCTTCTACTTTTTCAGCTACGTCTGTATACCTGCTTTTTAGCAGCAAACCTACTGCATCTATCCTCTATATAGCAACAAACTAACCATCTCTTCCTTCTCTCACATCCTCTAGCTGCAGTAGTATCAATTTTATGAATAGGCTGCTATAGCTTGACCTTGCTAATACCTGCAGTATAGCAGATAGATTCTTGCCCTGAATCCTCAGACAAGCCATTTTCATGGCCTGCTAATAAGGCCTTAGCTGAGCCATGTCCGTTACTTGCTTACCAAGCATCAACAATTCCTACATTTTCATTTTGTGCGATAAAAGCTCGGTTCATCACTGATTCTGCTATGTGTTCCATACTACACTGCAAACATTGTAAAATGCAAAGAATAAACAAAATGGCTACCACCAAAATTATTGCCACTATAATAAATTGCTGAAGCAATGAAATTAACCATGGCCCCAAATGTAAAGACTTCAACCAATCAGTCAATCCTAACCCAGTGTTTTTTTTGCAAATGATTGGTATGCTCTTGCAGCCTGCACAGCTGTGCATGAATAGAGACAGAATGATCAGAAAGGTTCATACAGCACATCCCTTCAAAGTCCTCACATCCATGGCCCTGTGCTAAAAGTAAAAAATCTGTTGCTGCTTGGTTTTGTAAGGTAGCATGTCTAACAGAATCAACATCAGTTAATAGCTGGGAAAGAGCTATAGACGTTGCATTGGTCTGTTTTGCTGGTCAGCAGCCAAGCTTATTAAGCTGGCCCAAAGCTCCTGCACTAGCTTTGCCTGCAGTAAAAAGAGATGCTGCAACAATTTGTCCTGTTGACCAAAATTGCACATTATCCTGACAGTCAGGCTCAAAGGCATGAGCTAATCTTTTAGTGCGAAGGTGTTTCCGATGGGCCTGTAAGTTCATTGATGTATTGGGTGCAAGCAAAATAAGCCTTCCTAATGTACATGGACCCCCTCTTAATCTGGATGGTATACCTGGCCAAGCTCTATCTCCACAAATTAAAAATATTCCTGGAGGTAAGGCAATAGGGGTATTTGCAGACACTGAAATGTTGGCAGAGGTATAATTACACCATTGTGAGGCATTCCAATATAATGGGAGGATTGCATTTACCAACACCATGTAATTAAGTCCTGGTTATTGTAAGGACTTACCAGTGTAATTAAAATTCACACAGGCATCTGCTCGAACTGACCTAAGTAATTCCAACTCGTGAGGTTCTAATGCTGCATGCCCCAAGTAAGGCACCCATTGATCCCAAGAATCAACGGTTTTTGTTTGGACCTGTAGTGTTGCAGGTTGGAATGTCCCTGGGGCATGGCCAAGTGTCAAGAGGCATACCAACTTATCAGGTGGAAAAAGGATTGCCTGGTGACGCTAAGGACAGGCAGATGGCATCCTGCCCAGTTTTGTTTGCCAGGGTAACCCAGATATTAGTTTTGGATTGTGCTGGGGCCTGTACTGGTACCCATGCCTGTACTGGGAGGATACTAAGAATTATTACTCCCAAGATTAGATTGTTGATGCCTCCTAATAGCAGCATCCCACTCCTCCTCTCTTATAGTACGGTGTTGTGAAATGGCTATATGTCGAGAACAAATGACCCTGAGTGCTACTGTAGCAAGGTAGCACTTAATCTGTTTGATAGCGTCCAGAAGTTACCAATGTACTAACAGTCGATATCTGTTTTCACGATTATCTAAAACAAGTTCAGCAGCTCCTAGTGAGCGATCCTCAGTTTCATCCTGAGAGTCTCGCTGCCAGCTACCTCCATGGAGGTCCCACCTACACTACCTGCATACAAGTCGCCACAACTGTGATTGTTGTTCCCAAAGATTTTGTTTACACCCTGCACAACAGATTAACACCCAAGCACCACTCCCACACCCCTTAACACAGCTTAAACACCGCCTTCGCCCAAGTCCAATATGGTCGCAAACACTTGAGGGATCCTGAAGAGCAAATGTCTCTAAATCAAGAAGGATTGTCCACTCAATCCTCTTCCTTAGAAGGGTCTGGAGTTGGAGCACCAGTGGCTATACTGCTAGATAGTCCCTCAGGCATTCTCTCTCTTGATGTGTCGGGAGTGGAGCTGTTTTCAGTCGTGGTTTGCGTGGCGTTATATCAATCAGTTGCTGTAGTTGTTTTTGTACTAAAAGATGGGCTTGCTCAAGACTTTCCCTTTTTAGCAGCCACTGCTCTATCGGGAAAGTCCAAGTAATGGCCACCATAAAAAGGGCCATTGTCCATGCGTAGCACCAGTCCCATTTGAGCAAGCACATCTCGCCCGATTAATGCCTGCACTCCAGTAGGGAGGTCCGTTACTGTCACTACAGTTGATACTGTATTTTGTTCAATAGTAATGGATACTGGTTCACAACTTTTCTGGACCCGTCCTGCTCCACCGACCCCATCAACTGCCTCTAAGCAGTTTTGTAGAGGCTAGGTAGATGGCCAGTGATGCCGGGCAATAATTGTAATGTCCGCACCAGTGTCCAATAAGGCTTGAAGCTGTTTTTCTTGAGGGCCATACCATAAGATAACTTCCACTACTGGATGTTGTTCCATTGTGAAGGTCAGTAGTACCAAGCCTCCTGTAGATCCAAATCCACCGGCTCCTCGCACAGGGCCTTGTGCCTCCTTTACCAGTTGTTGCTGTGGGACCAGCTGAGCTATATGGCTTCCTGGAGGAATACTGATAGGAGGAAAACGTGTATGAGCCATGACCATAATTTCTCCTGTATAGTCCGCATTGATAACTCCAGGTTCCACAGTCAAATCCTGTAAGGTGGTTGAGGATCTGCCTAACAACAAAGCTCCATAAGATTGTCCATTTAACATCAAAGGTCCACACACTCCAGTAGGGATTTTTACCAGCTTTGTATCCTTTAAAACAATGTTTATTGTGTCTGCCAAGTCCAAGCTGAGGCTGCCTCTTGTGGCTGGCCGGAGTTCGCTGGCTGGGAGCAGGGAGGGGCAGCCTGGAATACTTGGGAGGTTTGGGCCACAGTTGGTGTCCTGGCACAGCGTCCCTTTGCTCTCACCCATTCGTTTTTTTGTCCTCCATCTGAAGGCTTCAGTGGAATGAGAGTCCAGCTGACAGTTACGACACCACACATTTGTAATCCAACACTCTCGGTGTATATGGCCGGACTGACCACATCTAAAGAATTGCTGGTTGAACAAGGCTTGCCGACACTCTGGGAGTCAGGAGGTTTTAGCGGTGCCAGTGCAGCAACAAAGGCTTAATTCTGAGACTCCAGCACAGTAGCAAAGGCTTGACTCTGAGACTGCCCCTCTTTTAAGGTTGATGTCAAACTATTTACTGCCTCAACTAACATAGCCTGAGTTCCCTGAGGGAATTTTACTCATACGTTCTAAAAGCTCTACTACTTCCCAATTGCCTGGTAAAGTAGCTGTCACTGGTTTTACATGGGGATTGCTATTCTGAGTAATGCACTCCTTAAGTTGAGCTTCTTGCATAAACAGAGGTACCTCTGATCTTTCTATTGCTGCAGTAAGTTTGTCGACAAAACTAGAAAAGATTTCTGTGGACCTTGTCTAATATTCATATAAGATGGTAATTCCCCTTGTTCTGGTCTTATTATATGCAGCCCCAGCTAACCTCATTGCCTCTTTTACTACATCTGACCCCAATACAGCTTGACTCTCGGGTGTGGCAAATCGACCAATCCCTATAAACTGTTCCAATGTGATCCCGTGAAGCGGATCATCCTGTGCTCTCTGAATAAGTGCAGGATCTTGACAAAGACTCTGGAAATGAACCTGCCACAGCATAAATTGTGAGCTTGTTATAATCAGTTAGAAAATATTTTTTACATCTTCTTGCAAGAGTAACCCTGATCCCCAAATATAATTAAGCACTTGCTTTGTTGGTTCCCCATGAATGCCAGCTTCATTAACTGTGCTATGAAGCTGCATTAACAATTTCCAATTTAAAGGAGTTATTGATGCTTCCATTCTATTTTCCCCAGAAAGGGTAAATGCAACTGGAAATGCTTGCCGAGTTACACTCGGCTCCTGTAATTTTGCCACATAATTCCTTTCTCCAGTCGCTATTGCTTCCTTCATGATTTTGCCCCATTCCACTCTACCCTTGATTTTACCTCTGCCTTTTATCATAGGAATGTGCCGTTGTTTTTTCTAACTCAGCTGTCTCCTTTGAAGGCAGCTCCTCCTGCTGTGATAGCAGCAGGGGGGCATAGGGCACTGCTTCAGAGACAGATTTAGGAGGCAATAAAACTTGCTGTGTAGTCGGTGCTTGAGGAAGATTGTCTCCTCCAAAAATATACATCCCTGGCTGTGCAGCAGGAGGTTTATTTTGTCCTGTGGTGGACATCATAGTGGGCGGTTTGCCATCCAAATGCATAGAGGCAACAGCAGCAATATTTTTCTCTGCCTTATATGCCTCTAAACAATTATGATCCAGTAGGTCTGAGACAACTTTTTTGCTACCTTATCCTTATCTATGACTGGTCTATACAAGCAATCTCCTAGATTTTGTCACTCCTCAATTTTGAAAAAGTCATCTGGGTTGGTAAAAAAGCCCTGTTCTTTAGCATAGTCTAACAGCTTGGGCAAATATTTATTAAGATCAAGTTCTACCTTTTGCTTTTCTAAAAAGCATTTAAATAAATCATATGCCGCTGGCTTATCCATATCCCTCCCTTTTTACAAAAGAAGGAAAGGGGCAGTCCAGCAATCTAAGCCGATTGCCTGCTAACGTGCGCGCATGGCAGCCTTTGATAGGTGGTGTAACTGGGACGGCGAGCTTCCTTTATCGGGAGCGGCTCAGGCACGGGATCCATTTGTATGCCAGCATACAGAGATCCTTGCCCTCCAAGCGCTGCTACTTGGTGCTTGCCAGCTCGCTTACCTCCGGCGGTGGGTCAGTGCAGAGTGGCAGAGCTTCAAGGTCCATGTTCTGGATGCCACTTGTGGAGAAGCTTTGGCGAGGGAAATATGCAACCAATCAGTGTGATTGATAAAGCATAGTTCAATTTATTGAAGACACCATCTACATTTATAATCCAAAATATAATGACTAATGCATATTTGGCATACTTTCATTTGTTTTAGGTACATATACTTCTCCTACTATTGGCTCTTGCAAGGATGAGAAGACCACCCCTTCTACTTTTTAGCTAAGTCTGTATACGTGCTTTTTAGCAGCAAACCTACTGCACCTATCCTCTATATAGCAACAAACTATCCATCTCTTCCTTCTCTCTTATATTCTAGCTGCAGTAGTATCAATTTTATGAATAGGCTGCTATAGCCTGACCTTTTTAATACGTGCAGTTTAGCAGCTAGATTGTTGCACTGAACCCTCAGACAAGCCATTTTCATGGCCTGCTAATAAGGCCTCAGCTGAGCCATGTCCATTGGTTGCTAACCAAGCATCAACACTTTATTAAATACTTCTCATTATTTCTTTCAGCCAACTCTGACCCTTTCCTCATGTGGAGCTCCACACAGCACTGACTTCTTCTCTCCTCTCTCTAAATTTCCTTCTGCAAGACAGGTTGACCCCAACCTGTCCCCTAGGCGGACACCTAACCCTGTGTGTCCCTCACACAGCATCTTACCTTGTTTGTCCCTTCCACAACAACTTCCCCCTCACAGCACAGCCTGCAGACTCCATCCCAAACTGCAGCAGACTCTGGGTCTCAAGCTCTAACTGCATCAGTAACTTATCCTTCACTAGTTAGCCCACACTTTTAGAATACCCATCCTCATTATGCAGGCAAGGCTGTTTTCATTTCCCAGCAATCAGTACAGCTGTAATTCATCGGGAAAGATTGCCTTCTGTACTATCCCTACAAACTATCCTCCCACATTGGACACATCAGATACTGCTTTGACATTGCACAGAGCTGAGGAGAAATTGTGATGTTTATGGAATTATATCATTGTTACTTTTTTTTTTTGTTGGCCATGAAGAGAAACCTATCTATGCTTCTGAGTCTCACCAGTTCCTGACCCCCAAAGAACACAAACCTGATGAGTTGTGGTTCCCACTGCAGGGGTGGCACTTGCACCTCCCTCCATCCCCAGAGCAAAGCTCCCCTGTCCCAGAAAGTGCCTGGCACTGCAGGGATGAAGGAAACAGGACAGGCTGTGGGGATCAGGGGCAGGGCACAGTCAGGGATTTGGGGTGGCTGTGAGCCCAGGGCAGGAGCCAGCCCTTGGCCTTGGGGAACCTCATCCCATTGTCCTGGGCCCATGGCTCCAGCCTGTGCAGATCCCTCTGCAGAGCTTCCTGCCCTGCAGCACAGCCACGCTCCCAGCCAGCCTGGGCTCACCTGGCATCTGACTGAGGGTGCCCTCGATGGCCTCGTCCAGATCAGCAAGAAAGAGATTGAATTGCCCTGGCCCAAATCCTGAGCTCTGGGGACACCCCTGGATGTGGCTCCATTGCCCAGCACTCCTTGGGCCTGGCAATCCAGCCAGATTTCTACCCAGGGAACAGATGCAGTAGAGCGTGTTGGATCAAGGTATTGTGATCCCAGAATATTGGCATTAGTGCAACTGTAGCTGTGCACAAGAGAGCTCTTCAGCCACTTTCTCTCCTTTCCTTCCTCTGGGCATTGGAGGCAGCTCGTGACTTCAGTGTGGGACTCGTGTGCAAAGAGCAAATCTGGGCAGAATCGGGGCTGGGAGGGTTTGGGGCATCCTGGGATCTGTGCTGGGCACAGGATATGTTTTCCATTGCTCTGAGACTGTCTGCTGTGGAAAGGGGATGTAATATTCAGTAGAGGAATGATTTTTGTTTTTTATGGAGCTGTGCCTTCCCTTGGTTTGTTTGCTCACAATAAATGAACATTCTTCTGTGTCTTGAGCAGTTCATTCTCCAAGGAAAGCAGGTGGGAGTTGGTGCCATGGAGCTGAAAGCTGCAGGCACAGACTGGAGTGGAGGAAGTTCAGATTTGCACAAGGCTGCTCTGAGTGTCAGGGGTTGGATAAGGGAAATGGGCGGTGGGGGTAAGTACAAAGTGTGATTGATGGTCAGCCATAAAGTGTCTTGATTTTCATATCTATTCAGACTGCATTAGGAGGTGCTGGGGATCAATGTCAACTGGAGATTGCTGATATCAGTGTATAAACAGGAAAGGAATAAATGTGGAAAAGAAAAGATCTTCTCTCATTTTGTTCTTAAATGAAATACGTTACAAATGGAATGAAAGCTTAGACAAGTCCTGCCCTATGCTCAGGTTTCTGGCAGTAACTCTGTTTCAGGTAGCCTGCTGCCCAAATTGCTCTTTCGCACAAGTTCTTTACCATGGCTGATTAGGTCTATTCTAAAATGAATTATTTACTGAATGGATTCAACATAAACAGACAAGACTCTTTAAACTGACTACTTACTGTACAGGACAAACAAAAGAAGTGCAGGTAGATACAAACACAGTGCACATTAAACTTACCTTTATTACAGCTAGTGAAGAAATAGCAGAGATCAGGAGTCAATGTAACTTACCACCAAATTGATGAGGGAGTGCACATGGAGCCCTTTCACTCAGCTTCCAGAAAAGAAACCACGAAGATGCATCCAGAACTAGGAGAGAAGCCCTGCCCGTTTGCAGGGACTATGCAGAAGACTTCTGCTTTGTAAAAATTTTGTGTGGCTTTTATTGTTTGTAAAGTGAAGTGTGTGTCACTCAGGAATTCAAGGCTTATCTCCCTTCAGCTGCTCTCAGAGCAAGATGCTCATGGTCAGCTGGGAATTCCACCTGCCTAGCACCAAAGAGAATTCAGGACAAGACTGATGTCCAGCCTGGGTTATCTCAGCAATTCCTGAAAGGGGAAGATGCCCTGAGTGATGGCCCAGCTGATGGACAGAACAGATGAGCTCTGCTGAGCCATAGGGGAAGTCCTGCTGCAGGAACCTCATGGAACCAAGGGTGTGTTGTGACATTGTGATGCCTCATGGAACCAAGGAGACCATGGTGACACCAATGAACCTCATGGAACCAGGGGTCCATTGTGACAGATCAAGGCCTCATGGAACCAAAAAGAGCATTGTGACACCATGGGGCCCCCATGGACCCAAATCTCCATTGTGACAGCCCAGAACCTCATGGAACCAATGGGCCTTTCTGACACTGCAAGGCCTCAGGGAACCAAGGAGTGCAAAGGTCTCAAACATTGCTTGCAGGGCTCTGCCTTGGGGATGAGGAATTTCCTTGGTGGCACCTTGTGCCTGTATGCAGTGGGGAACCTTAAAAATTTTGGATTGCTTAAAAAAAAATTGAAACCCCCTCTTTGTCTGAGTGTTGTCAGTTCTCAGAAAGTCAGTGTAGAAAGGAAAAAGTAAAGAAACTTTGAAAACTGAAGCACCTAGATGCATTGAGCTCTATTGAATGTTGTTACTGACAAAGTCTCTCAATAGACTAATTAAAGAAGGTAACTGGAGGCCATGTTTGCACAAAGTTCTCAGAGACTCCAAGGCAAAAGCAAAACCCAAAGCCCTTTGAAAAACCTGCAGTCCCTGGGAGCATGAAGGAGCCCCCAGGGCCATTCCTGACCAAGGCTCCCCAGGGACTGGTCCCAGCAGATCCCTGAGGCCACTGGGATGTGGGGGGATGCTGAGGGCAGCACAAGGGGTGACAGTGCCCAGCCTTGCTGGGGCTGTGCCAGGAGGCCCCAGTGGCTCAGGACAAGGTGTATCCTCGAGCCCTTGGTGGCACAGACCCTGCTGTGCCCCAGGGCACCAAGACTTGGCTTCTCTTTGTCCCCACCTGTCATCTCTGCCTCCAGTTCTCTGCTCTGATTGAGGCTTGGGGACACTTTCCCAGTTGTGTCCCTCACCGGGACCCATTAAAACTTTAAGGGACTTTGGAGTTTGATTCTCACTTGGAGTTCTTGAGAGGTTTCCTAACAAGCCATGGCTCTGCCTTGATTTCCCTCTGGTCTGGTGTAGTTCATTAGGAATATTTCCTATAATAGTTATGGAAAAACACTTCAAAGTGTTTCTTAAAAATATCCATTCCTATTTTAAAGGATGGATTTTATTACTGTTCTCTTTAAGCAGAGGTGATTGCAGCATTCTGTGATTGATATTGATCCAGAGTTTCTCCTCAGGAGGTCTGGCCTGCTCAGAGAAGCTGTGCCTTGAGGTCTGAGCCTGTGTGGGCAACCTTGCTCCACATTCCCCAACCCCATCCTGTCTGTCCTCACTCACCTGGGACCTGCTGTGCTTGGAGAACTGCCTCCACTCAAGCAAACATGGTTTTCTCCCCTTTGTTTTACTTTTGAAGCAATCTAAAACACCTTATTTTCCCCTGTGAAAACAGACACCCTCCTGAGGTATGTGTCAGCCCAAGGTGCCACCAAGGAGGTTCAGGCCGGGGACCGGGGCCTCAGGGGTGGTGCCTGGAGTCGGCGCCATTTTTCCTTTCTGCCTCTAACTCCCAGCATGCCTTGCAGCCCATAGAGCCCCATTGGAGTCGGCACTACAATACCCATCATGCCGCACGCTCCACAGAACCCCGGTATCCCCCCCTGTATGTCCAATAGATGTCCTCCAGAAACTCCAAGGATCCCTAAGTGTCCCCTCAGTGCCCATTCGCGTACCCCCAAAAACGTCCCAGAATCCCCTGAATGCTCCCAAGCCCACAGATGCCCGTTACAGCCACTTCTGGGAATTCATCTGCTGCTATCCCCCGTGTGCTCAGAGCACCTTATAACACAGTCCCGTGCCTAAAACTCCTGCTGTGCCCCGTGCCCTAAAGTGCCTGGTTAGAGCTCTCCAAGCTCCCCCCAAGTGCTCCCGAACTGTAAACATTCCTCCCTGAGAACCTGAAGTTGCTGTTCAGAGGCAAAAGTGTCCCCCAAGTGCCCTCCCAGAGCTCGTAAACACTCCACTAGAATCACTTCCGGGACTACAGCTCCCATCATGCTTTGTGGTGCCATAGAGTGCTATTCAAGCAATGACTTCATCTCCCATCATGCCCCGTGTTCCACCGAGAGATATTGCAGCTGCACCTGGAATAACCATGATGCTCTGCGGCCCCATTAAACTGTATTATACCTACTCCTACAACTCCCATCATGCCCTGCACCCCGGAGAACCCCCTTACAGACCCCCATGAGCCACTTCAAAGCCCAGACTTTCCCTCAGGATCCCTAAGTTCATTTTTAGTGCCCACTCAATGCCCCCAAGTGTCCTCCTGTCCCTCAAAATTCTTCCCCCAGACCCAAAACTGCCCCGAATGTGCCCCAGAAATGTCTCCCTGGACCCCGAAGTGCCCACCCTAAACCTGTCTGAAAAAAAAAGATATAAAAAAGATAAAAAAATAACTCAAACATTATGAATTATCCTAAAAAGAGAGAAATAAATAACCAATAGAGCTTAATTAATGAAGGGAATTGTATTACATAAAAGCAATGACCAATAATTTTTTTGGTTGCTAATGAAATATTTTTATTACGAATATAAAAATTTGGTCTAAAAAATAGAATAACAATATTACAAATAAGGAAAATTAATTTTAATTTTAAAATTAAATAACATTTTTATTACAAAGAGAAATTAATGAGGTTTTTTATATTTTGGGTTGTCAGCACCAGGTGGGAGACATCATGATATGGTGATGAGGGGGGTGAGGAGCAGGTTGTCCAAACAGGGTCAGCCTGCAAAGGGGCTCATTCTTCAATGTGCCCAGACCTCCTAAGGAGACATTCTGCATCAAGGTCACTTGGGAAATGCTTCTATCACTTCGCCTCTGAACAGAAAAAGTGAAAAACATTCCCTTGAGTAAAGTCATGATGCACTTTCAAATCTTCCTTCTTAGGAAAACTCCAAAATGTCTCCAAGCATCTGCACAAGCCCTGGAGACTTGAAGACAAGTGAAGAAATACAAAGAGCTCCTGGAATCTTTCTGTATTTTAATGATCCCCAAAATTGTTATGAATGGAGTCTTTGATTGTTCAATTAATCAAACAACAAATACAAATTTAGCAGTAATTTATTAATGATAGCAGTATTGTATATAAACAAATACAATCAAAGTATATTTGTTATGTATATTTAAATAAATACAAAATTTGGCAGTGAGTATTTTAGTGTAATTGAGGTTGGGTTCAAATACAGCATAAGCAAAACCAACCAGGGGTACGGGGAAGGCCCTTCCTCTCACACCATGCCAACTGAATCAAGCTAAAATCTCATTTACATACTTTACTAATGCATATTAATACAGAATGTTCTGGAAATTTCCTCCTAGATCCTATTCCTAAAATCTCTGTCACTGTGTTGTGTTGCTCATGCTTCAACAATGGTCAGGGGTCTCTCCTCCTTTCGGGGATCTTGTTTCTGGTGAAGGCTCTGGGTCTTCCTCAGGGTTCATTGTGTGGCCTCTCAGGTAGCGCAGGTGCACTGAGATTAGAGTTATATAATTAGCTGATGTTCCCATAACAAGCCAAGTGTCTAATGCTTGGAATTATCCCAATTTGGCTCAATTCAAGGTCAAAAGTTTTATTTCTAGATGCTGTTCTTAGACCTATACTCTTATTATCTCCACTCCCACTGGACATCTGGAGAATGATACCATCTGCTTTGTTTAACCTTCCTTTATCTTTTATGCATTGGAACAATTAAGTACAATTTTTCTATTCATACAAAACAACAATTTTGCTAATATAATTACAATTTAATTAGCAGGAATCATATTTATAACAGGACAGATTTGGGGCTGAGTCCAGGAGCCCCAGGCACTGAGAGAAGGTTGAAGAAGCTGCTCAAGGAGTCAGAAGCAAAACTCCAAGTCCCTTGGAGCATCAGTGGCCCCACTGAGGGCAGGGACTGCCAAAGGCTCCTCAGGGACTGGTGAGAGCAGATCCTTGAGGGCAGGATTGCAGGAGCCAAAGGCTGTGAGCAGGAACTGCAATGCTGAGCAAGGCCTGGGCTGGTTGGAGGCAGCAGAAAGGCCAAGGGCTGAGCCCAGGCCTGGCCCAGCAGGGCCTGTCCCTCACGGGTGGCTCGGGGTTGTTTCTGGGTCACTGGGATGGGAGAGCAGCAAGGACAAATGGCATCACCCTGCAAGGCCTGCCAGCCTGCTCAGGGAGGGCCGAGGCAGCAGCAAAGTGCAGCCCCTGCAAGGAAAGTTCCTCCTGTGGGGCTCCAGAGGTGCTGCCCAGCCCAGGGCACAAAGGCCTGGGTGCCTCTGGCCCTGCCAGCCCTGCCCAGCCCTTGGCCATCTCTCCTGCAGCCTGTGCCCCTGTGCGTGCTGCTCCTCTGCCCTGGCTGGCTGCACACGCCCATCTCGCTGTCTCCCCAGCATTTCTCAGCCCAGCATTGCTGTGCCCTCCCTGGGCTCCCTGCACCCAGCGCTGCCGGCTCCTGGCACACAGAGCCATGGCATGGCCCAGCCTCAGCTGGGACACCTGGGCCACCAACATTCTGCCCTGGCAGGGACTTTGCTGTTTCCTCAGCTCCAGACTGAACCTTCCAGGCTGCACTTTGGGGAGGTTTCCTTCTCTTCCCACTCCTGAGGGAAGCTCTGTGTCCTGCTGTTCACAAACAGAGAAGGGCTGGGGGGAGATGTGGTGGTCAGAGGTTGTTTGGGATAAAGAGACCATTAAATTATTGAGTTTTTAAATATTTTGTGAAAGAAGGAGGGCCATGAACAAAACTTCTACACTGGACTTAGAGAGAAACGACTTTGGCCTCTTCAGGATGCAGATTTGGGGATACCTGAATCAGGTAATGATTCCTTTTAAGGGAAAGAGCCTTTTCAAACAAAGGCGTTCAGGAAAGATGAAAACACTTCAAGAAAGAAATTCTGATGGAGCAGGAGCAGCCTGGCCCTCTCTGCCAAAAGGTGAGCCAGTGAGGAAAAGGTCTGTCTGGGCATGGAGATTTTCCAGGAAGTAAGGGAAAAAGAAGGTGCATCAGCTTGGAAAGAGGAGCAGGCAACTCAGGAAGTATTTAAGGATGTTATTAGCTTAGGAACAAAGAAAAGTAGAGAGCTGAAAGTTCAGTTAGAACTTTACCTGATAGCTTCTGTGAAAAAATAATGAAAAACAGTTTTATAATTAAAATAATAACAAAAGAAGGAACAAGGATAACCTCAGCTCTTGATTGGATCCAGTGGGGAATATTGTAAATAAAGATATTGAAGGTGTTGAGGTACGTAATACCTTTGTTGCCTCAGTTTTCAACAAGAGGACAGATTGTCCTCAGGACAAGTGTTTTCCTGAGCCAGTAGATGAGGACAGGGATCAGAACAGGCCCCCTGTAAACCAGGAGGAATCAGCTGGGGACCTGCTGAGCTACTCAGATGCTCACAGGTGTCTCTGGCACCAGATGGGATCCATTCTAGGGAGATGAGGGAACTGGTGGATGAGCTCCCCAAGCTGTTCTCCATCATTTACCATCAGTCCTAGCTCACTAGGGAGGTCCCAGAGGACTGGAGGTGCCAATGTGAGCCCATCCCCAAGAAGGGCTGGAAGGAGGATCTGGGGAACTCCAGGCCTGTCAGCCTGACCTCAGTGCCCAGCAAGGTGATGGAACAGATCACCCTGAGAGCCATCACAGGGCACCTACAGGATGGCTGAGGGATCAGAGCCAGCCAGCGTGGATTTCAATATCTGCATTGATGATCTGGATGAGGGCATTGAGTGCACCATCAGCAAATGTGCAGATGGCACCAAGCTGGGTGTGAGTGTGGATCTGCTGGAGAGTAGGAGGGTCTGCAAAGTGACCTGGACAGGCTGGATCCAGGGCCCAAATCCACCAAGGTGAGGTTTAACAAGACCAGGTGCAGGGTCCTCCACTTTGGCCACAACAACCCCTGCAGTGCTCCAGGCTGGGGACAGAGTGGCTGGGCAGTGGCCAGGCAGGAAGGGACCTGGGGATATGGACATGAGCCAGCAGTGTGTCCAGGTGGCCAAGAGGCCAATGGCTCCTGGCCTGGATCAGAAACTGTGTGGCCAGCAGGACCAGGGCAGTGATTTTTCCCCTGTGCTCAGCAGTGGTTGGGCAGCACCTCGAGTGTTGTGTCCACTTCTGGGCTTCTGAATTTCGGAAGGACATGGAGGGGCTGGAGCATGTGCAGAGCAGGGTAACAAGGCTGGTTAGGGGTCTGGAACACAAGTGCTATGAGGAGCAGCTGAGGGAGCTGGGGATGTTTATCCTGGAGATAATTAGACTGAGGGGTGACTTTATCACTCTCTACAACTTCCTGAAAGGTGGTTGTGACCAGGTGGGGGTTGGTCTTTTTCACCAGGCAATGGCTGTCAGAATGAGAGGACTGTTATAAGCTGTGCCAAGGGAAATATAGGTTGGATATTAGGAAAAATTTTTTACAGAAAGAGTGATAAAGTACTGGATTATCTGCACAGGGGTTGGTGGAGACACCATCCCTGGATGTGTTTAAAAAAAGATGGGATATGACACTCGTTGCCATATTAAAATTTTAGTCAGGGGTTGGATTTGATGATCTTGTTATTCTAACCTAATGAATCTGTGATTCTGTGAATTCTCAGAGTCTTTCAGCTGAAGTCTCTGTCCCTGTCCTTTTCCTGGGTTTCTGTTGCAGATGGAAGCAGCTGATGCCATTCTCACCTTTAACCCCTAATTTGAATGCAGACAGATGTTCCCAGGTGTGATAAGCAGGTGTTGCTCAATGTTTATGTGGAATTTTTGTATCCTCATGGCACCAAGGACACCCTTATGGAACTGTGTAACCTCATGGAATCAAAAAGCCATTTAGAAATTGGGGTGGGAAGGTACCAAGGAGATCACTGAGATACTGCAGATCCAAGGAGACCATGGTGACTCCACGGAAACTCATGGATCTATGGGTATTGTGACACAGCAGGGCCTTGTGGCTCTACCAAACCTCATGGAACGAAGGTGACATTTTGGGACTGCAGAACCTTATGGAACCAAGGGGACCACAGTGACACTGTGGGCTCCATGTAACCAAGGGGCCATGGTGACACTGTGGAGCCTCACTGACCAATGGTGCATTGTGACACTGCAGGGCAGTATGGAATCATGGAGACAACTGTGACATTACACAGTGTCATGGAACCAAGGAACAAAGGAGACCATTGTGACACTCCAAGACTCCATGGAACTAAGGATTCATGTAACAGTGTGGGACACATGGAACTGAGGGTCCATTGTCACACTGGGGACTCATGGAATTATAGAGACCTTTGTGACACTGCAGGGCTTCATGGAATGAAGGGACAGTTGTGACACTGTGGGGCCTCATGGAGCCAAGGAGAGCATTGTGACACTGTAGGGTACCGTGGAACAAGGAGGCAACTGTGACACTGCGGGGCTTTGTGGAACCCAGGTGGTGATGTGACACTTGCTTGGCCTTATGGAACCAAAGAGAGCATTGTGACACTGAACCTAATGGGATTGTTGCAAATGATACAACTTTTAGAGGTTTTTTAATGTAACTTTGGTCAGGGGTTTGTTTGCCTTTGCCCAGGAGGAGGGGAATTGAAGTTTCTCTTCAAAAAACTGTTCCTTGAGGATGGGTGAGGCCTGATAAGTTCAACATCTACAGACTGGGAGTAACCCAGAAGATACGCAAGAGGTAAATGACCATTAAAGAAAATAACCCCCAGTGTGGTTGAAGACACCTGGTCTGGGAAAAGATTGGTAAGACAATCAAAGAATGAGGGCTTAATTCACATCAAAGGCAAAGGGATCAGTAGCCAACAGGAGATCAAATACTAAGAACTGTGCAATTTAGATAAATTAATTTCTTCAATGAAGCGTTTTTGGGCAATCCCGGCCTCCAATTCTCTCCTCCAAGGAGTCCATGAGGATCCTGGGGTGGGAATAGACCTCAGTGGGACCCATTAATGTTTTGAGAAATTTGTTTTTTTCTTATGACTTGGACTCCTGGAAAGGTTTGTGCAATCTCCTCTCACATCCTGATGTTCCAGGGCTCAGCACCAAATGTACCACGGGGCTCATTGGGATCAAGCAAGTCCTTACAAACCATGGCTCTGCCTTGATTTCCCTTTGCTCTGGTGCCATTCATCAGGAAGGCTTCCTACTATCATTATGGAGAAATAATTCAAACATCTTCTTAACTCTTTAATAATTTATTATTATTTTAAAGGGTGTGTTTTATTACTGTTCTCTTTAGAGCAGAGGAGATTGCAGCATTCTGTGATTGATATTGATCCAGGGTCTCTCCTCAGGAGGTCTGGCCTGCTCAGAGAAGCTGTGCCTTGAGGTCTGACCCAGTGTGGACAACCTTATTGCACATTCTCCAGCTTCATCCTGTCATCACTCACCTGGAACCTGCTTTGCTTGGAGAACTGGCTAGACTCAGGAAAAAGGGGTTTTCCTGGTTCTTTTGAAGCAATCTGAAACTCCTAACTTTCCCCACTGAAAACAGACACACTATTCAGGTGTGGAGTTTTCCTTTCCCCAAGGCTGAACTCTGCAAGCAATGTTTGAGACCTTTGCGCTCCTTGGTTCCCTGAGGCCTTGCAGTGTCACAAAGGCCCCTTGGTACAAAGAGGTTCCGTGCTGTCACAATGAAGATTTGGATCCATGGGGTCCCACGGGGTCACAATGCTCTTTTAGGTTCCATGAGGCCTTGATCTGTCACAATGGACCCTTGGTTCCATGAGGTTCATTGGTGTCACCATGGTCTCCTTGGTTCCAGGAGGCATCACAATGTCACAACGCACCCTTGGTTCCATGAGGTTCCTGCAGCAGGACTTCCCCTGTGGCCCAGCAGAGCTCATCTGATCTGTCCATCAGCTGGGCCATAACTCAGGGCATCTTCCCCCTCTCAGGAATTGTTGAGATAACCCAGGCTGGACATCAGTCCTGTCCTGAGTTCTCTCTGGTGCCAGGGAGGTGGAATTTCCCAGCTGACCATAAATATCTTGCCTTGAGAGCAGACTGAAGGGAGATAAGCCTTGAATTTCTGAGTGACTCACACTTCACTTTGTAAACTATGAAAGCCACACAAAACTTTCACAAAGCAAGTCTTCTGCATAGTCCCTGCAAAAGGATAGGGCTTATCTGCCAAGTCTGGATGCATCTTTATGCTTACTTTTCTGGAAGGTGAGTGAAAGGGCTCCATGTGCACTCCCTCATCAATTTGTTGGTAAGTTACATTGACTCCTGATCTCTGCTATTTCTTCACTACCTGTAATATGTTAACTTTATTGTGCTCAGTGTTTCTATCTACCTGCACTTCTTTTGTTTATCCTGTGCAGTAAGTAGTCAATTTAAAGTCTCTTGTCTGTTAATCTTGAGTCCATTCAGTAAATAATTTCTTTTATAATATACCTAATTTTCTACTCTTAAGAACTTAGTAGAAAAAGCAATTTGAAGTGTGGGTCGCCAGAAACAGAGCTACTGCCAGAAACCTGGGCATAAGGCAGGACTTGTCTAAGCTTTCACTACATTTGTAAAAACATATTACATTAAAAAAATGAGAGAAGACTTTTTTCCCTTTTTTTTTTTCCTCTTTATGCGCTGATATCAACAATTTCAATTTGGTTGATCTTGAGCACCTCCTAATGTAGTCAGAATAGATATGAAAATCAGGACCCTTTATGGCTGACCATCAATCTTACTTTGTCCCTACCCCAACCCCACCATTTCCGTTATCCAACCCCTGGCACTCAGAGCAGTCCTGTGCAAATCTGAGCTTCCTCCAGCCCAGGCTGTACGTGCAGCTTTCAGCTCCTTGGCACCAACTCCCAACTCCCAACCTGCTTTCCTTGGAGAAGTAACTGCTCAAGACACAGAGGGATCTTCATTTATTGTCAGCAAAAAGAACCAAGGGAAGGCACAGCTCCATAAAAACCAAAAGTCATTCCTCTATTGCATATTACATCCACTTTCACAGCAGACAGTCTCAGACCAATAGAAAACACATTCTGTGCCCAGCACAGATCCCATGATGCCCCAAACCCACCCTGCCTCGATTCTGCCCAGATTTGCTCTTTGCACACGAGACACGCTGAAGTCACGAGTTCCTTCCATGCCCAGAGGAAGGAAAATTGAAAGTGGCTGAAGAGCTCTCTTGTGCACAGCTACAGCTGCACTAATGCCAATATTCTGGGCTCACAGGAACTTGATCCAACAGCCTCTGCTCCTGCCTGGCACTGCCAGGTTGGCAAGAGGAGCCCCTCAGCCTTCCCTGCTCTTGGCTGGACAAGCCCAGCTCCCTCAGCATCTCTGCACAGCCAAAGGGCTCCAGCCCCACCTTGGAGGCCCTTCCCTCGCCCTACTCCAGGTGCCAGACATCATTCCTGCTCTGGGAAACCCAAACCAGGCCCCAGTGATCTGGATAATCCACGTCCTTGATGTCCTGGTCACACAGCCCTGGCCCCTTTTCCCCGTGTCATGCTCTGGGGTTGATTTGTGGAACATCCTTGGGGGAGGCTGTGGCTCCAGGTGGAGCAGGGAGATACAGAGGGACAGGGGACCCTGCTGGGCATGAACAGCATTGGACTTGTCTGGGGAAACTGTGAGGGGGGCTGGGGCAGAGTGACCAACCCAGTGACCTCACACAGCCCAGGTGATGATGCAAAGACAGCCTACGATGTCGTAGCTGCTTGATGACCTCACAAAACCCACTTTGTGTTGTCATAGCCCACTCTGTGACCTCATGTTACCAGACGATAAATTGCCCACCCTACGTGAAACAACACAATGCTTGTTCTCCAAAACCACTGGCCTCTGGAAACCACACAATACCTGTTGTGTAAGAAGGGGAACTGTAAATCACCAGCATCAGTGTCCTGCCAACTCAGCCAGGCCCACTGGAACATTGGGGGTCCACGACCACCAGGAAACACTAGAGAGACCCCCAGGACAGAAGAACACTCCCAAGGAAAGCTCTGTCTCCTGCTGTTCACAAACAGAGATAGGTTGGTGAGAGATGTGGTGGTCGGTGGCTTCCTGGGGTACAGTAACCATGAAATATTAGAGTTTTTATTATTCTGTGAAAGAAGTAGAGGCATCAACAAAAGTTCTACCCTGCAATAATGGAGAGAAGACTTTGGCTTATTGAGATGTAGATTTGTGCAGAGAGTGCCAAATTAGGTATTGAATTTTTTAAGGGATACCATCCTTAAAAAAAAAAAGGCGTCCAGGAATGATGGACACACTGCAAGAAAGAAATTTTGAAGGACAAGGAGCAGCCTGTCCCTGTGTGCCAAAAGTTAAAAAAATGACTGGCCTGGCTGCGCATGGAGCTTTTTCCAAGAACACAGGGGAAAAAGAGGTTGCATCATCTTTGGATAGAGGGGCAGGAAACTCAGGAAGGGTTTAAGGCTGTCGCTCGGACATGCAGAAAGAAAATTAGAGAGGTGAAAGCTCCATTAGGACTTAAACTGGCCACCTGTGAAGGATAACAAAAATTATTTTTTCAATACATTATTGGCAATAGTAAGGGTAAGGACAACCTACATTCCTTATTGCTTATTCCTTATCATATTTTCAAAAATAAAGCAAGTTGTCCTCAGGACAAATGTTCTGCTGAGCTGGTAGATGGGGCAGGGAGCAGAACAGACCCCTGTAATTCAAGAGAAAGCAGCTGCTGACCTAACAAACCATTCAGGTGCTCACAGGTCTCTATGAAGCATTCATATTTATACTAAGGGGATGAGGGAGCTGCTGGGAGGTGCTCGCCTGTCGCCGTACACGCTAGGAGTTGTGTATATTAATGACAAAGACTTTCCCAGCTATGAGGCCATAGAAGCATTTCAGTGAAAGTCGGAACCATATTTATAGTGTGGTTTGCAAGTCTTGAACAGGACAGGTGTCCATTGGAAAACAGAAGAAAACAAATCCTGTCACATAGCTTGAGTACTGTTTCTCAGTCAAAACCAGGCGCTAATCTTTATTATTAATTCCTTTCTGGTTTTCCCAAATGTATCATCCTGGGAATGGCTCAGGCTGGAGCTGAGACACAGTCTGAGCATGGGAAAGGTTTCCCAGCATGAGAAACAGAAAAAGAGCTCCGAGCCTGAAAAGGCCTAGCAAATTTTGCCTGGGCCTTCAATGGTGTCCACATGCTCCATAATTTCTCATCAGACGTGGCTCACAAGGGAGGTTCTAAAAAACTGGAAATGCAAATGTGACTCTATTCCCAAGAAGAGCTGGAAGGAGAATTTGGGGAAATGCAGGCCTGTCAGCCTGACCTCATTACCCAGGTCCTTCACTTCAGACTGAATGACCCCTGCAGCACTTCAGGCTGGGGACAGAGTGGCTTGACAGTGGCTAGGCAGAAATGGACCTGGGGGCACTGATGGACAGCAGGCTGGACATGAGCCAGCAGTGTGCACAGATG
Organism: Erithacus rubecula; assembly: GCF_903797595.1. Taxonomy (NCBI): domain Eukaryota; kingdom Metazoa; phylum Chordata; class Aves; order Passeriformes; family Muscicapidae; genus Erithacus; species Erithacus rubecula. The sequence continues at coordinate 101,783 of NW_027636161.1, forward strand.
GCCAAGAAGGCCAAAGACTCCCGGCCTGGATCAGGAATGGTGTGGCCAGCAGGAGGAGGGCAGTGATTATTCACCTGTGCTCAGCACTGTTGAGGCAGCACCTCGAGTGCTGTGTCCACTTGTGAGCCCCCCAGTTTAGGAAGGACATGGAGGGGCTGGAGCAGAAAAGGGCAAAAAGGCTGGTGAGGGGTCTGGAACACAAGTCCTGTGAGGAGTTGGCTGAGGGGCTGAGGTTGTTTATCCCAGAGAAAAGGAAGCTCAGGAAGAGAAGGTGGTGTCAGAGCACAGGTTGGACTTCATGATCTCCAAGATCTTTTCCAGCCTGGCTCATTCTGTGATTCTCTGAAACGACCCCTGGAGCAGATGCAGGATGAGCCCTGGGCCTCCTCTTCAGAAGGTCCAGCAGCCCAGGTCCCTCAGCTTCTCCACACAGCCCCAAAGCCCATCCTGTCAGTCCTGCAGAGCCTCTCAAGCTCCTCCTCACTACCCAGAACAGGGAGTCCCACACCCAGACACACCAGCCCAGATGTGCCCCCCTGGCCTGTGGTGCCTCTGGCAAAGGAGCAGCACGAGGCAGTGCAGGACCCTGCACACAATTCCTGAAACACTTGTAGGGTGATCCTGCTCTCCAAGGGATATTCTCATGGTGTTAACTCAGGAACTGAAATGGAGAGTGGGGCCAGAGGAAAAAAGGTAAAATAGGGATGGGCTCTTTGTATGGAAAGGTACAGGGATGGCAGTAGGAAAAATTCTGGAGCAGAGAAGAGGAAAGAAAGCAAAGGTGAAGCAAAGGAAATGCTCAGGGCAATTTGTGGGTGGCTGCCAGTCATCACTGGCTCTGAGCAAGAGTGTCTGCTTGGAACAGAAAGCTCACAGCTCATGGGAACAAAATTTCTGGCTGACTGCAGAGGCCACAACAAACCTGAGTGGTTTCCCTCCCATCCCCAGCCCTTGCTGGCCCCAAGGGCTCATGGCATTTGTGCTCACTCAGCTCCATCTCCCCACAGCAGCACCATAGGGGTGCTGACGCCTGCTCTGTGCAGTGCAAACAGGGGCTCCTGAGCCAGTGCTGCCGTGTCTGTGCCTGCAAGGATGCAGCACCTGTGTGAGCTGGGGGAGAGGCCAGGGCTGCAGAGGGGGGATGTTGCTGGCAGGTGCATGAGGACGCTCTGGGACGCTGCCCTGGGCTGTCCAGCGCAGTGGGGATGGATCAGCCCCCAGGGCTGCTGCTCCTTGCCAGGTTCTCCACCTTGCTGGTTCCTTGCAGAGCACCAGCCATGCTGTTTGCCCCCAGTCTGCCCATGGCCAGCCTGGGGCTGCTCACAGGGTTTTTCTCTGCTCAGCACTGGCCTGGCCAAGTGTTGTGGACAGTGCCTGGCCAAGGAACCTGGAGCCCCCAGGCCCTGCCCTGAGGCGTCAGTGCTGCCCCAGCATTGTCCATGGCCTGTCCCTGCTGCAGCCCCGGCACTGCCACCCCCAGGGCTGTGCCCAGCCCAGAGAGCACTCAGGCCCTGCAGCAACACGAGGGCAGGAGGGCAGTTGGGCAGTGGCACGGGAGCAGCACTGGCAACACCAAGTGCTGCTGCTGCTGGGCACAGCTGCTGTGCCAGCACTGATCTGGCCCAGCTCTGCACACAGACATTGCTGCTGCAGCTCCAGAGAAGGGAACAAAGGGGCATCTCTGGAGAAAATTTTCTTGGGAGATCTTAATTAATTTAAAGCCAGCCAGGAGAATAAACCCTCATTAAGACAGCCTTCTGCCACAGCAAAGATGGAGACAAATAAAATGAGAGATGGCACAAGTAAAGTTTTTTCTTTGTGGACAATATTAAAGAAGAAAAACAAAGAAAAAGATTCTCCAAAATTTAACCAATGAGAACTATCACATATGACTTTTATTACAAGTAATTTTCAAGACTGCCCAACAGTTTAATATTCCAGAAAGCAGCCAGTCATCAGTGTCCACACCGCAGCTTGGAGCTCCTGGTTCCTCAGGCTGTAGATGAGGGGGTTTAGGGCTGGAGGCACCACTGAGTACAGAACTGACAGGGACAGATCCAGGGATGGGAAGAACACAGAGGGGGGCTTCAGGTTGGTAAATGTGCCAGTGTTGAGGAACAGAGAGACCACAGCCAGGTGAGGGAGGCAGGTGGAAAAGGCTTTGTGCTGTCCCTGCTCAGAGAGGATCCTCAGCAAAGCCCTGAAGATCTGCACATAGGACAAAACAATGAACACAAAACAGCCAAATGCTAAACAGACACTAACAGCAAGAAGCCCAAGTTCCCTGTAATAGGATTTAGAGCAGGAGAGCTTGAGGATCTGTGGGATTTCACAGAAGAACTGGCCAAGAGCATTACCATGGCACAGGGGCAGGGAAAACGTATTGGCCGTGTGCATGAGAGCATTGAGAAAGCCACTGGCCCAGGCAGCTGCTGCCATGTGGGCACAAGCTCTGCTGCCCAGGAGGGTCCCGTAGTGCAGGGGTTTGCAGATGGACACATAGCGGTCGTAGCACATGATGGTCAGGAGATAAAACTCTGCTGAAATAAAGAACATAAACAGAAATACCTGAGCAACACATCCAGAGTAGGAGATGTTCCTGGTGTCCCAGAGGGAATTGTGCATGTCTTTGGGGACAGTGGTGCAGATGCAGCCCAGGTCAGTGAGGGCCAGGTTGAGCAGGAAGAAGAACATGGGGGTGTGCAGGTGGTGGCCGCAGGCTACGGCGCTGATGATGAGGCCGTTGGCCAGGAGGGCAGCCAGGGAGATGCCCAGGAAGAGGCAGAAGTGCAGGAGCTGCAGCTGCTGTGTGTCTGCCAGTGCCAGCAGGAGGAAGTGGCTGATGGAGCTGCTGTTGGACATGGCTTCACTCTCAGCATTGTGGGCTCATTGGTTTTCAATGTTGGAAGAAAACATTGAGAAGCTGGACAAGTAGAATGAGAGTTAACAGAGGGAGGATATTTGACAAATAAATCTCTGAATGAACATTTAATTTATTTAAAGACACAGCGAGCATGATTCCAAATGTACATAGTTTGTGAGTCAAGTTAGAGAGTGAACTCATTAAGGGAAGATGACAAAATATTTAGGGTGAAAATAATCACAAAAAAAAAAAAAGTAGAAAAGCCTGTCCCCCTACTTCTAGCACTATTAAAAGCTTTAGAAGGCAGGCTTGGAATTTAATGCGTTACATTGTACGCGCTGCAGAAGAAAATAGAAAGATCTTACCTTCAGAAAAGTATCCAGTCATAGCTCTCCCAGGGCATCCTTGAGCTCCTAGTTCCTCAGGCTGTATCAGGGCTGGAGACACTACCAATTACAGAACTGACAGGGCCACATCCAGGGATGGGGAGGAGATGGAGGGGGGCTTCAGATAGTGCTTGTGAAAAGATTCACCACGAACATGTGAGGGAGAGGGCTGCAAAGGGCTCTTGCCACAGTCTGTGGCTACAGCAAAGCTGGAGAGAAAAAAAATGAGAAGGGGTAGAAATAATGACGTTTATATGTGGACAATATTTAAAACAAAAACAAAGGAGAAAAAAACCACAACAAAATCAACAAGAAATATCAAAGATGACTCCTATTGCAAGTGATTTGCAGAAATTGGCAAGCAGTTTAATGTTTCTGAACTTTTCCAGACATAAGTGACCACACTGCAGCCTTGAGCTTCTGGTTCCTCAGGCTGTAGATGAGGGGGTTCAGGGCTGGAGGAACCACTGAGTACAGAACAGACAGGGCCAGATCCATGGATCGGGAGGAGATGGAAAGAGGCTTCAGGTAAGCAAACATTGCAGTGCTGAGAAATATGAAGACCACAGCCAGGTGAGGGAGGCAGGTGGAAAAGGCTTTGTGCTGTCCCTGCTCAGAGGGGATCCTCAGCACAGCCCTGAAGATCTGCACATAGGAGAAAACAATGAACACAAAACAGCCAAATGCTAAACAAGCACTGACTGCAATGAGACCAAGTTCCCTGAGGGAGTTGGTCTGTGAGCAGGAGAGCTTGAGGATCTGTGGGATTTCACAGAAGAACTGGCCAAGAGCATTGCCATGGCACAGGGGCAGGGAAAATGTATTGGCTGTTTGCATGAGAGCATTGAGAAAGCCACTGGCCCAGGCAGCTGCTGCCATGTGGGCACAAGCTCTGCTGCCCAGGAGGGTCCTGTAGTGCAGGGGTTTGCAGATGGACACGTAGCGGTCGTAGCACATGATGGTCAGGAGATAAAACTCTGCTGAAATGAAAAACAGAAAAAAAAAGAGCTGTGCAGCACATCCCTTATAGGAGATGTTCGTGGTGCCCCAGAGGGAATTGTGCATGCCTTTGGGCACAGTGGTGCAGATGGAGCCCAGGTCAGTGAGGGCCAGGTTGAGCAGGAAGAAGAACATGGGGGTGTGCAGGTGGTGGTCGCAGGCTACGGCGCTGATGATGAGGCCGTTGGCCAGGAGAGCAGCCAGGGAGATGCCCAGGAAGAGGCAGAAGTGCAGGAGCTGCAGCTGCCTCGTGTCTGCCAATGGCAGCAGGAGGAAGTGGCTGATGGAGCTGCTGTTGGACATGGCTCCACTCTGGGCATTCGGAGCTGTTGAAAGAAGACTTTGACAAGGTGGGAACAAATTCTTTGAGCCAATCCTATAAAATAATATTTAGAATCCTTTCAAATTATCTTCTCATAATTTGGTTGTGATTTGTAAAAGTTTTTTATTTTTGAGTTTATGTTTTTCCTGCTGAATTGCTGGCACAGTTGTGGCACAGGGAGACACTGTGAGAGACACTGACTGTGGCATCTGGTCATGGGGACACTCATGGGTGACGTGTCGCTTTGCGTGTGTCCCAGCCCAGTTTGCTTGGTGCTCACGACGTGGGTGTACAGCACCTCCCCCTCCTCTGGGGGGGCCGGGGGCTGTGGGGGGACCCTAAGGGAATAAAGGAGATGTGTGGGAGGGAATGGGAGGTCTTGGGGGTTGGGGTCGAAGGCCAGAGTGTAGTTTCAGCTCCCCCCTCACCTTTCCTGCTGCTTTCTGTGAGCTGCAAAGGAAAGAGGGGAAGGGTAACTGTCGGGTCCCCTGGGCCCTGACCCCTCTCTGGAATCCTCAAACCCCACTGCCTCCTTAATTTCCCCCCGGACCCCTGAGAATCCATGGTGATTCCCAGAACATTTAAACCACCCCAGTACCCAGCACTGCATGAAGCCCCAGAATGTCAAGCCTGGCAGGGAGGCTGAATCTCCTAATTCCCCTGGGATCACTGAAAGAACTCCCAAAATCCCTGCAACACCCTCCAACACCATCCCAAATCCTTCAGAACACTGAGCAACTGTCCTGAGCACTCAGCACTTCTGCAGTCAGGGGCTGTGGGTGCCACCCCATCACCCCCACATTTAAATGGCCCCCCCAGTTCCCCAGGGACCCCATTGTCCCCATTGTCACCCACCCATGTTGTTCCATCGGTGCCAGCCCACAGCTCCACACACGAGCAGGAGCAGGAAGAGGAGGGACCCGCCAAGGCCTGCGGCCACTGCTGGGGACAGAAGGGACACATCAGGGTCAGCTGTCACTGAAGGGCTCCTGCAATCCCAATGACCCCGTGTGACCCCACCTGTGTTCCAGTGGTGTCCAGTGGTTCCCTGTGGTGTCACCTCCAGGGCCAGCTCTGGGCTGAGTGCCCGGAACACACGGTGCCCGTCCTGTCCCAGCTGGTTGGTGGCCATGCACTGGTAGGTGCCTGAATGTCCCACATCGACAGCCCCAAGCTCCAGGAGGGGACCCTGGGCCACCTCATGCTCATTGGGCAGCCAGGTGAAGGTGACAAGGGCTGAGCCCACCTGCACCGAACAGTGCAAGGTCACGGGGTCACCTGGGCCTACCTGGAGTGCCGGGGGACCGGGAGTGATGGTGGCATTGGCCACGAGTACTGCGGGGACACAGACAGGGCTGAGGTCAGCGGGAGGTGCTGGCACCCGCTAGGGATTATGGACCTGATGGGGGGATAAGGGTGAGAGGGGTGGGATGGGGAATCCATGGGTATAGTCACTCCCACCCAGAGGGTCCTGCTCACCAAGGATGGGGACATTTAGGAGGACTCTGTCCCTTACAGGTAGTATCCCCAACGTGCTGCATCTCCAGGATTGGAGCAGTGCCCAGTGTCGTGACCAAGGCGCCCCAGTGCCAGGGGAATGACAGGGAACCTGTCCCCACGGCCACCGTGCAGCTCAGCTCCAGAGTGTCCCCGAGTGCCACCTCTCACCAACGGGAGTGCACCAAAAATGACCCTCCGAGAGTGGGACCCCTGCCGAGTGACACAGGAGGGACTGGGGACAGTCGAGGAGTGGGAGACACCACGGAGTCATGAGAGAATAAGAGAGGGGGAGGATGAGAGAGGAGTGGGGAGCCACCAGTGAGGACGAAGGGGGCCCAGAGATGTGAGTGAGACTTGGAAAGGAGTGGAAGGGACCTTAGAGAAGGAGGAGAGATTCAGAGAGGGGAAATCAGGAGAGGGTTGAAGGGAAGATTTTGGGGACCCAGACAGGGATGGTGGGACCTATGGACAATGGAGGGACATCACAGAGGGAGAGCTGCAAACAGGAGGGGGCTGAGGGACCCTGGTGAGAGATGCAGGGAACAGGAGAGGCGATGCAGGGACCCAGGGAGAGAGCTGGGAAAGCAGGAGAGCACGCAGAGGGTTGAGCAGGGATGGGAGAACTGTGGGGGCTCCCCGTGCCCATCCCCACACTCACTGTGCACCGTGACGCCGAGCCGGGAGCTGCTCTTCCGCACGGTCCCCCCCTTGGAGCGCACCTCTCAGCTGTAATTCCCCGAGTGGGAGACCCCCACGACGGGCACCTGGAGCTGTGGGGACCCCTGCGGACCCCCCACCAACTGCCCATCCCGGTAGAAGTGGTACAGGAGGGGGGCTGGGGGTCGCAAGGGGCTGTGGGTGCTGAGGCAGCTGAGATTGAGGGGGGACCCTCCAGCAGCGGCACCGTGAAGAGCTCTGGGAAGGAGATGGGGGTGGGGACTGTGACTCTGAGTCCACTGAAAAGTCGCTGTGGGGGTGTCAGGATATTTGAATTCAAGCAGTGGGTGTGCTCACCATGCACTGTCACTGTCACCGGTGCTGACAGTGACATTCCTGAGGCCACCCACCCCCCGCAGTGGTAGCGGCCGCTGTTGTGTAGCTGCAGGGGGGACAGGGACAGCTCTGTGTCCCTGATGGAACCCTTGAACTCCTTCTCATTCTGATAAAATTGCGCCCTGGTGACAGGGTTGTTCTGCTGGGCTCGGCAGCGCAGTGTCACCGTGTCCCTCTCCAGCAGTGCCCGTGCTGGCACCTGCAGCACCAGCCAGTCTGTGGGACAGGAGGGTCTCGTCACACTGAGGAGCCCGAGACGCGTCCAGAGTGGGTGCCCATGGCACCAGGGACGTCTGGGTGTAGTATTCACTGCACGGGAGGTTCCCAGGAACACCAGGAGCAGCCCTGTGGCACAGCTGTCCCCAGGTGGCTCCAACCACAGTGGGATGCACTGGGATGTCCCTGTTGCAACAGGAGGGCTGTGAGGCCACCCACACAGTGGAGCCCACCCAGATCTATCATGGAGCCATTCTGAGCGTTTGAGATCCCCCCTCACCATCTGACACCATCAGGGGACGGCTGGGCCCGCTGCCAGGTCTGTCACACATGTAGGTGCCACTCTCGGTGACAGTGAAGCTGTCCCTTCTCTCCTGCCGCAAGCACTGCTTGTCCTTGTACCAGGTGGTGGCACCGGCGGTCCCTGAGCCCTGGCACGTCAGTGTCACCCGGTCCCACAGCACCGCCGGCATCCAGGGGGGCTCCACCAGGAGCTGGGTGCTCTGGGCACCTGCGGGTGACAGGGGATACCAGCCTGCCAGGGCACCACAGGGCTGGGGACAGCAGAGCAGGGACATGGCATCCCCCGAGGACTCACCAGCGAGGCCGAGGGTCTGTGCTGGAAGGGAGAAGGGACAGGGCTGGGTGGGGGTGGCTCTGCAGGGATAGTGTGACCGAGGGGGGGAGAGTGAGACTGTCACCAAAATGTCCCCATGGGAACACCCTTCTTTTAGGAATGTGCTCAAGTACAGTCCCCAATATGTCTGAAGAAGCTCCCAGGGGACATTTTTTTGTCACACGTCTGGGTAGAACGGACACCTCGACAACAGGGACAACACAGCCACCCTGTGCCTGTTCAGGTCACTACCTGCCATTCCTACGGCCACATCCTCATGATGCTTCCCCTATTTTCCCTGTCCCCACAACTGCCCCAGCCTTGTGGAGCCCAACCCCACAGTTCTTTCCCCTGTTCCTGTTCCCATATCCCTGCCCCCACATTCCCATCCCATTCCTGTCCCCTTGTCCCTGTTCTGAGTGTCACACAATGACCCTGGTGACACTGAGGGAGCTCTGGCTCTGTCCCCCACTGGCTCTGTTGGCCTTGGGGACCTCAGGTAACCTTGCAGCCCCCCTGTGCGCCCTCCCCACTGCTCTCTGCCTCCCCAGGGCCCATCCCCAGGGCGTCAGGCCTGTGCCCTGGTCACTCACCCTACAGGAGCAGCGCCACCTTCCCGGCCATCCCAGTGTCGCCAGCCATGGGCACTGGCTGTCACTCGCTGCTGGGGCCACCTGTCCCCTGGCTGGCGGCTCTTGGGATGAAGGGACAGGAAGCAAGGGCAGGTGTCTTCTCATTGTGTAGGTGGCTCTTGGTGAGGGTAGGGTGTAGACAGGATGGGGGCAGGGTGGGGACATTGTGGGACATGGGATGATGGTGGGACATGGTGGGACAGGATGTTGCCAGAATTTGAAGGCTGAGGTGTTGCAGGGAGCCAAGGATGGGTGTCCAGGGCCCTGGGGTGCAGGGATGGGGTCCCATGGGAATGGGGGTCACAAGGGTTAGGTGGATTAAAACTCAGTGAAGAAGGTCCCAGAACAACATGGCATCCAGGGATTTGTGATCATGGGATGGATCCCAGGAATGGGGGTGCCAGGGCAATGGGGATCCTGGGGAAATCATGGGCCCCCAGAGAATGGGGGTCCCAAGGCCTGGAACTACCCAGATGGGGGTCCTTGGGAATGGAGATCCTGGAGAATGGCAGTGCTGGGATGGGGGTCCCAGGGAAGGGGGAACATAAAGAATGGAGTCCCCATGGTTGGGTTTCCAGGGGAATGGGGGTGCCAGGGATGGCAGTGTCTGGGCAGGCCAGGGGTCACAGCTCCTTCCCTTAGTGCCTCAGATTTTGTGGTGACCAAGGGCCCAACATTGGGGTGCTAATTTCCTGGGCAGGCATCACATGGGGATCCTGGGTATCTTCACTTCTGTGCTGTCCCCTGCCATTGACATTCTCCTCTCTCTATTCCTCTTTTTTCCCCTTTCACAATTTTGTGCCATGCCACCTTGCTCCCAGTTCCTGACTCAAAAATCCTGGAGAGCACCTTGGAAAAAACTGGTTGGGGTAGCCCGAGGAAAGGAGAAAAGGGGGTGGAGAGACTCCAGGGAGGGGTGGAGAGGCTGTGCGGGATGGGGGTGTGTGGCTGTGCTCACCCAATAGTTTCACTTTCTCTCTCCTGCAGCAGAAGGAATAGGCTGTTTGTGCTGAGTCACACGGGATGGGTTCTGTCCTGGGGGCACATCCAGGGGGTCCTGCCTGAGGGGATCCTGTCCTGGGGGTGACACATTCTGGATTTTGTCCCAGCGGTGACACATCCCAGTGGGGAAGATCCTGTCCTGGGGGATGGTGGTTCTGGGCAGGGTCCCTGGCCACATTCCCTGAGCAAGTCCCTGTCCAGGGTAGGGCACATCCTGGAGACCCCTGTCCCGGGCAGGGGGGCCCTGCCAACCCCCTCTGTCCTCAGTGGGGCACTGTGACCTCTGTGACCTCTGGGGTGCCCCGACTCAGGGTGTGACCCACCCACTCTACACCCCCTCATTGGCTGGCCCCACCCATCTGGGAGCCTCAATCCCCATTTGGGAACCCTCACAGGTGCAGCACCTCGGCCCCATTGCACAGCCCACCAAGATCATTCTGTGGGTGAAAATCCCCAGCAGGGCTGACTGGGGGGAACAGACATGGGCTGGTGTCAGTCAGGGAAGACACAGACACTCAAAAACACCCAAAACACAGCCCCACACTTAAAACCCCTGCAGGGCCTCAGTGCTGGCAACCAGGAGATGGATGAGACCCTCCCCATGAAACACTTGTGAAGCTCTTGGGGGGCTTCCCCCTCCCTGTGCTGCTTCAAATCAATCGCACACAAGGTTTCTGTCCTCAGGGGTGGGGACACTTTGGGTTTATTTCATTTGTAGAGAAATCCTGTTCCTGATTTTCCCAATCTCGCTCCTCCCCTGCAGGATGAGGAATGGAGCCCCAGGCTGCAAGGAGCTCCCAAACTCCTGCTCCTTGAATCCAGTGGCCATCCAAGTGTGGGGCCAGCCATGGCCCAGCCCCAGTGCCCAGGGATGGGCATTGGCCAGCCCTGCTCTGGCCAGCCCCAGGTGGCAGCCAGGACCTGAGGCTCCCCCGCCCCCTTGGCTTTGATTCTCTCAGCTTTCGAGCTGCTGCAAAGGTGAGAATTCATTCTGTGGCCAAAAAAGGCTTGGCTGTGGTTTGCTCAGCCCTGCAAGAAGCACAAAAGCCAGTGTGAACCCAAGCAGTGGCTCTGTGAGGGCCTTTGATGGTTTTCAGAGCAGGACTGGCTGGAAACCCCCCCTGCAGGGGCAGCTGTGAGGTAACCAGTCCGGAAATGCAGCAATTGATCGTTTGGTGCCTGTCCCCAAGGCACTGAGAGAGACCCAGAACTGCTGGAAATCCCACAAGGATCTGCTCAACAAGCTGACCAGGACCTTCCTCCTTGAACAAAAAGTGCAGCCCTCTGAAACCTACCAGAAAGAATGATTGGGTTCTGAATGTGGACACCAGTAGAGAGGGAAAAATGTGAAAATATGGAGCAGGGGTTTCACACGTGGCTCTGGGGCACAGGGGTGTCCCAGCAGGAGCAGGGAGTTCCCAGGCAGGGGAATTCAGGGCAGGGTGCAGTGGATTTACCAGGGAATCAGAGCCTGAGGGACAAACGGGCATTTACACAGTTTGCAGTGGAACCAAATGTACCTGGCATTTCCCATCATAGGGCAAGGTCAACACAGGAATCATCTTAAGTTTGGGCACTCCCGAGGTGCCAGGGTCACACTGGGGACAGTGAGAAAGCTCAGGAACCCCAGGACAGAGGTGCCCAGGATGTGCCAACTCTGGGACAGGAATCCCCAAGGATGTGGCACCTCCAGAACGAGGAGGCCCCTGGGATAAGACCCAGGTGTCACCAGCCCAGAGGAGCCCTTTTCTCTCAGAGCAGAACCCCTCTGGATGTGTCCCCACAACAGAATCCACGTCCTGGCCTCAGTAAAAACAGCCTCTTCCTTCTGCTGCAGGAAAGAGAAAGTGAAAATCTTGGGGGAGCATCTTGGGGGAGATCCTCATCCCCCACAGCGCCCCAGCCACTACCTGCACACCCCAGTCCCCTTTTCCCCTTTCTGGGATGGCCCATCTCTTACCTGCTCAGGTGTTCCCTGGGATGTGTGAGCCAGGAAAAAGCCCAGGGGTGTGTGGGGCAGAGAGGCAGAACCTCTCAGGACAAGTCTGGGTGCCCCCCTGGCCATGAACACCCTGTGGGGGCTGTGCTGGGCACTGAGTCAGCCAAAATCTGAGACACCCTGTGAAGGAGTTGTGACCTGTGTGCCCACCCAGCCGTTGCACATCCCTGTTTCCCCCCGGGAACCAAATCATGATACCCCCGTTCTTTTGATCTCTCCTCCCCTCTCTTGGACAACAGTCCCAGATCTCCCATTGCCCAGCACCACCATTGCCTTGATCCCATCCCAATGGCTGTTAGTTCCACCACAAACCCCTTCCTGAGGGTCCCTTTTTTCCCCTGACCCCCATGCCCTGGACACCCATCCCTGGCTCCCTGCAACACCTCAGACTCCAAATTCTGGAAAAACTCTGTCCCTACCATATTCCACCATCACCCTCACATCTCACAAGATCCCTACCCTGCCCCCATCCTGTCCCCACCCTGCCCCCAACAAGAGCCACCTACACGTGAGGACAAGACGTGACCTCGTTTCCTGTCCCTTCATCCCAAGAGCCGCCAGCCAGGGGACAGGTGGCCCCAGCAGCGAGTGACAGCCAGTGCCCATGGCTGGGGACACCAGGATGGCCGGGAAGGTGGCGCTGCTCCTGTGGGGTGAGTGCCCCGGGCACGGGCCTGACGCCCTGGGGATGGGCCCTGGTGAGGCAGAGAGCAGTGGGGAGGGGGCACAGGGGGGCTGTGGGGACCGCTGAGGTCCCCAAGGCCAGCAGAGCCAGGGCATGGGCATGTACTCCAGTGTGATCAGAGTCATGGGGTGGCCGTGGGGACAGAAACAGAGGAACTGGGATGTGAGGATGGAAACAGGGGATCGGGGTGTGGAGACAAGGATGTGGCCAAAGGAACCTTGGGGTTGGGGCAGCTGTTTGGGACAGGGAGACAGGGATGCAGGTACAAGGGTCACATTCTGTGCAGATGGGGCATGGTGACAGGTACCATGGGAATAGGATCACGGGCACAGGGCCATGGGGATGTGGCTGTTGGTACAGGTGCTTTAGGGCAGGGGGAGGTGACCTGTGCACACATGGGGTGTCCACAATGTCCCCATGTCCTGCCTCAGCCCAGGGTTACTTCAGTGTTTCTGTCCTCAAAACATCCATGCTACACCAGTGCTCCTGTGGGGACAGTTTGGGGACAGACACAACACCAGGTCCCCCAGGTGCTGCTGTCCCCATGGTGCCAGCCCCACCCAGCCCTGTCCCTTCTCTCTTCCAGCCCAGACCCTCAGCCTCGCTGGTGAGTCCTCGGGGGATGCCATGTCCCTGCCCTGCTGTCCCCAGCCCCGTGGTGGCCCTGGCAGGTTGGTGTCCCCTGTCACCCGCAGGTGCCCAGAGCACCCAGCTCCTGGTGGAGCCCCCCTGGACGCCGGCGGTGCTGTGGGACAGGGTGACACTGACGTGCCAGGGCTCGGGGACCGCCAGTTCCACCACCTGGTACAAAGACTGGCGGCGCTGGTGGCAGGAGGGACCCGACAGCTTCATTGTCACCGAGAGTGGCACCTACCAGTGTGAAAGACCCAGCAGTGGGCTCAGCCGCCCCGTGATGGTATCACAAGGTGAGTGGGGATCTGAAATGCTCAGGGTGGCTCCCTGATAGGTCTGGTTGGGTTTCACTCGGTGAATGGATGCACATTCCTCGTGTGCCGAGAGCCTGTCCCCTGCACACAGGGACAGCTGTGTCACGGGGGTGCTCCTGCTGTCTCTGGGACCCTCCCATGCAGTGGATACTGCACCCAGATGTCCCCGGTGCTGTTGCCACCCACTCTGGACCTGTCTCGGGCTCCTCAGTGTGACGCGACTCTCTGCTCCCACAGACTGGCTGGTGCTGCAGGTGCCAGCACGGGCGCTGCTGGAGGGGGACACGATGACACTGCGCTGCCGGGGATGGCAGGACAATCCTGTCACCAGGGTGCGATTTTACAAGGACGACAAGGAGCTGAGGGGGTCCCTCAAAAACACAGAGCTGTCCCTGTTGTCCCTGGAGATGCACAACAGCGGCCGCTACCACTGTGGGGGCTTGGTGCGAGCAGGAGCAAAAGCGTCAGCACCGGTGACAGTGACAGTGCACGGTGAGCACCCCCACAACTGGAACCCCAATATCCTGACACCCCCAAAGCCACTTATCAGTGTACTCAGAACCACCGTCCCCACCCCCATCTTCTTCCCAGAGCTCAAGCCTGTCTTGGTGCTGGAGGGTCCCCCCGAGCTCCCCGAGGGGTCCCCCCTCAATCTCAGCTGCCTCAGCACCCCCAGCCCCCTGCGGCCCCCAGCCCCCCTCCTGTACCGTTTCTACCGAGATGGGCAGTTGGTGGGGGGCCCACAGGGGTCCCCGCAGCTCCTGGTGCCCGCTGTGGGGGTCTCCCACTCAGGGAATTACAGCTGCGAGGTGCGCTCCAAGGGGGGGACCGTGCGGAAGAGCAGCTCCCGGCTCGGCGTCACGGTGCGCAGTGAGTGCAGGGATGGGCACGGGGAGCCCCCACAGCCCTCACAGGTCTCCCATTCCTGCTCAACCCTCTGCGTGCTGCCCTGCCTTCTCAGCTCTCTCTCTGGTTCCCCACATCATCCTTGCTGGTTCCTGCATCCTCCACCAGATCCCCACAGTTCTTCCTGGGTGTCCCTCTCCCTCTCTGATGTCCCTCCATTGTCCATGGCCCTTCCATCACTTTCTGGGTCCCCAAAATCTTTCCTGTGCATCCCTTCAACTTTCACCTTGTGTCCCCTCTCTGAATATCCCATCCTTCCCTGGGGTTCCTTCCTTCCCTTTCGAAGCGTCCACCCCACTTCACCCCTTTCAGCCTCACTGAGATCCCCCCACCCCCTCTCTGATCCTCCCACTCTCTGAGTCTCTCACTCCCCCCTGCTGTTCCCCACTCTTCCCATGTCCCCAATCCCTCCTATGTCCCCCTGCAGGGGTTCCGCCCTCAGGGGTGTCCATGTCCGTGCAGCCCCCCGGGGCACGGGTGGCAGTTGGGGACCGCCTGGTGCTGAGCTGCACAGTGGCCATGGGGACAGGTCCCCTGTCCTTCTCCTGGCACCGGGGAGGCTTGGGGTCACCTCTAAGCAGAGGACCTGACCTGGAGCTGTGGAACCTTGGGGACAATGACAGTGGCCACTACCAGTGTCGGGTGAGCGATGGGGACAACGTGGCTGAGAGTGTCCCCCTGAATGTCACTGTCCTGGGTGAGTGGGGTCCCCAGACTGAGGTGACACCACCCAAAGCATTCCCATCCCCGCCTCACCAGGTGCCAGCCCTGTCTGTGTCCCCGCAGTGCCCGTGGCCAATGCCACCATCACTCCCGGTCCCCCGGCACTCCAGGTGTGCCCAGGTGACCCTGTGACCCTGCGCTGCTCGGTGCAGGTGGGCTCAGCCCCTGTCACCTTCACCTGGCTGCACAACGGGCACGAGTTGGCCCGGGGTTCCCTCCTGGAGCTTGGGGCCGTCGATGTGGGACATTCGGGCACCTACCAGTGCGTGGCCACCAACCAGCTGGGACAGGACAGGCACCGCGTGTTCCGGGCACTCAGCCCAGAGCTGGCCCTGGAGGTGACACCACAGGGAACCACTGGACATCACTGGAACACAGGTGGGGTCACATGAGGTCACCGGGTTGTTCAGGACTCCCGGGGTTCAGGGTGACCCCGTTGTGTCCCCCTGTGTCCCCAACAGTGGCTGTGAATGTCGGCAGGACCCTCCTGTACCTGCTCCTGCTCCTGGCTGTCATCGGGGGCTGTCGCTGGTGGCACTGCCGGGGTGGGTGACAGTGGAGGGCATGGGGGTCCTGGAGTGAGGGAATGCCCCCAAAGTGGAGGCAGAGATTGGGCAGCACCCAGGGCCCTGGGCTGGGGAAAACTGAGCCCACAGTGACCTCAGCTGGGGGTCCTGAGGGTTGTGGGGGAATTTGGAGGGTCTTGATTGGCTTTCAGGGCATCCCTGGATGTGATTAGAGGAACATTGTGGTTGCACTGGGAGCTCTTGGAGGGTTTGGGGAGCTCTTGGAGGCCATGCATGGATGTTCAGGGATATTTTTGGGATCCTTGGAGAGTTTGGGGGGCTGCCTCTCCTTGCCGGGCTTGGAGTACCGGAACTCAGAGAATTTGGACACCAGAGGCTTTGGGGGCACTGTGGTGATGCAGAAGTTCTGAGGGTTTTAGGGGTTCTTGGAGTCTCCAGGGGGAATCAAGGGTGTGGTGGGAATCAGGACTCCAGTGGGGATTTGGGGATCCCATGGGGGGTTGGAGCCACCAAGTTCCCAGGAAGGGTCAGGGCTCCTGGGGTCCGATGGTCGCCCCCTCCCTTCTCCATGCAGACACCATGGAGCCCCAGGACAAGTGAGTGGGGGGCTCCAGCAATAAGTCCCATTTTCCCCATCCCAGACACCACCCAGACCCCACCTTATCCCCATAGGCCTCCCCAGGAGGAGGGGGCGGTGCTGGACCCTCATGTTATGGGCAATGAGTGGGCAGGGGGTGAGTGTGGGGGGGAGAGGGACACGTCACCCACGAGTGTCAACCCCCCCAGGCACTCCCACCAGGTGTCTCTCACAAGGTTTCTCTCCCAGATGACCCATGTGGAGCTGCCAGGGCCCCACGGGTGACAGCAGGACCCCAGTGACATCTACAATGATGTGCTGTGACACTGAGGGCACTGGAGTTCCCTGCCCAAGGGCAACCCCCGTGTGTCCCCCCAGCCACCCCAGATCCAGTTGGTGCCCATCCTGCCTGGGAAGTGGCCACGAATGGGAGGTCCCATGTGGAGCTTCCCAGAACTCCCTGTTCCAGTACTCCCAGTGCTCCCAGAACTGCCAGGGGCTCCTAATTCCCTCCCCCAGTGTCATGTGTCACAGAATTCTCATCCCTCTTATTTGACAAAAAACGCAGATTTTGGATTAAACAAGAAGACATGGTTTCTGTTTGTTCAGCTCTGCCTGTGAAGCTCAGCTCAGAGGAGCATCCTGGTCAGGTTGTTGAGCAGATTGTTGTTGTCTTTGCAGCAGTTCTGGGGCTCTCTCAGTGCCTTGGGGACAGGCACCAAATGATCAATTGCTGCATTTCTAGACTGGTTCCCTCACAGCTGCCCCTGCAGGGGGGTTTCCAGCCAGCCCTGCTCTGAAAACCATCAAAGGGCCTCACAGAGCCACTGCTTGGGCTCACACCGGCTTTTGTGCTTCTTGCAGGGCTGAGCAAACCACAGCCAGGCCTTTTTTGGCCACAGAAAGAATTGTCACCTTTGCAGCAGCTCAAAAGC
The DNA here is from genome assembly GCF_903797595.1 of Erithacus rubecula. Classification (NCBI taxonomy): domain Eukaryota; kingdom Metazoa; phylum Chordata; class Aves; order Passeriformes; family Muscicapidae; genus Erithacus; species Erithacus rubecula. The sequence goes on from NW_027636161.1 coordinate 118,671, forward strand.
TGCGAGAATCAAAGCCAAGTGTTGGGGGGAGCCTCAGGTCCTGGCTGCCACCTGGGGCTGGCCAGAGCAGGGCTGACCAATGCCCATCCCTGTGCAGTGGCCAAGGGGAGAAGCTCCAGAAAACTTTCCCAGCATGGAAAAAAGATTCTTGTGGGCAGAGCTGGAGGTATCTGAGCCCTAAAATATTTCCAGTACTGCCACAGTAGCCCAAAATCCCTCAGAGATCCAACAGAGCTGTGTGTTTGTGCACAGGGGTGGTTCAGCAGCATGGCTGAACTTCAGGAACTCCAGCCCTAATAACAACAGCTAATCAAGGGCCTGATCCTCCCCCTTTCCATCCCTCACCTCCTCCTCCTCCCCCCATGGCTGCTGTGTCAGGACCAGCAGTGGCCCAGGAAGAGCAGCAGCTCCAAACGTGCTCTGGAGCCCCTGAGGAGCCCTGGCAGTGTCAGCAAGGAGCACCTGCCTTCCTCAACATGCCAGGGGAATTCAACATTCCCAGAGCTGCTGTGCCAGGGCTGAAGGAGGAAAAGGCAGTGAGAGGCTGAGGGTTTTCAGGAATTGTGGTGGAAAGGCACGAGAGGTGCTGCTGTGGGCCTGAGACCTGCCTGGGGTTGGGTGCTGCCTTCCTTGCGTTCCCATCAGGGAGAGCGGTGGCGGCTGTTGCGCAGGGTGTGTGCCTGGGCCGGGACACTGCTCCGCTGCCAGCGGGCACCAGGATCCAAGCTGCTGCCTTCGTCTCTTCTGCCCGGGCGCTGCCAGTGCTGGTGCCGGCAGCGATTGGTGCAAAGCGTGAGTTTGCCAAAGGAGCGATTTGGGCTCGTCCCTCCCACCCGAGGCCGCCATGGCCCCTGAGGGGTTGGAGCTGGCACCGGGGCGCCCCCTGCTGGGCGGGAGTGCTCCCTGCAGCGCCCCCTGCTGGGCGGGAGTGCTCCCTGCAGCGCCCCCTGCTGGGCGGGAGTGCTCCCTGCAGCGCCCCCTGCTGGCCGTTGCCAGTATTGCACCAAAGTTTAACAAACAACCCTGATTGGGTTGGTAATTTCTGTTCTTGTCTTGTTTGTTCTATTCTTCTCTATATATTTCTTAGTAATAAACTGCTACTCCTTTTGTTGCATTTCTGACTGGTAGCCCCACAATACTCACAGTTATACAACATTTTGAGGGATGAGTTCTCTTTCCATTCTGGGAAGGTTCCTGCTTTCCTTGCAGACATATCTACTTTTAACCAAGACACTTTCCAGGGGTCAGACACTTGGCTGCCTTTTCCTCTGCCTTTTAAGCATTTTGACCACCAAAGGCCACTTCCAAGGTGGAAATCCTGGTAACTCAGCCGCTCAGGAGCTGGGTTTGGCAGAGTGTCCCACTGTCCCCAATGTGCCATGGCTGACAGAATGACTGTCACACGGGGCCCTGTGTCACCAGAAGCAAGGCCTGACCGAGCCCTTCCACACACTGGTGTTCCGAAATGTCTCAAGACATACAACATTTCCTGTCCTTGACATCCCACCATGTGCCATGGCTGGATCCCAACTGCCCTGGAAAAGGGGGAGTCTCTAGAACACCCCCAGGGCTTTTGTGACATCATTGTGTGGGGAAAAGGGCACAGGAGGGGTTCGAGACAGGGCAGAAGGGAATCCAGAACACTGGTTTATAGTGGCAGCCTAAAACTGGAGAATCTCATTCCTAAACCTCAAGTTGAACAAAGAAACACCATCTCTGCCAGTTGAACCAAAAAGCTGCATTTTGGTGCGAACAATAGGAAAACGAGTCCTATGTTCCCCTGTCACTGGGAGGAGAGATGAGGAGCTCTGGGTCTACTGGGAATGCTGAGAGGGGCATTGCAGAGGAACTGGGAGTACAGAGGTACTGGCAGAGAGAATGGGATCCAGCTGGATCTACTGGGAGCAATGGAGAGGCACTGGGAGGGGAAATAGAGAGCCCTTGGGGATACTGGGAGCACAGTGGGGAGGGAATGGGGAAGTGTCTGAGTGTTCTGGGATCAGAGCCCCCAGTGCCCCAACTATGCCCAATATCCGCTGTGCTCCCAGTGCTCCCGGTGCCCCCAGTGCTCCAAGTGTCACAGCACATTCCCGTAGATGTCGCCAGTTTTCTTTTGTGCTTTTTTTGCTTCAAAAGTGGTTTGTTTTTTGAATGAAGGATCTGCATCTATACCTACGGGATTCAAAGCACCGTGCCGAAAGAGACAAGATTTCTTGATAATAGGCAGAGACCGGTGCAGCATTTTTGGACTGATAATGCATCCTACTGTTGTTTCAGCAGACTGCTTCGAAGAGCTGACAATTTTAGCAAGGGCTTTTCGACCCTCATTGACAATTCCACAAAATACTCAACTGGCAAAAGCGATAGCTCTGCCATCGCATCCATTGGAGCATCAAGTAATGCTGGTGATGGGCGAAGGGCATCCACACTACAATGACCATGTCGAAGTACACGTGTTATGGTTGAAGTACATAACCCGTGAACAGCCAACTATTACTTGGGACTTGATATATAATAACAGGGAAATAACCATCACAGGGATGGTGGACACTGGACGTGACACTGATTTTATATATTTCATATATTTTCTGACCTCGAGAATGAAACTTGATTGTACCTTTGGATCAAATCACAGGCATTGGAGGAAGTTCTGTATGCCTCCAAAGCGAAAATTCAATAACATTCACAGAACCCGGACAGAAGACAGCTATTACTCATGCAAAAGCCATTCACTGTATGGGGAAGAGATCTCCTTTCACAGTGGAACACGTACCTGACAATGGATTTTTAGTAGGACTCACTGCGGCACTCACCATTTCAAAATTGACATGGAAAACTGATACGCCTCGGGTGGATCAGTGGGCCTTGGAGAAGAAGTTGAGTGCATTGAAAACTTTGATGAAAGAACAACTAGAAAAAAGACACATAAAACCGACAAACAGCCCTTGGAATTTTCCATTGTTTGTCATCCAAAAAAAGTGTTCTGGATCGTGGAGATTGCTTCACGACCTCAGAAAATTGAATGAAATAGTGGAGGAGATGGGACCTCTTCAGCAAGGACTTCCATCACTCACGATGATTCCCAGAGACTGGCCTCTTGTTATTATTGACCTCAAAGACTGCTTTTTCAGTATTCCACTTCATCAAGACGATGCTTACTGGATGGCATTTTCTGTTCTAAGTTTGAACAGAGAAGAGCCAATGAAGAGGTATCATTGGGTTGTTTTACCTCAAGGCCTCAAGAACTCGCCAACAATTTGTCAATGGTATGTGGTGCAAACTTTGGCTCCAGCAAGACACAAATATCCCGAAGCAAGAATCATACACCAAATGGATGATTTGCTCATTGCTGCATCAACAAACCGAGAACTGCAAGAAGTCCGTGCTTGTGTGATCGAAGAAATACAAAAAGCAGGACTCGAAGTCAGCACTTCAAAGATTCAAGAAATGGCACCCTGGAAATACCTTGGATGGAAAAATCACCAAACAGACAATCAAACCTCAAAAATTAAAGATCAGCTCAAAAGTCAACAATCTCCAAGACCTGCAGCAACTCCTTGGAGAGATCAACTGGATGAGATTGATTTTGGGAATCACGAATGAAGATCTTTCATCTTTGTTTGATCTTCTGAAAGGAGACGACAACATCAAATCCCCCAGGACTCTTACGCCAAAAGCACAAGCAAGCTTGCAAAAAGTTGCGAAAATGATACAAGACAGACAAGCACACCGATATGTGGACTCTTTACCATTCCATTTAGCAGTGTTGGGAGAAGAAACACAGCTATATATGGTTTGATTTTTCAGTGGGACGAACACAAAAAAGACCCTCTTTTAATTATAGAATGGATTTTCCTATCTTACAGATCTCCAAGGACAATTCTTACAGACTTAGAAATGACAGCACAAGTGATAATAAAGGGAAGAACAAGGTTGATGACAATGACAGGCAAGGACTTTTCAACGAACAATGCAGCAAGGACCACAGATTTCTACAATACCAGTGAATCAAAAAATGAATGAGGCAGCAGCTTGGCCTCAATCTCAACAAGTAACACCTTTGAGCAGACAAATTCCTATAGAGACACACAGACCTGCAACAGCAGCTCAAGATGCTTTAGTTGATTGGGCAAATATTAGAATGGACTTGACAAGAAGCAGAGAATGTCCTGCAATTGGGATTGGTGAAATAGCCATGCCAATGAATTATGACCCACAAGGACAAAACCCAAGATGGCAAAAATTAAATAATGATTTAGTTAAAGATTTTATTAAGGCAATTAGAGATTATGGACTGGGATCTTCATATTTTAAACAGCTTTTAAAAGGTATTCTCAATGAATATGACTTGACTCCATATGACATGAGATATCTTGTGTCATTGATACTTACTGACACACAAGGACTTATGTGGGAGAGCAGATGGAGAAGAGCTTTGGAAGAGCTGTGAAAGAAATACCAAGGTGGTGCTCATGCTAACCTCACCGTGGCAGAATTAGCAGGAGACCCTCCTCACAATGATCCAGCACAACAAGCCCTTAGGATTCCAAGGGGAGTGTTGGCAGACATCAAGGAAAAAGGATGTGAACTTCTCTTCAAACAAGATATAAAAGACTAAAGGACTGACAGTGAAACATGTTTGTTTATATGCTGTTGTATTTTATCTTTTGTCAAATATGTTACGTAACAAAGCGGATTTACCAGTGATGCAGCCAAGAGAGAATGTTTGGGAAAATTTAGCATGGACAGTGGGGTTGGGCACAATTTGTTTGAGGCATTCCAGGCTAAAAACACCATTTTCAACATGTCTGGTGGGATTGACAGTGAAAGAATGGCCCATTCCGGAGGGCATCCCTTCATGGGTGATGTGAGTTGTGACAACTCCTGTGAATGGATGGCATGTATGGGTTCAATTTCTCCCTGTGGCTGTTTTAAAACCAAAATAATCAGAATTTTTTGGTTCTACAATGGATTTTTGAATTGTATTTGATGTTTTAGGGGTGACAAAGAACCAAACCATGGATGTTACTCCGAATCAGAATGTATGTAGCAATTATATTGTAGTCTCAAACAAACAATCCTTCTGAGTTCTAGCACAGTTATTGTGGCTGGATGGTCTGTTTGACCTTTTTGATCTTTTGCCTTTGTAAAAACAAATTTCGAAAGTAGGTTTTTATATATTAGTGAAGCTTGTTGCTATTCTCATTGCTTTGCCCTGCATCATCCCATGCACTTGGCGAGCCTTGAACAAAGCTGTGAAAAGGGTGTTTTTTGGTGCAAACAGAGGGGGGAGATGTGGGAGCCTAGGGAATACCCCTGGCCTCGTTGGGGGTGCAAAAATCCCCCCTGGCAAGGGTCTCAAAGACCTCTGAGTGAGACCCTGGTGTCACAGGTGCTGAATTCTAGCTGCTGGGGGAAGTCGTCAGCACAAGAAGAATGGAAACAAGCTACCAAAATTAGTGAAGTGTAAATTAGTTTGTTAGAACATAGATAAATAGACTTCTGGGAATGTTTATGATAAGGGACATGTGGCCAAGATGGAGAATTTGGGGGGTGGACACCTTTTCCTGCTTCTCTCCATGTCATCCATGTTGGGTGACATGTTGGCACTCTTGGATTGGATGGGGTCAGGGCTGGACCATTTAATAAAATTATATTGTATAGGGAAAATTTTGTAAACATGCAATACGTAATACAAACTATATAAGATAAGCCCTGGTTTCACCAGGCAGATTCCACCATGGATGCCAGGCTGAGCAGACCTCTGCTGGCCAGGCAAAAAGTCCCAGAGATAAGAAATAATAAACAATCCCTGGAAAAAGAAAAAACTGTCTCCGGTAATCTCTCTTCGGCTGCTTCAGAGAGAACCAGGGTTTGAACCACCTTCATGTCCCTCTGGGGTGATCTCGGGGCAAAGGAGAAACCTCAGACTGGGACATCATGGGACCAAGGGTCCATTGTCACATAGCAGGGTCTCATAAAACCACGGAGTCCATTTCTATAATTTCAGACTTTGTGAAACCGAAGAGCTGTCGTGACACTTCAGGGCCTTAGGAAACCAAGGAAACCACAGTGATACTGTGGGGCTCAGTGGTACCAAGGGCCCATCATAACACTGAGACAATGGTCTGTTGTGATACTGCAACGCCTCATGGAATCATGGAGACTGTTGTGACACTTTGCAGCCCATGGAACTAAGGAGTCCATTGTGATACTAAAAGGTCTCATGGAAGCAATGAACCATTGTCACACTAAAGGGTCTTGTCATTCCGAGGGCTGATTTTGCCACTGTGTGGCACCACTGAACCAGAGTCCATTGTGACACTACAGGGCCCCATGGAACTAAGGATTCGTGGAACAGTGTTGGACCCCATGGAACCAAAAGTCCATTGTGACACTGCAGGGCCTCATGGAATCCTGGAGGCCATGATCGCTCTTTGAGGCCTCCTTGAATCAAGGGGCTCTGCAGGGCCTCATGGAACCAAGGAGACCCTTCTGCCACTGTGAGTCCCCACAGAACCAAGCGACCCTTGTGATACTGTGGTGTGGGAATGCAGTCATGGAGAGCTCTCAGGGCCTTGTGCATATGGGCTCAGAGATAGCCTTCACCTGGAGAAGGCTTGGAAAATAAAGCATTAAAGTGAAAGAGATACAAAACAAGACTGTAAGTTTTTAGTTTAAGTAAAAATAATGTTTTAAGTGAATAGAAATATATATTATGTAAGCAAAGAAATATATTAAGATAATAAAAAATTTTAAAGTTTAGACATATAACCTTTTATGAAGTTAGAAGTATAAGATGTAGCAATGTAAGTGTCCTGGTTTGAAGGACAGGTGTCTGCCAATAATGGCAGAAGCTTCTATTTGAAATGGAGAATGTAAATCCCCTCCCTCCAAATTATTATAATTTTTGAATCAGGGACTCTCAAGCAGAGATGTGGGGGTAGGAATAACAGCTCTTTACTAATATATCTAACTGGACGAACAGAAATAACAGCAGCTATGGAAATTAACAACAAAACAAAACAATCAGATCCAGTCCTTTTTCAGCCTCAGACACACTCTGCCTGCGTCCGGTCCCAGCGGTGAAAGGCGGGGTAGAGCCCGTGCAGCTGCAGAGAACAGATGGCAGCAGGGAGGTGGCTGCAGCGGCACTGTGTCCCAGGTCAGAGAAGGGTGGAGGAAAAACTCCCTGTTCACCGTTTGGCTCCTAGTGGTCAGCTTTGTTCTCAGAGGTTGGAGGCTAGAGAGGAGCAGATGGCCAGGCAGTGTCCAACCGAAGAGAACCTTGCCTCCCGTTGTTCAGACGGCGTGGGCTGGAAATGAGCAGTTCCCTGGACCCCTCAAACCCTGTGGGTGAGCGAGACAGCCCCTACCCATCTATTTGTCTTGAGCAAGTAGGAGCTGGGAGTGCCCAGCAGGCTTCCTTAGCATGATAATAGGAAAAATTCTCCCAAAAGAGGTGGAAAAGTAAGGGAACAAACTCCAATCCCCAACAACCACCCTCTTGTGTTATTAACTGTAGTTGCAACTGGTGGGATTTTTTGGCTCTTTCTTGAGGCCTGAGGATCTGCTGTTTCTGAGGTAATGCTGCCCTCTTGTGTTTATAACTGTAAATAACAGGGCACTGATTTTTCTAGGAAACTGTCACAGTTAAAAAATGAAAAGGTGGTGGAAGCTAGGGCAAGAATGTGGAGGGCTCAATCAAGCGAGGAAGTCCTTTTTTGGGTGGTTCCCCAGATTTCTTGAGGAATCAAGGGAAACTTGTATGGCTAGGATGGGGGAGTAGAGCAGGTATACTTGGGGGGAATATACTCAAATTCAATAGTTAGTTATCTGGCTTTTGATCAGGAACAACCTCTAATCGAAAGAGAACCTAGAGGACTAAGATCAATTCCTTGCTTTACATGTAGTGTGGACTAGTAATCTGGGCACCAAGATGGCATCCAGCCTGGGTCCTCCTGCGGTGCCAGTGATGTAAAAAGGAAGTGGTACTGCAAACCTCGGAGGCAGATGCCTACATGCACCAGGTATACCCCAGACCCACAGCATCATATTCAGGAATCAATTCATGTGGAGTGTGAGATTGTGGAGTTGTTCTGTGGGAAGAGTCATTTGGTCCCTGAGGGTTGGCACGTTTTCGAGGACCACTAGGAAGAAGTGAAAGAACATTGCCAGCAGAGGTTTGGGAGAGGGAAATAAGAGAAATAAGGAGATAAATCACAGTTTGCCAGCAAAGTAAAGAGGTGCTTAAGAAGAGCCCTTTGGGATGTGTATTAACTCATTTGAAGGAAGTTGTGGGGACAGGAGGAATGGAGTGTAAAAGGTTTTAATGAAATGTTCCAATCAATGGTGGCCTCTGTATAAATTAGAAGATGGAGCAAACTGTCCATTAAATGGAACTAAAAACTATAAGACCGTGCTGAAGTTAATATTATTTTTGAGGCAGGAAGATATGGGAATGATAAGTTTAAAGGATAGTGCAGGAGGCAATCATTCCCAATGAATTACAGCTTGTTGGGGATTGAGTGTTTTTTCTATTACTGTGTCAATTGAAAGAATTTTTCTCATTATCATGCCAATGGAGCTGGCCGGGTTACACCCAGGGTCTCTGATGAGTCCAGACAAAAGGGGGTGGGTGGGAATGGCTCCCGGAGGGGCCTCTGAGGCTTCCGGAAGAGGACTCATTTTTCCGGCGAGCTCGGAGGAGGACGCTCGGGATCTTCAGCCCACACGGCCGGAGCACAGCAGAGCCAGACCCTCTGTGATCACCTGCCCTGCATCTGCCCCGTTTCCAGCCTCCTGCCTCTGCGGACACAGCTGATCCCCCGGACACACACGGTGAGCGAGGAGCCGCCACTCCAGCCCGTTCCCGCCCGGGACCGGCGTGGCCGCTGCCGCCACCCCTCCCCCCCCCACCCCCAACTCCTGCGCCCTCCGCCTGCCCTCGGCAGATCCGGGCTGTGGACTAAGCACAGAAACAGCGTGCTTGCATCTAAAGGGACTGACACCGAGTTATCTATTCTGTTCTGTGAGCAATTTTAACAACTGCTGTTGTTTTCTGCTTGTACAGTTAGATATATTAGTAAAAGAGCTGTTATTCCCACCCCCTTATCTCTGCCTCAGAGTCCTTGATTCAAACAATTATAATACTTGAGGGGAGTGGAACTCAAGTCTCTATTTCAAAGGGAAACTTCTGCCCTTACTGGCAGACACCTGTCCTTTCAAACCAGGACACAGCTGTACTGATTTCCAAGGAGTGGAAACAGCCTTGCCTGCCCAATGAGGTTGGGTGTTATAAAAGTGTGGGTTACCTGTCTGTAAGTTACAGCTGCAGATGGAGTTGGAGCTTGAGAGCTAGAATCTGCTACAGTTTGGTATAGAGTCTGCTGGCTGTGCTGTGAGCAGGTGAGGGACTTGTGGTTGTTCAAGGGGTAGATAAGGTAAGAAGACATTTTGTGAGGGACAGACAGGGTTAGGTGGCTGGGTAAGGGACAGGTTTGAGTTAGCCAGTTATGGAGAAGGAAGAAAGAAATTTGCAGAGGAGGGAAGGAGTCAGTGCCTTGTGGAGCGGCCTGTAAGAAAACGAGTCAGATTTGCCTGAAAGAAGGCATGTAAAGTTTTTAATAAAAGACTGGTGTTGGTGCCAGTTGTGTCTGTCTTACCATAATTGCTATGTAATGGTGACCCTGATGTGATGATTGGGATTTGGGCTGCAGGACAAGGTGTGGCTGGAGACGGAGCCCAGTGAAACTGAGATCAGTGGGGAAGCTGCCAGGTCCAGACCAGACTGATTTTGATACCTAGAGGGATGGTTATCCAGGTAAGCCACTGGGAAGAGACTGTTTTATCTGTACAAAAAACTTTGGGGAAAAAAAAGAAAAGGGTATTAAGACTGATGAAAGTATTGCCTTTTAGTGTTAGAGCATGGAAAGAAGTTGAAGAAAGACTATGGGATGTGGTATTCAAAGGAGACAAGGCAACTGCAAATTTGGCTACCACCTGGAGACTGCTGTATGAGGTTCAGCTTGAAAATGTTGCTGTCCCTCAATGTCACAGCCCGAGGTGTCTCCTTAGACCTGAGATCACCTCTGGGGGGCATGCAGGTGGTCTGGACCCCAGCTCTTTCCGATGCCCACCGATGAGAGACTGCAGGAGGCTGTTCTTAGAGGTTTTCATGGTTGTTTATTTTTTCTTATCTCAGAAATGCTTTGTCCAGTGAACAGGGGTCTGCTGGCCAGACATCTGTGGCAGAATCTGCCTGGTAGAGGCAGGACTTAACTTATATAATCTAAATTACGTACTAGGTATTTACAAATGACTCCCAATGCAATACAATCTTGTAACATGATTCAGCTGTGTTCCTATCCAATCTAAAAGTGCCAGCATGTCACCTAGCATAGATGACATGGAGAAAAAGGAGGAAGAGGTATCCACACCCCAAATTCTCCATCTTGGCCACGTGTCCCTTATCACAAACATTCTAGAAATCTGCTAATTCTACATTCTAACAGTCTAATTTACACTCTATTTATTTTTGCAGCTTGCATTTCTTCTCTCAATGTTGCTAAATTTTTCCAAGGAGCTAAATCAAGCCCTTGAGACACCTGGGTCTCATTTGAGGGTCCCTGGGGACCCCGCCAGGGGGGTCTTGAGCCTTCCAGGGAAGCCAGAGGAATACTGTGGACTCCCACACCTTAAGTAGAGCCTGCTGGAGCTGCTTCTGCATGCCCAAAAAGCTGAATTAAGTGCCAAATTAAAATATGTTACTCCTGCACAGCAATTAGTTAAAATAACTTGATGAAAGCAACTGAGCTGAAGAAAGAACAAGTGAAATAATTAAAGCAATAAGATAGAGGAAAAACTGGAGCTGATGGTTCCATTGTTCAGTGTAATATGTCTACTTGATGATGAAACATATATATTGTATTTATGAATTACAGCTTTCTGATTCTGGAATTTTAATGGTGTGTACTGTGTGAATCTGGGTAATGTATCAAGATTAATTTACTAATGTATTTCTTAGCTAAGAGAGAATCCTTAGGTTCATGTTCTATACATAAAAGCCAAACAAAATGAGAAAGTTAACAGCCAATGAAAAACAGAATTAAAATTATTAATTGGAATAAATTGGATGTGGCTGTTACGTAAATTTCACTTTGAGTCATGAAATGGGAATCAATTGGTTATATGTGAGGAGAAACATAAGTAATAAGATAAGACTCTTGGTTCTGAGTAAAGGTAAATATGAAATGATTTTAAAAGAACTGAGATAATCTATTGCATGCAGAGAATTATCTTTTATGTAATATGTTGCTTAAAGAAACAATCAAAGTAAAGCTAGACAAACTATTTGGAATGTTTGAGAACTAAGATTTGAAGCATACATCCTTATTGGGATGTGTTACCCAAACAATTGTGTAACTGTTAATCTGAAATGAAATAAGTCAATGTGTTATAATGTAAATTTACTTTAATTAAATAAAAAAGGGGGAATTTGTGGGAAGATGGTTTGTAGAGATGGTGCAGAAAACAATTTTCCTTAATTAATTACAGCTGTAGTGATTACCAAGAAGTGGAAACAGCCTTGCCTATCCAATGAGGATGGGTGTTATAAAAGAGTGGGCTAGCTAATCAAGAGCAAGTTGCAGTTGGAGCTTGAGATGTGGAGTCTGCTGGCTAAGCTGTGAGGAGGTAAGGGACATGGAGTCATGTAAGAGACAGATAAGGTAAGAAAATATTTTGTGAGGGACAGAGAGGGTTAGGTGGCCAGGTAAGGGACAGGTTTGGGTTCAGCCAGTAATGCAGACAGGAGAGGAAAAAGTTAGTACTGTGTAGAGAGAAAAGAAGTCACAATTGCCTGAAAGAAGTTTACTAAGAGAAAGCATGAAAAGGTTTTATTAAAGTACTAATTGGTGCCAGTTTTGAATGTCTTGACATAATTGTAACAGCCACCTAGTTTAACAATGGATCTTTGGCTCAATGAGGCATTGCTGTGTCACAATGGACTTCTGATTCCATGAGCTTTCATACTGCCAACAACAGTTTCTCTGGTTATGCACTGCCACCATGAACCCTTTGTTCCATGAGGTTCCAGAGTATAACATTGTCACCTTGGCTCTGTGAGGTTCCAGTGTCTCAATGGACCCAGGGCTCCACCAGGCCTTGCTGTGTCAGACTGGCCCCTTGGTTCCAAGAGGTTTCTCAGTGTCACAATGGACTCCTTGGATCTACAGTGTCACCACAGACCACTGATTCCACGTAGCCCCAGTGTGCCAAAATGGATTTTGGTTCCATGGGGTTCTATTGTACCACAGTGCAGCCTTTGCTCCATGAGTTTACAAAGTGGCACAGTAGAGTCCATGGCTCTGTGAGGTCCTGCCAAAACCAAAACTCAAATATAGCAAAGTAGGACTCCTTAACACTATTTTTCATCAGTTAGTTCTTTGTGATGGTGTATTTGATTAATGTCTTTCTCCTCTGTTTCTTCTGATGAGTCAACATGTTTCAAAATTTTGGCACATTCCTTTCCTAGGGCAGATCTTAGGAAATGGTTCTCATTCCTTTCTTCATCTAATTGTTTTTGCAAAATTTTCACTAAATTTTGTAGAGTCTATAACTGTTCTTTCCTCACTTTTTTGCTTAAAGCGAGTTCCTATAGCTGATGTAAAACAAGCTCCCAAAACTGAGCAAAGTATAGTTTTATTTTTGCCCAGTTTGAATCTTGTTTCATGTTGCAAAGAACATATTCTGTCAATCACATTTTCTAAATTAAACAGATTACACTGTCGACTCTTCCCCCCCTTGGGAGGGTCTGGCATTGTATTTAGCTAATAGAGCGTAAAATGCATCTTTATCTTTTCTACCGTGATTTTCAGTCATTTTATAAAGGGAAAGGGGAAAGCCACAGCAGAGAGGTATACTAGTTAAGTTGCACACACAGAGAGCATTGGCTGTGTTCCCCCCTCGCTTCCCTGTGTGGGTGAAGAGACTGAAGCTGCTTGGGAGGTACTACCTTCAGTGTAAATCTCTGGTTGTCTCTTCACTACACCAAGCAGTCAAAATTCACATAAACAATAACAAACAACAACACAGTCCCGCATTTTGCACCAAGAGATATTTTGTGAATTTCTGAAGACAGTGCCCTCAAATGAGTGTGGGGGTGCTTTGCACCTCGGCATGTGCAGTTTGCAGGAAATCTGAAATGCCCCCCTTGCTTTCTAGTCTGGCTCACCCCTCTCGAGGTGGCCAGCTAGGTGTGGCTGGAGCAAGATGTCCTTCCCCTGTTACAGACTACACACAACCAGCAACCCTTCTGTCTGTCAGAAATCCTGTCCGTGACACCAAATTAAATCTCGCGATCCACCAACATATGCAGGAGTCGTGATGGTTCATTTGACCTTGGGGTGCAAAAGACACACAACAGGGACTAAGGTTTATTCATAGCAAATACTAATGCACCTTTATTCAGTGCCAATAGCACAGTTTTGCAATAGAAGGGCAGAGATAAAGGAAAACAATTTAAAAAGAGAGAAAGACGGGGATAGGGAATAGCTACCAACACATGGGACAACATCCTTGCGGTCTTCAGCCAACAGACGTGTCTTCTGTCCATGGGGAGATCTCAGAGGTTTCTCCAAGGAAGTCACCTTTTTGTAGTCCTCTTCCAAAACGAGTGTCCTCTGGCCAAGTGGTGGGGAGATTTATGGATTATTGTGTGCAGAGAGCTGTTGCTCCGAGAAGCAGGTGTCTGATGCTCCCAACCAGTGCAGTGATTGAAAGCAGTGTGCCATGGTGAACAGCAAGCACCTGCAAACAGTCACTTGGCAAGCATTCACCTCAGTCAGGCCAGAACTCGGGTCCAAAATGAGTGGGGTCCCCGGGCTCTTAGTCTCTGTTCTTACAACAGTCGTGAGGAAGATGAGGGAATCTTTGGACCATCTCTTACAATACCATGAGTGTCATTTTACTCGGAATGACACCCCTGTTTGTCAGCAACTTTCTGCTCCTTCGTTCTTCTTGCAACATCAGCTTTTTTATCCACAGAGATGACCTCATTCAGAAGATTTAGGCTGGTTCATTTAGTACATGCCCATTTTCCTGTCAACATCATCCTACACTGTGCTGCCCCACTTGTGCCCAGCTCAGCTCTGTGTGGGTCAGAGGGAGAACAAGGGGCAACTCCCTCCCAGCCCCCAGCCCAGGGACCCCTCTGGCCCCGAGGCTTAGGGCACTGTCAGCACCCACTGCTCCAGTCACCGCTTCTGCTGGCACTGACAGCAACATCCAAACTGTGGCTGATCCTGAGGGGGCAGCAGTGCATGGATCTGATCCCTGACTCTGGGGCAGGGCTGGACAAATGACCCCCACAACAGCAGCAGCAGCAGCAGATGGAGCTGACTTTCAGCACAGCCCCTGCCATTCTTCCCTCCTGTGTGCAGTGGTGTCACAGCAGCCTGGGGCACCTGGGAGCCCCCAGTGCCAGCAGGGACTCGAGATGGCAGCTCTGGGCTCCTGGAGGTTGTGCAGGGAACAGAGGTGGGGACTCCCTGTCCATGTGGAGCTTCCAGATGGAAAAGGCTGCTGTGAGCAGCAGCTCCAAGGGCAGAGAAAGGAGGGGCTGGAGCTCTTGATCTGTGCCAGTTCCACAGCCCTGGGCAGCAGCCACCGAGCACAGGGGAAACAGAGGGCACAGCAAGAGGGACAAAACCAGTCAAGGTCAGAGACTGGGAAGAGCCAGAGCTGGGAGCAGGAACAGCTGATCCATTGCTCTTGGAGAAAGCTCTTGGCTGGTTCAAAGTGCTGAAAGGTGTGAAGGGCAGAGAAGAGGCCACACCAAACAATGCTCCTGGTTCCACAGCCTCCCCTCTCAGTGTCCCTGCAGGAATTGGATGAACTATATTCTTCTCTGAGAGTTGTCTCATTCAGCATGAGCAGCTGAGCACCAGGAGCTAAAGGAGCTGAAGCCTTAGGCCACAAGAGCTGAGCAAGACAGGACTTAGAACAAAGTAATGCTGCCAACAAGGACCTGGCTAAATCCAGCAGATGGAATCCTGGAATTATCTAATCCTTTGGGTTGGAGAAGACCTCTGAGCACATTGAGTCCAGCTGTTCACCCAGCACTGTCAAGCCCAGCAAGGAACCACGAAACCACATCCCTGAACTGCCAAGGCCTGGACAACAGGCTCTGAGCCAAAGGTGACCTCTGGGTGAACCTTCCAACCAAAGGTTATCTTTGAATACAGTCATTAGCAAAATATGCATTGTCATTAGTGATAGATGTATGCACTCATTAATAAAATATGTATTGTCCTTTCTGTATTTAGAAGCTGAACAAGGCCATGGAATCCGACATCTGGCCTTGTTTGGGAGTGTATGATCCAAGTCAGCTCCCTTGGTTCCTCCTTGAGCCCTGGTCAGGCTTTGGGAGGAACCCAAGAGGAGAATGAAACCAGAATGATGTACAGTAAATGACACCAATTCTTGAACTTGGTGTCTGTGTCTCTTCTGCTGACCCTGCCCACTAGTAAAACAAAGTTGCTGTAGTCTGTCTAGATTGCCAGAAAATGTTGATTTTTTGTATTTCAATGTAAGGAATTAGTCCTGTGCAAAACTCCCAGACACAGAGGGAAAACCTTCCCTAGAGTTTGCTGCCTCTGGAATGGGCTTAGTTCAGAGCATCATGAGAACAATGGGGAAGTCAGCTGAAAGAATCTGAACCACTAGATGTATTAAAATGCATATAAAAATTGCATATGGGAAAATGAAAAGCACTTTTTTTGGGGGAAGATGAGGATGAATTTTATTAACAGCATCCCAGAAATAGTACTAACAGAGAGAATGATTGTTGTCAAAATGCTCCCACATGGAGCAAGACAAAAGGTTTTTAATCTTGAACTTGGATTCACTTGTGCAAAGGAAAAAGTAATATTATAATCAATACTTAAAGACATATATATAACATAATAAAAATTTGTTGTATGTAATTCACATATGTATAATGACATAGTAAAATAATGCTCCAAATAATAATTTTTTAGCTTTTGCTGCTCAGGGATGTAACACTAAGTACTCTACACAAAATTACTGTCCAGGACCCAAGCATCACTGGTGAAACCTGTGAGATTGTATACAATGAATGAAGGAGGAAAGGATTAAATTGGCAGTTTTTATAGTGTTTGCTGACACTAAGCTGTGGAATGCTTTGTCTGCTCCTGTGAAAAATAAAGTGAGTAAGACTGTTGTGTTTTTCATACACCAGACCACCCACAAGCTGAAGCATTAATTGAACAGATGAAGGGGTTGTTAAAAGAGCAATTGGAAAAAAACAGGAGATGGAAATTAATTGCAATGAAAATCCCATCTCACAGATGTGCTCCATGCCCTTAACAATGGGCCCAGTGGGAAATGGAAATCCCCTGGATGTGCATGGCTGCACCCAGTTTGCAAATACAACCATGGACAGTGACACTTGGACTGCCTGGGAAATTATTCTGGGTGTGATGGCCCCTGACAGGGCCACCCCAGAGGTTGCAGGGCTGGACCTTTATGCAATGGAATTAGTTAGGATAAATCAGAAGCACATGAGAATGATCAATACCAGAACAGTTATTCAGATTCCTTCAGGATTCTTTTGGTTTGATAAATGCTCACTCAAGCTAGACCTTGAAATGTTCATGTCCTTGGAGGAGTAATTGGTGCAGATTATCACGGAGAAATTGAAGTAATTCTGTTAAACAATAGTGAACAATTGGATTATTCCACCCCATATTTAATTGTGGAACAGTAGCACAATTATTGATATTGCAGTTTTAAAAACAATTGTGAAAAAAGGACATCCACTTCAAATCTCTGCTGTTCATAGAGATGAAGGGTTTGGATACACCAGTCCTAATAACGGAGCCAGAGTGGGTGCAGAAGCCAAATGGGCCTCCTGAGCCAGCTGAAGGAACAGCTCTGGGGAAAGACAGCACTGTTTGAATCCTGAATCCTGGGTGAGAAGGATGGGAATATGTCCCTGCAGCCATGTGTTCTGTGCCAGAACAAGTGGATGTTATGGGATATCGTTTTATAGATCCTGCCAGACCAAATCTCCTTGTTTGTCCCAACAGCTCTTTGGAAAAAGCTCTGTTCCACAGGGCTCCGTGTGAAGGCTGACGTGACACTGAGGCACTTCCACAGGAATTCCATCCAGGATCCTGGGTGCCCTCAGGGACTGGGACCAGGCACCTCTCCAGCCAAGGGGAAAGGACCCACCAAGCC
Organism: Erithacus rubecula; assembly: GCF_903797595.1. Taxonomy (NCBI): domain Eukaryota; kingdom Metazoa; phylum Chordata; class Aves; order Passeriformes; family Muscicapidae; genus Erithacus; species Erithacus rubecula. The sequence continues at coordinate 135,933 of NW_027636161.1, forward strand.
TTGTCACCCACAGACAGCACGGTACAGCTGAACAGCAAAGGATCCTGGGGACATTATTCTGGAATTAAACAGGTGTCAGCTCTGTGGACAACAGAATTATTGTTCCTAACCAAAAGGAGATTGAGGAAAAAGAATGAAAAACTGTGTTACTAAACTACTACTGATGCCTGTAAATTGTATCTTGATAGTCAGCCAGAATCATTGTTTGCAGAAACACCTCTAGAGTTTTACCAAGGATTATTCATGAAAATGGTCATGAAAATGTCAAGATCAAAAGCAGCCAAAATACACAATCTAACAAATTGCTGTATATGCTTTCAACCAGAGGGAAATCAAGGCAGAGCCATGGTTTGGCATGATTGTCATGGGTTACTTTTTTAAAATGAGCCCTGTGGTGCATTTGGTGCTGAGCCCTTGAATCTCATGGCCTGAGAGGAGATGGCACAAACCTTTCCAGGAGTCCAAGGCAGAAGAAAAACCCAAAGTGTCTCAAAGCATTAATGGGTCCCACTGAGGTCCATCCCCTACAAAGGCTCCTCATGGACTCCTTGGAGGAAAGAACTGGAGGCCATGATTGCCCAAAAACCTTGCAGAGACTCAGAGAAGAAAGGGAAAAGGAAAGTACCTCAAAAAAGCTGGAGTACCTTGAAGTATTAATGAGCCCCGCTGAGTGTTGTTACTGAGAAGGGCTCTCAAGAGACTAATTAAAGCAGAAAATTGGAGGCCATGATTGCATAAAGCTCTCAGAGACTCCAAGGCAAAAGCAAAACCCAAAGTCCTTTGAAAAACCTGCAGTCCCTGGGAGCATGAAGGAGACCCCAGGGCCATTCCTGACCAAGGCTCCCCAGGGACTGGTCCCAGCACATCCCTGAGGCCACTGGGATGTGGGGGGATGCTGAGGGCAGGACAAGGGGTGACAGTGCCCAGCCTTGCTGGGGCTGTGCCAGGAGGCCCCAGTGGCTCAGGACAAGGTGTCTCCTCAGAGCCCTTGGTGGCACAGACCCTGCTGTGCCCCAGGGCACCAAGACTTGGCTTCTCTTTGTCCCCACCTGTCATCTCTGCCTCCAGTTCTCTGCTCTGATTGAGGCTTGGGGACACTTTCTCACTAAGGTTCCTCCCTGGGACCCATTAAAACTTTAGGAAAAATTTATTTGATTGATTTTGACTTGGGGTTCTTGAGAGGTTTCCTAACAAACCATGGTTGTGCCTTGATTTCCCTCTGGTCTGGTGCCGTTCATTAGGAATGTTTCTTATAATAGTTATGGAAAAATATTTCTAAGTGCATCTTAAAAATATTCATTCGTATTTTAAAGGGTGTATTTTATTGCTGTTCTCTTTAAAGCAGAGGTGATTGCAGCATTCTGTGATTGATAATGATCCAGGGTCTCTTCTCAGGAGATCTGGCCTGCTCAGAGAAGCTGTGCCTTGAGGTCTGACCCAGTGTGGACAATCTTGATCCACATTCCCCAACCCCATCCTCTCTGTCCTCACTCACCTGTGTCCTGCTTTGCTTGGAGAGCTGCCTCCATTCAAGCAAACAGGATTTTTTCCCACTTTTTTTTACTTTTTATGCAATCTAAAACTCCTAATTTTCCCTATGGAAAACACACACACTCCTCAGGTGTGTGCCAGCCCAAGGTGCCACCAAGGAGGTTCAGGCCGGGGATCGGGGCCTCAGGGGTTGTGCCTCGAGCCGGCGCCATCTTTCCTTTGTGCCTCAAACTCCCATCATGCCCCGCGGCCCCATAGAGCCCCATTGGAGCCGGGACTACAATACCCATCATGGCCCGCGGCCCCATAGAGCCCCATTGGAGCTGGGACTACAATACCCATCATGCCCCGCAGCCTCATAGAGCCCCATTGGAGCCTGGACTACAATACCCATCACTCTCCGAGCTCCACAAAACACCGGTATTTCCCCCCCCATATGTCCAATAGATGTCCTCCAGGATCCCCAAGTGTACCCTCAGTGCCCATTTGGGAACCTCCCCAAACCATCCCCGAATCCCCGGAACGCTCCCAACCCCACAGATGCCCGTTACAGCCACTTCTGGAAATTCATCTCCTGCCATCCCCCATGACCTCAGAGCACCTCATAATCCAGTCAGTCGTCTAAAATTCCTGCTGTGCCCCATGCCCTAAAGAGCCTGGTTAGAGCTCCCCAAGATCCCTCCAAGCTCTCCTGAATCGTACACGTTCCCCTCTGAGGACCTCAAGTGGCTGTTCAGAGGCAAAAGTGTCCCCGCAGGGCCCTCCTGGACCCCAAACTCTCGGCAAGAGGCAGTTCTGGGATTACAGCACCCATCATGCTCCACGGTTCCAGTAACACGCCATTCCAGCTGAGACTCCATCCCCCATCATGCCCCATGACTCACAAAGAGACATTGCAGTTGCGCCTGGAACTCCCATGATGCTCTGCAGCTCCTTTACACCCTACTATACCCGTGCCTACAACTCCCATCATCCCCCACACCCTAGAGAGCCCTGACAGAGCTCCTCCAGTGCCTGCCCGGACCCCAAAGGGTCCCTGATTCTCCTCTGTGACCTCCAAGTGCCTCCCTGGACCCCCAAGTGCCCCTCTGAAGCCCAGACTTCCTTCTAAATTTTTTCTCCAGACCCAAAACTGCCCGAAATATGCCCCAGAAATGTCTCCCTGGACCCTGAAGTGCCCACCTTGACCCTGTCTGAAAAAAAGCTGATAATAAACATGATAAAATAATTACAAACATTATGAATTATCCTAAAGAGGGAGAAATAAATTAATTAGGGGATTTGTCTTACTTAGAAACAATGACTAATAATTTATTTGGTTGCTAGTAATATGAAGTTTATTAATATAATTATAAAAATGAGGTTTAAATGTATAGAATAGCAATATTATATCTCATAAAAATATAAATTTATAATTTAATAACTTTTTTATTTTAAGATATATTTTGAAGGTTTTTTTATATTTTTGGTTGCCAGTCCCAGGTGGGAGATATCAAGAGTTGGTGTGTTTGGGGGTGAGGAGCAAGTTGTCTGAACTGGGTCAGTCTGCAAGGGGCTCATACTTCTCTGTGCCCAGAGCTCTTAAGCAGACATTCAGCACGAAGATCACTTGTGGAAAGCTTCTATCAGTTTATCTCTGAAATGAAAAACAGGAAAACATTCCCTTGAGGAAAATAAAGAAGTCAGAGACACACTTTCAAATCTTCCTCCTTAACAGAACTCCAAACTGACTCCAAACAACTGCACAAGCCCTGGAGACTTGATGACAAATAAAGACAGGAAAAGAGCTCCTGAAAACTTTCTGTATTTTAATGATCCCCATGGTGGATTTGGGCCTGAGTCCAGGACCCTCAGGCACTGAGAGAAGGTTGAAGAAGCTGCTCAAGGAGTCAGAAGCAAAACTCCAACTCCCTTGGAGCATCAATGGCCCCACTGAGGCAGGGGATGCCAAAGGCTCCCCAGGGACTGGTGAGAGCAGATCCTTGAGGGCAGGATTGCAGGAGCCAAAGGCTGTGAGCAGGAACTGCAATGCTGAGCAAGGCCTGGGCTGGTTGGAGGCAGCAGAAAAGCCAAGGGCTGAGCCCAGGCCTGGCCCAGCAGGGCCTGTCCCTCACGGACGGCTCGGGGCTGTTCCTGTGGCACTGGGATGGGAGGGGCAGCAAGGACAAATGGCATCACCCTGTGTGACACTCCAGATGCTCATGTCACCAAGGGCCAGTGTGACACTGTGGGGCCTCATGGAAACAAGAGGCCATTGTGAGCCTGAGTGGCTGTAACACCCCAGAACACTGAAATGCTGCAGGTGACCAAAGTTTCCTTTACTCAGGCTTGGTGCACAGGAGAATTCCCCGCCAGATATACTCAAGAGGTCAAAATGGCAAAAAAATTTTGCTGACAAAGTACAGAAAATCAAGGAACTTTGGAAGAGGATTTATTGCAATGTCTAATTCAACGTAAAAACATATCATAAGAACTTGATTAGCTTAGCCCATTAAACCTTAGAAATCATCAAACACTTAAATAATTGAGGTACACAAAACTCTTAGATATAAAGAGCATTAGAAAGACAAGAAAGAGAGAGAGACAGAAGCTCTGTAGAAAGACACACACATGGCTACCAGCTCCTAGGGTTCCAGTGTGGGTGAGACACAGACCCCAGCAGAAGGTAGGGTACGGATCATGGGCTGAGTGCCTGCTCCGTGTTTTAAGCCCCCAGGTCTTCGTGGGCCTCCCCCCGGGTGGGACTTGTGATTGCTGGGGCAATCAGAACCTGGGTCAGCAGCAGCCCACTGTGTGACTGACTGACAGCTCATCCTGTGGTGTCTGGGACATTGATCTCATCCACTCTCTGACAGCGACCATGGTGACACTGAAGAATCTCATGGAACCATGGGTCAGTTGTGACAATGCAGGTCCAAGGACCCCGTGGTGACTCTGCAGAACCTCCTGGAACCATGGGGCCAGTGTGACTGATAGGCAAGATGTCTTTAAAGAGAATTCAGTAACTGAAGGTACGGAAGTTTACATCTTTGAAATGGGTCTTAATGTCTCTATTAATTTCAAGCAACAGGTTTATTAAAGCGCCCAGTCAGCCTGGCTCCTTAAACAGACAAGTGGGTCTGCAGGAGCCTGAGGTTATGAACTTTGGCATAAAATGACAGTTTCAAGAGGGGAAGATGTGGCAGGCGGTTTGGGACTGCTGTATCTTCCTTGTACCTGGACTCTTACCCTTTATTCAAATAAAGTGGAATGACTCCTCTGTCACCTTTATGGACACTGACTTTTCATAGTGTGATTTTCCATACATGGCACTATGGAATGTCACAGAACCAAGGAGCCATTGTGACACATCAAGGCCTTGTTGGAACAAAGAAACTATTGTTGACAGTACAGAAACTCGTGGAACCGTGGGTCAGTTGTGACAATGCAGATCCAAGGAAACCATGAAGACACCATGGAACTTCATGGAACTAAAGAGACCATTGTGACACTCTGGTGCCTCATGGAATCAAGGGGATCATTGTGAAACTCAGGACACCTATGGAACCAAGGCTCAGTGATGAAACTGTGGGCCTGTAGAACCAAGGAGCCATTGTGACACAGCAGCGCTGCATGGAGCCCAGGGGCCATGATGACACTGCAGGACCTTATGGAAGCAAAGGGCCATGGTGACACTATGCAAGGAGATGCAAGGAGAATATTAAGACAAGGAGAATATTATGTTACTACAGGAACTCATGGGCTCAAGGAGAACATTGTGACACTGTAGGGCCCCAGGAAACCAAGGGAATGTGAAACAGGTCTGTCTGTCTGGGCCTCCTGGGGACCACCTGACAGGTTTGACAGACATTGGCATGTGGAGGGTCTGTTCTCATCTGTGACTGAAACACGGGCTCTGGGCTTTCCTTCATATGGAAAAGAACCGTCATTCTCCTCTAGGCATCCATGGCCAAAACTGGGAATTCACCTACAGAATTCCCTATATCCAAGGACAGCTCCCATAACAAAGCTGCCATGGCTGACAAGTCTGGCTGCCTTGGCTTCCTGAGGGCTCGATCTCATGTGTCTTTTGAAACAATGGCACTCTGTGCTTTCCTTCCTAATGAACTCTCCTTTCATTCCAGGCACATACAACCAAAACTGAGATTCCACCTCCAAAAATACCTACATCCAAGGGTTGCCCCCAGATGAAAGGTGTCAGGAGAGACAAGTCCAGCTGGCTTGGTCCATGGGCAGACACCTCTCATCTTTTCCAAAATACCTGGGCTTTGCTTTTCTTTCCTATGGAAAAAAAAATCATCTGTCTTGACCAGGCATCCATGGCTGAAACTGGGATTCCACCTCCAAAACTCTGTGCATCCAAAGATTTCTCCCAAGTGAAAGCTGCCAGGACAAGGGTCTGGCTGTCCTTGGCCTCTGGTGACTGTCCCTCATCTGCCTCTGTAACTCTGGGCCTCAGTTGTTTCCTTCCTATGGAGTCCATTGTGACACCTTGGGGACCCTGTGGCACCAATGGGCCATTAGAAAACTGCAGGGCACCACAAATCCAAGGGAAAATTGTGACACTATGAGACCTTGTGGAACCAAGGAAATCACTGTGGCACTGATGGGCCACATGGTCCTAAGGGGCCAATGTGAAGCAGCAGGGCTTTGTGGAACCAAGAGCTCATTGTTGCATTACAGGGCCTCGTGCAGCCAACGGGCTGTTGTGATCCTGCAGGACACTGTAGATCCATGGAGAACATTGTGGCATTGCCGGGCCCCATGGAATCATGGAGACCATTGTGACACTGTGAGGCCTCATGGAATCAAAGGGCCATTGTGACAGTGCAGAAGCAAGGAGAACACTGTGACACTGAGGGGCCTCTTAAGGTAAGAGAAGATGGAACAGGTCTGATTGGTTTGGCCTCCCAGGCATGACCTGACATATCCAGCTGACGTTGACATCACAAGGGCTGTTTCTCATCAGTACATGGAGCACTGAGACTCTGTGCTTTCCTTCCCATGGAAAAGAACTGGTCTTCTCATCCAGGGGCTATGGATAAAATTGGAATTTGGCTTCCTAAATTCGGTCTACACAAGGATTGCTCCCAGACAAATGTAATCAGAACAGAGAGGTCTGACTGGCCTTGTTGCTCTGATGATTTTCTTACACTATGAGCTGAATTTTTTTATTTGAAAACACCTTGGAGTGGAGTCAGAGATCTCCAGAGGTGGGTTTTGGAAACCGCAAGCAAATGACAAATATATAGGGACAAAAGAGCTCAATGCTCAGTGGAGTGGGGACTGAGGATAGCAGAGGAGAGGGATTGAAGGGCCATTTCAGAGATGGTGGATCATTTTGACATAGTGGAAAACATAAAGAGAAAGAAGGATTGATGGCAAGAACAGCTGAGGCAGTCCAGACTGAACACAAGGAGAAAGGAATTTCTCTCTCCAAGAAGGGCTGTGGTGCAACACGTCTCCCAGAAGGAGTCTGGAGCAGCCCAAGGCTTTGTGTGGCCAAGCAGAGGCAGGCAGGATGCAGAGCTGTCAGCAAAGGAAGGGCCAGCGAGGTGGGGCAGTCGGGGGATGACGACAGCCTGCAGGGACAGAGGAGCAGGGCATGGACACCATAGGACAGTCTGGGCTGCAGAGGGCACAGGGATGGGCAGCAGCTGAAAGGCCCTGCCAGAGCCAACTGCTGCAGCACTTGGGCCATGGCTGCTGGCCCTGGGCCTGAGGCCAGCAGGGGACAAGTGAGCCTTGCTGTGCTGGGGCCTCATTGCCTCCTTGTCCCTGCTCAGCAGCCTGGTAGGGGCCACCCCATGGTCTTGCCCTTGGCATTGCACATGCCCAGAGCTCAGTGCCCCGGAAAGAGCCCTGAGCAATGAGGGAGGGACAGAATCTGCCTTGCCAGGGCCTGGGGCTCAGGCCTTGGCTTTTGGAATTCCTGAAACACATCCAGGTTTGCTCAGCATCAGAGACACCATTCACTTGTTTGTTCCCCTCTGTCATCAGTGCCACCTGATGCTCTAACTGGAAGTTGGGGAAAATTTCAGTCATATCCCTCAGTGGAACCCATTAAAACTTTGAGAAACTTTGGAGTTTCAATTAAATTTTGAGTTTTGAAAACTTTTTTGAACAGTCACAGGGACTGAGTGTGACGTAAACAGCACCAAATCCCTGAGAGAGTCATTGAAGTCCTTGTGCTGTGTCTCTGCTGCTGAGCTGGGCTGGTCTCCTGGCACAGAGGCTGCTCCCAAGGTAAACCAAGAAGAGCTTCAAAAAGACATTTCTGCAGAGGAGCAGCTCCTCTCCCAGCCCAGCAGGGCTGAGGGCACTGCCTGCAGTCACTGAGGGGACAGAAGCCAGGCACAGACAGGCTAGAGACAATCAGGACTGGGAAGACATGGAGCTGAGACTTCACTTGGGGAAACATCTTCACAGCCCTGGACATGGTGAGTGTGTGTGTGCAGGGCAATGTTCCCTATGCTTCTGGAGGGATCTCCTGGAGCCAGCACATGTGTCAGGAGGACTCTCCCAGTTCCTCTGAGGTACAGGAGGATGAGGAGGAGGATGTGCTGCAGTGCTGGACTGCCCTGGGCACTGTCAGAGGGACAGGGCAGGATGGCTCCTGCTGCCAGGGATGACTGCAGGGCTGAAGCTGGGGCTGCAGCCAGGGCTGTAAAGGCTGTCCTGCAGAGCAGCTCCTGCAGCCCTCGAGGCTCTTGGCCAGCCCAGGGCATGTGCCAGCTGCCAGGGTCAGTTCTCAGCCTGCCTGGCAGCTCCCCATGGACAGTGGGGAGAAGTTGGAGGTGGAAGGAGTGACCCCCATCAGGGCAGATTCCTCCTGCTGTGCACATGGTGCTGCATGGCCAGGGCTGCTCTCAGCTTTCTCCTCAAGGGAAGGGAAAGGGGTTGTCAAGTGTGTCTGTGTCACTGTGTCTCCTGCACTGTCCCACTGGACATCAGCAGATCTCCCTCACAAAGTGCCTCCTCACCCTCCTCCGGTTACAGACAGCATCACCAGCACCTTGGCTTGCAGCATCTCAGTTTCTGCGAGCTGCCCTTAAAGCCCTGCTGGCAGGGAGATGCCCCTGGGCAGTGCCCTGTGCTGGGAGGGGTGTGCAGGGAAGAACTGAGCCCCCAGGGCTGGGCTGGTCTCTGGCAAGGGTACAGGGATAAGGGATATCAGGCCTTGGATACAGAGAAACAGCTCCTAAAAGGCACAACTCCCAGCAGCAAAGAGCCAAAACAGCCCTGGATATCCTTCTAAGTCCAGCTGCACAGGGAAAGAGAAAAGGGTTTAGGAAAATTGACATTGAAACTGGAGCCTTCAAAGAATCCACTTTGTTTTTCCAGCACACTGTAATTTTGATCACCGTGAATTAGTGGGGGGTGTAATGAGCACAGGGCAGCTGTGTGGGACCAGCAGGTCTGACTGCAATGGGGCACAGGAGCCCTGTTTTCCGTCTAGACTCCCCAGTGTTAAGGCTGAGAGCAATGCAGAAGAAGAGGCAGTAAGTCAGCAGTGCAAAATAGATATTTAAAAAAAAAAAAGAAAACTGAAGTTCCTCCACAGGAAGAGAAGCAGTTTTGAGAGGATTCATAATATAATTGCAAAGGATTGACTCAAAAAAATCTTTTCCAGCTTGTCAATGTCTTCTCTCAGTGGTCCACCATGCCCATATGGCAGAAATATCCAACAGCAGCTCCATCAGCCACTTCCTCCTGCTGCCATTGGCAGACACGCGGCAGCTGCAGCTCCTGCACTTCTGCCTCTTCCTGGGCATCTTCCTGGCTGCCCTCCTGGGCAACGGCCTCATCATCAGCTCCGTAGCCTGCAGCCACCACCTGCACACCCCCATGTTCTTCTTCCTGCTCAACCTGGCCTTCACTGACCTGGGCTGCATCTGCACCACTGTGCCCAAAGCCATGCACAATTCCCTCTGGGACACCACGAACATCTCCTACTCAGGATGTGCTGCTCAGGTCTTTTTCTTTGTGTTTTTCATTTCAGCAGAATACTGTCTCTTGACCATCATGTGCTATGACCGCTACGTGTCCATCTGCAAACCCCTGCACTACGGGACTCTCCTGGGCAGCAGAGCTTGTGCCCACATGGCAGCAGCTGCCTGGGCCAGTGGCTTTCTCACTTCTCTGCTGCACACAGCCAATACATTTTCCCTGCCCTTGTGCCATGGCAATGTCCTGGACCAGTTCTTCTGTGAACTGCCACCCATCCTCAAGCTCTCCTGCTCAAACTCAAACCTCAGGGAACTTGAGCTCATTGCTCTTAGTGCCTGTTTAGTGTTTGGGCTTTTCCTGTTCATTGTTTTCTCCTATGTGCAGATCTTCAGGGTTGTGCTGAGGATCCCCTCTGAGCAGGGACGGCACAAAGCCTTTTCCACCTGCCTCCCTCACCTGGCTGTGGTCTCCCTGTTAATCAGCACGGCCACCTTTACTCACCTGAAGCCCCCCTCTATGTCCTCACCATCTTTGGATCTGGCACTGTCAGTTCTGTACTCAGTGGTGCCTCCAGCCCTGAACCCCCTCATCTACAGCCTGAGGAACCAGGAGCTCAAGGCTGAAGTGTGGAGACTGATCACTAAACGATATTGGAAGCATTAACTTGGTTGCCAGTTTCTGAAAATCACTTGCAAAAAAGTAAATTGTGATAGCACTTTACTGTTTGGTTTCAGGCTCTTTTTTTTTTTTTTTTTTTTTTTTGTTTTTTTTGTGTCATTTTTGTTTTTAATTAATGTTCACAAATAAAGGTCAATCTTTGTGCCATTTCTCTTTCTTTTCCATTTCAAATAAACTGAGATCCACAGACTGTTTCAATAAGGAACTGTGCTCTCAGAAGATTTCAATGAAAAAAAGAAAGATGTGCTAGTAAACATTCCTCCTGAGATGCCCCTTGTGTTCCCTTCTCTGGAGCTGCAGCAGCAATGTCTGTGTGCAGAGCTGGGGCAGATCAGTGCTGGCACAGCAGCTGTGCCCAGCAGCAGCAGCACTTTGTGTTGCCAGTGCTGCTCCTGTGCCACTGCCCTACTGCCCTCCTGCCCCTCATGTTGCTGCAGGGCCTGAGTGTTCTTGGGGCCAAGCACAGCCCTAGGGGTGGCAGTGCCAGGGCTGCAGCAGGGACAGGCCATGAGCACTGCTGGGGCAGCACTGACACCTCAGGGCAGGGCCTAGGGGCTCCAGGCTTCTTGCCCAGATTCTCTCCACAACACTTGGCCAGGCCAGTGCTGAGCACAGAAAACCCCTGTGATCAGCCCCAGGGTGGCTATGGGCAGGCTGGGGGCAAACAGCATGGCTGGTGCCCTGCAAGGTCCCAGCAAAGGGGAGACCCTGGCAAGGAGCAGCAGAGCAGGGGCTGATCCATCCCCACTGTGCTGGAGAGCACAGAGCAGCGTCCCAGAGCGTCCTCATGCACCTGCCAACAACATCCCCCCTCTGCAGCCCTGGCCTCTCTCCCAGCTCACACAGGTGCTGCATCCTTGCAGGCACAGACACGGCAGCACTGGCTCAGGAGCCCCTGTTTGCACTGCACAGAGCAGGTGTCAGCACCCCCATGGTGCTGCTGTGGGGAGATGGAGGTGAGTGAGCACAAATGCCATCAGCCCCTGGGGCCAGCAAGGGCTGGGGGATAAGAGGGAAACCACTCAGGTTTGTCCTGGCTTCTGAAGTCAGCCAGAAACATTGTTTCCATGAGCTGTGAGTTTCCAGTCCCATTGCAGATGTTGGTAGCGCAGAGCCAGGGCTACCTGGCAGACACTGCCAAACTGCCCTGAGCATTTTCTTTTCTTCCCCCTTGAATTCTTTCATCTTTCCTAATCCTGGTTTCTTCTTCCTGCCCATCCCTGTCTCCTCCCATGCAACAGCCCATCCATGTTTTCCCTTTCCTCTATGGCTGCACTCACCATTTCAGTTCCTGAGTTGGCACCATGGGAACATCCCTTTGGGAGCAGGATCATCCTACAAGTGCTTCTGGAAGAGTCTGCAGGGTCCTGCAGTGCCTCGTGCTGCTCCCTTGCCAAAGGCACCATAGGCCAGGGGGGCATATCTGGGCTGGTGTGTCTGGGTGTGGGGCTCCCTGTTCTGGGCAGTGAGGAGTAGCTTGAGAGGCTCTGCAGGACTGACAGGATGGGTTTTGGGGCTGTGTGGAGAAGCTGAAGGACCTGGGCTGCTGGAGCTTCTGAAGAGGAGGTCCAGGGCTCATCCTGCAACTGCTGCAGGGGTGGTTTCAGAGAATCACAGAATAAGCCAGGCTGGAAAAGATCTTGGAGATCATCAAGTCCAACTTGTGCCCTGACACCACCTTGTCTTCCTGAGCTTCCTCTTCTCCGTGATAAACAACTCCAGCCCCTCAGCCAACTCCTCACAGTACTTGTGTTCCAGACCCCTCACCAGCCTTTTTTGCCCTTTTCTGCTCCAGCCCCTACATGTCCTTCCTAAATTGGGGGGCTCACAAGTGGACACAGCACTCAAGGTGCTACCTCACCAGTGCTGAGCACAGGTGGATAATCACTGCCCTCCTCCTGCTGGCCACACCATTCCTGATCCAGGCCAGGAAACTTTGGCCTTCTTGGCCACTGGGCACACTGCTGGCTCATATCCAGCCTGCTGTCCCTCAGTGCCCCCAGGTCCATTTCTGCCTAGCCACTGCCCAGCCACTCTGTCCCCAGCCTGAAGTGCTGCAGGGGTCATTGAGTCCGAATTGCAGGACCTCGGTAATGAGGTCAGGCTGACAGGCCTGCATTTCCCCAGATTCTCCTTCCAGCTCTTCTTGGGGATGGAGTCACATTTGCACCTCCAGTCTTTTAGAACCTCCCTTGTGAGCCACGTCTGATGAGAAATTATGGAGCATGTGGACACCATTGAAGGGCCAGGCAAAATTTGCTAGGCCTTTTCAGGCTCGGAGCTCTTTTTCTGTTTCTCATGCTGGGAAACCTTTCCCATGCTCAGACTGTTTCTCAGCTCCGGCCTGAGCCTTTCCCAGGATGATAACATTTGGGAAAAACAGAAAGGAATTAATAATAAAGATTAGCACCTGGTGTTGACTGAGAAACAGTTCTCAAGCTATGTGATAGGATTTGTTTTCTTCTGTTTTCCAATGGACGCCTGTCCTGTTCGAGACTTGCGAACCACACTATAAATATGGTTCCGACTTTCACTGAAATGCTTCTATGGCCTCATAGCTGGAAAAGTCTTTGTCATTAATATACACGACTCCTAGCGTGTATGGTGACAGGCGAGCACCTCCCAGCAGCTCCCTCATCCCCCTAGAATAAATATCAAGTGCTTCATAGAGACCTGTGAGCACCTGAATGGTTCAGTAGGTCAGCAGCTGCTTTCTCTTGAATTACAGGGGTCTATTCTGCTCCCTGCCCCATCTACCAGCTCAGCAGAACATTTGCCCTGAGGACAACTTGCTTTATTTTTGAAAATATGATAAGGAATAAGCAATAAGGGATGTAGGTTGTCCTTACCCCACTATTGCCAATATTGTATTGAAAAAATAATTTTTGTTATCCTTCACACAGGTGGCCAGTTTAAGTCCTAATGGAGCTTTCACCTCTCTAATTTTCTTTCTGCATGACTGAGCAACAGCCTTAAACATTTCCTGAGTTTCCTGCCCCTCTATCCAAAGATGATGCAACCTCTTTTTTCCCTGTGTTCTTGGAAAAAGCTCCATGCACAGCCAGGCCAGTCATTTTCCTCACTTTTGGCACACAGGGACAGGCTGCTCCTTCTCCTTCAAAATTTCTTTCTTGCAGTGTGTCCATCATTCCTGGACGCCTTTTTTTTTTAAGGATGGTATCCCTTAAAAAATTCAATACCTAATTTGGCACTCTCTGCACAAATCTACATCTCAATAAGCCAAAGTCTTCTCTCCATTATTGCAGGGTAGAACTTTTGTTGATGCCTCTACTTCTTTCACAGAATAATAAAAACTCTAATATTTCATGGTTACTGTACCCCAGGAAGCCACTGACCACCACATCTCTCACCAACCCATCTCTGTTTGTGAACAGCAGGAGACAGAGCTTTCCTTGGGAGTGTTCTTCTGTCCTGGGGGTCTCTCTAGTGTTTCCTGGTGGTCGTGGACCCCCAATGTTCCAGTCAGCCTGGCTGAGTTGGCAGGACACTGAGGCTGGTGAATTCCAGTTCCCCTTCTTACACAAGGGGCATTGTGTGGTTTCCAGAGGCGAGTGGTTTTGGAGAACAAGCATTGTGTTGTTTCACGTAGGGTGGGCAATTTATCGTCTGGTAACATGAGGTCACAGAGTGGGCTATGACAACACAGAGTGGGTTTTGTGAGGTCATCAAGCAGCTACGACATCGTAGGCTGTCTTTGCATCATCACCTGGGCTGTGTAAGGTCACTGGGTTGGTCACTCTGCCCCAGCCCCCCTCACAGTTTCCCCAGACAAGTCCAATGCTGTTCATGTCCAGCAAGGTCCCCTGTCCCTCTGTACCTCCCTGCTCCACGTGGAGCCACAGCCTCCCCCAAGGATGTTCCACAAATCAACCCCAGAGCATGACATGGGGAAAAGGGGCCAGGGCTGTGTGACCAGGACATCAAGGACGTGGATTACCCAGGTCAATGGGGCCTGGTTTGGGTTCCCCAGAGCAGGAATGATGTCTGGCAGCTGGAGTAGGGTGAGGGAAGGGCCTCCAAGGTGGGGCTGGAGCCCTTTGGCTGTGCAGAGATGCTGAGGGAGCTGGGCTTGTCCAGCCAAGAGCAGGGAAGGCTGAGGGGCTCCTCATGCCAACCTGGCAGTGCCAGGCAGGAGCAGAGGCTGTTGGATCAAGTTCCTGTGAGCCCAGAATATTGGCATTAGTGCAGCTGTAGCTGTGCACAAGAGAGCTCTTCAGCCACTTTCAATTTTCCTTCCTCTGGGCATGGAAGGAATTCGTGACTTCAGCGTGTCTCATGTGTGCAAAGAGCAAATCTGGGCAGAATCGGGGCAGGGTGGGTTTGGGGCATCATGGGATCTGTGCTGGGCACAGAATGTGTTTTCTATTGGTCTGAGACTGTCTGCTGTGAAAGTGGATGTAATATGCAATAGAGGAATGACTTTTGGTTTTTATGGAGCTGTGCCTTCCCTTGGTTGTGTTTGCTGACAATAAATGAAGATCCCTCTGTGTCTCAGGCAGTTCCTTCTCCAAGGAAAGCAGGTTGGGAGTTGGGAGTTGGTGCCAAGGAGCTGAAAGCTGCACGTACAGCCTGGGCTGGAGGAAGCTCTGATTTGCACAGGACTGCTCTGAGTGCCAGGGGTTGGATAACGGAAATGGTGGGGTTGGGGTAGGGACAAAGTGTGATTGATGGTCAGCCATAAAGGGTCTTGATTTTCGTATCTATTCTGACTACATTAGGAGGTGCTCAAGATCAGCTAAATTGAAATTGTTGATATCAGCGCATAAAGAGGAAAAAAAGAAATGGGAAAAAAGTCTTCTCTCATTTTTTAATGTAATATGTTTTTACAAATGTAGTGAAAGCTTAGACAAGTCCTGCCTTATGCTCAGGTTTCTGGCAGTAGCTCTGTTTCTGGCGACCTGCACTTCAAATTGCTTTTTCTACTAAGTTCTTAAGAGTAGAAAATTAGGTATATTATAAAAGAAATTATTTACTGAATGGACTCAAGATTAACAGACAAGAGACTTTAAATTGACTACTTACTGCACAGGATAAACAAAAGAAGTGCAGGTAGATAGAAACACAGTGCACAATAAAGTTAACATATTACAGGTAGTGAAGAAATAGCAGAGATCAGGAGTCAATGTAACTTACCAACAAATTGATGAGGGAGTGCACATGGAGCCCTTTCACTCACATTCCAGAAAAGTAAGCATAAAGATGCATCCAGACTTGGAAGATAAGCCCTATCCTTTTGCAGGGACTATGCAGAAGACTTTTGCTTTGTCAAAGTTTTGTGTGGCTTTCATAGTTTGCAAAGTGAAGTGTGAGTCACTCAGAAATTCAAGGCTTATCTCCCTTCAGTCTGCTCTCAAGGCAAGATGTTTATGGTCAGCTGGAAATTCCACCTCCCTGGCACCAGAGAGAACTCAGGACAAGACTGATGTCCAGCCTGGGTTATCTCAGCAATTCCTGAGAGAGGGAAGATGCCCTGAGTTACAGCCCCAGCTGATGGACAGAACAGATGAGCTCTGCTGTGTCACAGGGGAAGTCCTGCTGCAGGAACCTCATGGAACCAAGGGTGTGTTGTGGCATTGTGATGCCTCATGGAACCAAGGAGACCATGGTGACACCAATGGACCTCATGGAACCAGGGGTCCATTGTGATAGATCAAGGCCTAATGGAACCATAAAGAGCATTGTGACACTGTAGGGACCCATAGACCCAAATCTCCATTGTGACACTTCAGAACCTCATGGAAGCAAGGGGCCTTTGTGACACTGCAAGGCCTCAGGGAACCAAGGAGTGCAAAGGTCTCAAACATTGCTTGCAAGGTTCTGCCTTGGGGGTGAGGAATTTCTTTGGTGGCACCTTGTGCCTCTTTGCAGTAGGGAAAATTTAAAAATTTGGATTGCTTCAAAAAAAATTGAAACCCCCTCTTTGTCTGAGTTTTCTCATTTCTCGGAAAGTCAGTGTGGAAAGGAAAAACTAAAAAGCTTTGTAAAGCTGAAGCACCTAGAGGCATTGAGCCTCACTGAGTGTTGTTACTAACAAAGCCTCTCAAGAGACTAATTGAAGGAGATAACTGGAGGCCATGATTGCACAAAGCTTTCAGAGACTCCAAGGCAAAAGCAAAACCCAAAGCCCTTGGAAAAACCTGCAGCCCCTGGGAGCATGAAGGAGCCCCCAAGGCCATCCCTGACCAAGGCTCCCCAGGGACTGGTCCCAGCACATCCCTGAGGCCACTGGGATGTGGGGGGATGCTGAGGGCAGCACAAGGGGTGACAGTGCCCAGCCTTGCTGGGGCTGTGCCAGGAGGCCCCAGTGGCTCAGGACAAGGTGTCTCCTCCCAGCCCTTAGTGGCACAGACCCTGCTGTGCCCCAGGGCACCAAGACTTGGCTTCTCTTGGTTTCCACCTGTCATCTCTGCCTCCAGTTCTCTGCTCTGATTGTGGTATGGGGACACTTTGTCACTAAGGTTCCTCCCTGGGACCCATTAAAACTTTAGGAAACTTTTATTTGATTTATTTTAACTTGGAGTTCTTGAGAGGTTTCCTAACAAACCATGGTTGTGCCTTGATTTCCCTCTGGTCTGGTGCCGTTCATTAGGAATATTTCTTATAATAGTTATGGAAAAATATTTCGAAGTGCATCTTAAAAATATTCATTCGTATTTTAAAGGGTGTATTTTATTGCTGTTCTCTTTAAAGCAGAGGTGATTGCAGCATTCTGTGATTGACATTGATCCAGGGTCTCTTCTCAAGAAGTCTGGCCTGCTCAGAGAAGCTGTGCCCTGAGGTCTGACCAAGTGTGGACAATCTTGCTCCACATTCCCCAACCCATCCTGTCTTCCCTCACTCACCTGTGTCCTGCTTTGCTTGGAGAGCTGCCTCCATTCAAGCAAACAGGATTTTTTCCATTTTTTTTTACTTTTGAAGCAATCTAAAACTCCTAATTTTCCCTATGGAAAACACACACACTCCTCAGGTGTGTGCCAGCCCAAGGTGCCACCAAGGAGGTTCAGGCCGGGGATCAGGGCCTCAGGGGTTGTGCCTCGAGCCAGCGCCATCTTTCCTTTGTGCCTCAAACTCCCATCATGCCCCGCGGCCCCATAGAGCCCCATTGGAGCCGGGACTACAATACCCATCACTCCCCGAGCTCCACAAAACACCGGTATTTCCCCCCCCCGATGTCCTCCAGGATCCCCAAGTGTACCCTCAGCGCCCATTTGGGAACCTCCCCAAACCATCCCCGAATCCCAGGAACGCTCCCAACCCCACAGATGCCCGTTACAGCCACTTCTGGGAATTCATCTCCTGCCATCCCCCATGACCTCAGAGCACCTCATAATCCAGTCAGTCGTCTAAAATTCCTGCTGTGTCCCGTGCCCTAAAGAGCCTGGTTAGAGCTCCCCAAGATCCCTCCAAGCTCTCCCGAACCGTACACGTTCCCCTCTGAGGACCTCAAGTCGCTGTTCAGAGGCAAAAGTGTCCCCATAGGGCCCTCCTGAACCCCAAACTCTCGGCAAGAGGCAGTTCCGTGATTACAGCACCCATCATGCTCCATGTTTTAATTAATACACCATTCCAGCTGAGACTCCATCCCCCATCATGCCCCATGACTCACAAAGAGACATTGCAGTTTTGCCTGGAACTCCCATGATGCTCTGCAGCCCCTTTACACCCTACTATACCCGCGCCTACAACTCCCATCATCCCCCACACCCTAGAGAGCCCTGACAGAGCTCCTCCATTGCCCTGCCTGGACCCTGAAGGGTCCCAGATTCTCCTCCGTGACCTCCAAGTGCTTCCCTGGACCCCCAAGTGCCCCTCAGAAGCCCAGACTTCCTTCTAAATTTTTTCTCCAGACCTAATACTGCCCCAAATGTGCCCCAGAAATGTCTCCCTGGACCCTGAAGTTCCCAACTTGACCCTGTCTGAAAAAAAGCTGATAATAAAGATGATAAAAAGATTACAAATATTATGAATTATCCTAAAGAGGGAGAAATAAGTTAATTAGGGGATTTGTCTTACTTAGAAACAATGACCAATAATTTATTTGGTTGCTAATAATATGAAATTTATTAATATAATTATAAAAATGAGGTTTAAATGTATAGAATAGTAATATTATATCTCATAAAAACATAACTATATAATTTAATAACTTTTTTTTTTTTTAAGATAAATTTATGAGGTTTTTTTTATATTTTTGGTTGCCAGTCCCAGATGGGAGATATCAAGAATTGGTGAGTTTGGGGGTGAGGAGCAAGTTGTCTGAACTGGGTCAGTCTGCAAGGGGCTCATACTTCTCTGTGCCCAGAGCTCTTAAGCAGACATTCAGCATGAAGATCACCTGTGGAAAGCTTCTATCAGTTTATCTCTGAAATGAAAAACAGAAAAACATTCTCTTGAGGAAAATAAAGAAGTCATGAGACACACTTTCAAATCTTCCTCCTAACAGAACTCCAAACTGACTCCAAACAACTGCACAAGCCCTGGAGACTTGATGACAAATAAAGACAGGAAAAGAGCTCCTGAAAACTTTCTGTATTTTAATGATCCTCATGGTGGATTTGGGGATGAGTCCAGCACCCTCAGACACTGAGAGAAGGTTGAAGAAGCTGCTCAAGGAGTCAGAAGCAAAACTCCAAGTGCCTTGGAGCATCAGTGGCCCCACTGAGGGCAGGGGCTGCCAAAGGCTCCCCAGGGACTGGTGAGAGCAGATCCTTGAGGGCAGGATTGCAGGAGCCAAAGGCTGAGAGCAGGAACTGCAATGCTGAGCAAGGCCTTGGCTGGTTGGAGGCAGCAGAAAAGCCAAGGGCTGTACCCAGACCTGGCCCAGCAGGGCCTGTCCCTCACGGACGGCTCGGGGCTGTTCCTGTGGCACTGGGATGGGAGGGGCAGCAAGGACAAATGGCATCACCCTGTGTGACACTCCAGATGCTCATGGAACCAAGGGCCAGCCTAACACTGTGGGCCCTCATGGAAACAAGAGGCCATTGTGAGCCTGGGGGGTTGTAACACCCCAGAACACTGAAATACTAGGGGTCACCAAAAGTTTCTTTATTCAAGCTTGGTGCACAGGAGAAACCCCAGCCAGATATTCTCAAGAGGTCAAAATGACACAAAATTTTACTGGCAAAGTATAAAAAAATCAAGGAATGCTTGAAAAGTATTTAATACAACATCCAATTCAACATAAA
The DNA here is from genome assembly GCF_903797595.1 of Erithacus rubecula. Classification (NCBI taxonomy): domain Eukaryota; kingdom Metazoa; phylum Chordata; class Aves; order Passeriformes; family Muscicapidae; genus Erithacus; species Erithacus rubecula. The sequence continues at coordinate 155,258 of NW_027636161.1, forward strand.
ACACTTGTCATTGCAGGAACTTCATTAGCTTAATCCATGTAACCATAGAAAGCATTAAACACTTCAGTTGTTGAGATACCCAAAACTGTTCCATATAAAGAGCATTAGGAGAAGAGAGAGAGAGAGACAGAAAGACAGAAGCTCTATAGAGAGACACACACATGGCTACCAACTCCTCGGGTTCCTGTGTGGGTGAGACACAGACCCCAGCAGTAGGCAGGGTACGGACCATGGGCTCAGTGCCTGCTCCGTGTTTTGAGCCCCTGGGCATTTGTGGGCCTCCCCCCAGGTGGGACTTGTGATTGCTGGGCCAATCAGAGCCTGGGTCAGCACTAGCCCACTGTGTGACTGACTGACAGCTCATCCCGAGGTGTCTGGTACATTGATCTCATCCAGCCTCTTACAGCGACCATGGTGACACTGTGGAACCTCATGGAACCATGGGTCAGTTGGGACAATGCAGGTCCAAGCACCCCATGGTGACTCTGCAGAACCTCCTGGAACCATGGGGCCAGTGTGACTGATAGGCAAGATGTCTTTAAAGGGAATTCAGTGACTGAAGTATGGAAGTTTACATCTTTGAAATGGGTCTTAATGTCTCTATTAACTTGAAGCAACAGGTTTATTAAAGCGCCCAGTCAACCTGGCTCCTTAAACAGACAAGTGGGTCTGCAGGAGCCTGAGGTTATGAACTTTGGCATAAAATGACAGTTTCAAGAGGGGAAGATGTGGCAGGCCATTTGGGACTGCTGTATCTTCCTTGTACCTGGATAATGGGGAAAGGAAGAGGGCAGCCTGTGACCAGGAGTTTAGGATAAAAGGAGTCTTCAGCCTATGGAGCATCCGGAGAGGGAACCCTGTGAACATGTGCCCTGGTGTACTCTTTCCTTTTATTCAAATAAAGTTGAATGACTCCTCTGTATTCTTTATGGATACTGACTTTTCATAGTGTGATATTCTGTACATGACACTATGGAATGTCATAGAACCAAGGAGCCATTTTGACACATCAAGGCCTTTTTGGAACAAAGGAACCATTGTTGACAGTACAGAAACTCATAGAACCATGGATCATTTGGGACAATGCAGATCCAAGGAAACCATGAAGACACCATGGAACCTCATGGATCTAAAGAGACCATTGTGATACTCTGGTGCCTCATGGAATCAGGGTGATCATTGTGAAACTCAGGACCCCTATGGAACCAAGGGTCAGTGATGAAGCTGTGGGCCCATAGAAACAAGGAGCCATTGTGACACAGCAAAGCTGCATGGAGCCCAGGGGCCATGATGACACTGCATGATGACAGATGCAAGGAGAATATTGTGACAAGGAGAATATTAAGACGAGGAGAATATTGTGTCACTTCAGGGACTCATGGGCTCAAGGAGAACATTGTGACACTGTGGGGTCCCGTGGAACTAAGGGAACGTGGAACAGGTGGAACAGGTTTGGCTGGCTGCACCTCCTGGGGGCCACCTGACAGGTGAGGCAGACAGTGGCATGTGGAGGGTCTGTTCTCATCTGCAACTGAATCACTGGGACTCTGGGCTTTCCTTCCTATGGAAAAGAACCATCATTCTCCTCTAGGCATCCATGGCCAAACCTGGGAATGCACCTCCAGAATTCCCTATATCCAAGGACAGCTTCCAGACCAAAGCTGCCATGACTGACAAGTCTGGCTGCCTTGGCTTCCTGAGGGCTCGATCTCATGTATCTTTTGAAACACTGGCACTCTGTGCTTTCCTTCTTAATGAACTCTCGTTTCATTCCAGGCCCGTAAAACCAAGACTGAGATTCCACGTCCAAAAACACCTACATCCAAGGATTGCCCCCAGATGAAAGGTGTCAGGAGAGACAGGTCCAGCTGGCTTGGCCCATGGGCAGACACTTCTCATCTTTCCCAAAATACCTGGGCTTTGCTTTTCTTTCCTATGGAAAAAAAACCCCATCCATTTTGACCAGGCATCCATGGCTGAAACTGGGATTCCACCTCCAAAACTCTGTACATCCAAGGATTTCTCCCAATTGAAAGCTGCCAGGACAAGGGTCTGGCTGTCCTTGGCCTCTGGTGACTGTCCCTCATCTGCTCCTGTAACACTGGGGCTCAGTTGTTTCCTTCCTATGGAGACCATTGTGACACCTTGGGGACCCCGTGGCACCAAGGAGCCATTATAGAACTGCAGGGCACCACGGATTCAAGGGACAATTGTGATACTGTGAGACCTTGTGGAACCAAGGACATCACTGTGGCACTGATGGGCCACATGTTCCCAAGGGGTGATGTGAAGCAGCAGGGCTTTGTAGAACCAAGAGGCCATTGCTACATTAGAGGGCCTCTTGCTGCCGAAGGGCCCTTGTGGTCTTGCAGGGCACCATGGATTCCTGAAGACCACTGGGGCATTGACAGGCCCCATGGAACCATGGAGACCATTGTGACACTGTGGGACCTCTTAAGGTAAGTGAAGTAGGAACAGATATGATTGGTTTGGCCTCCCAGGGGTGACCTGACAGATCCAGCTGAACTTGACATCTCAAGGGCTGTCTCTCATTAGTCCATGGAGCACTGAGACCCTGTGCTTTCCTTCATATGGGAAAGGACTGGTCTTCTCATCCAGGGGCTACGGACAAAACTGGAATTTGGCCTCCTAAATTCTGTCTATCCATGGATTGCTCCCAGAGAAATGTAGCCAGAACAGAGAGGTCTGGCTGTCCTTGTTCCTCTGGTGATTTGCTTACACTATGAGCTGAATTTTTTCATTTTAAAACACCTTTGGAGCCAGAGATCTCCAGAGGTGGGGTTTGGAAACCTCAAGCAAATGACAAATATATAGGGACAAAAGAGCTCAGTGCTCAGTGGAGTGGGGACTGAGGACAGCAGAGGAGAGGGATTGAAGGGCCATTTCAGAGATGGTGGATCATTTTGACATAGTGGAAAACAGACAGAGAAAGAAAGGATTGATGGCAAGAACAGCTGACGCAGTCCAGACTGAACACAAGGAAAAAGGAATTTCTCTCTTCAAGAAGGGCTGTGGTGCAACACATCCCCTAGAAGGAGTCTGGAGCAGCCCAAGGCTTTATGTGGCCAGGCAGGGGCAGGCAGATGCAGAGCTGTCAGCCAAGGAAGTTTGCTCAGCATCAGAGACACCTTTCCCTTGTTTTTCCCCAGCTGTCATCAGTGCCACCAGTGTTCTGCTCTAACTGGAACCTGGGGACGCTTTCTCAATTGTGTCCCTCAGTGGGACCCATTAAAACTTCAAGAAACTTTGGAGATTGAATATGATTTTGAGTTCTTGAGAAGTTTTCCTTCGTTTCCACTCAGGGACTGATGTCCAGGGACTCAGCACTCTTGGAAAATCCCAGCTCTACAGGGATGGGGCAACTGAGCCATGTTTTTTTCTTAAAGATTTTGTTCGATTATCAGTCTCCTTGAAGGGTGGAACATAAGAGATGTAAAATTCAAAGACAAAATTCTATCATAAGCCAATCTTTTTCTGGGTTACCATACCTTATAAACATTTTTCAGCCAATTAGTTTTTGTCAAACACTTGTGCTAATACTTCTAACACCAATCACCTATTATTTTACCCTAGAAGGACTTTGCAACAATGCATCTTTCACAGTTCTAGTTCTCCAAAATATCTGGTCTTTTTGTAATGCCATAATTTGAAACTTTTTTTCTAATTCTATCTCTCTCTCTCAATGTTTTCTCTATTCCATGGCCTTTCTAAGTCAGCATATCTTATCTCAGAGTTTGCGTACAGGTGTACAAGACTGTGTGAGCTTTCAGTCAGGCTTTGAGAATCCTTTACAAATACATTTCTCACTAAGATCAATCACAGAATGCTGCAGTCCCCTCTTGTCTAAAGAGAACAGAATTAAAATACACCCATAAAAATAAAAATGGCTATTTCTCAGAAGTTCTTTGACATATTTCTCCAGAACTGGAGTAGGAAAACCTTCTGAATAAACTGCACTAGACCAGACAGAAACTAAGGCAGAGCCATGGTTTGCTCGGAAACCTCTCAAGAATTTAGTCAGAATTGAACTCCAAAGTTTCTGATCCCGTTCATGGGTCCAACTGAGGGACACGACTGAGAAAGTGTCCCCAGGTTCCAGTTAGAGCAGGAAATTGGAGGCACAGATGACAATAGTGAGGGAAATGCAGACATAGAGAGCTGTCAGGGCCTTGTGCATACAGACTCAGAGGTAGAGATGGAGACAAGATTTGACCCAAGACCTTGGAGAATGTTGGAGAAGTAGCGCGTTAAAAGTAAAGCAGACATAAAACAAGAATGACAAGTTTGTAGTTTAAATAGCAGTATGTTTTAAGCAGAGATATGTATTGTGTAAGCAAAGCAGTATTTAAGTAAGATAGTAAAAGATTTTAAAGTTTATCAATAGAACATGTTATAGTTAGTTCGAAGTTTAAGATGTATTAATGTAGGTTTGTGAAGTGTTATAGGATTGGTTGAAAAATGACACATTGTGCAAAGCCATGAGAAGCGAAACAATTAATGATTGGTCTAAAAAGACGCTAGCGAACTTCATAGAAGAATTTGATTGGATGAAAAACTAACATAAGGCATTGAAGCTAAGAATTAGGCAGCTTCTGATATTATAGCCTTGGATGTGACACCTTTAATGTCTTACTCTTCTATGAGACTGATGCAATAAAGCAATAAACCATCTTTGATGATGTCTCTCAGTTACCCTGTCTTTTGAAATGCTAATCCCCTGATAGGAAATTTTTGGGCATCAGACCTACCCTTTGAAATCAATGGGGATGTAAGGAAACCAGGTCTACCATATTAAAAATCAAATGGGATATAGGGATCGAAGGTCTACCCTATTGAAATCAATAGGGATTTAGGGAAACCTGGTCTACCCATTAAAGTCAATGTGGATTTGAGGAAATTTGGGGCTAAAATGAGATTTGGGTAAATCTAGCGGAAATCTTGGGCTGAATTCTGTGAATTTTCGCTCCAGGATTGCAGTGCTAATGCTCTAAAAATCCTGGATGAATTCCTGCATGCCAGTCCTGAATCCCTGAACCCACACATGTGGCCTGTGCTGAAACTGTGCCTCCAGGTAAGCCCAAAAAATCTATTTTTAGCCCAATACCTGAGAATTCTAGGACCAAAATGGGGATTTTTAGCAACATAACTTTGGGGACATTGCATCTACCCATTGAAGTCAATGGGGATTGAGGGACACCAGGTCTTGCCAGGAATAGGACTTGATCGGGAATGGTTACTGGTTCAACTGAGAACACTGGGAAAAGCTAAGTGGGAGCACTGGGTTAGGAACTGGAACCACTGGGGGGAAACTGGAAGCGCTAGAAAGGAGAAAAGGGGGAAGTGGGTAAACTGTGAGCACTGGAAGAACTGGGAGGGCAAACAAGTCAAATTGGGAGCTATTCCTTGGACTACTGGGAGCAGCAAAGGAGGCACTGGGGAGCAAAAGGGGTTACTGGGAGCACTGGGGCAAAGCTGTGACCACTGAGAAATTAGTGACAATAATTTGGGATAAAGAGGACACCCAGTGTACCCCACTGAAGTCAGAAGGAATGTAGGGATACCCAATCTACCTTATAAAGTCAATGCAGATTTTTAGGGACACCAGGTCTACCCAATCAAAGCAATGAGGAATTTTGGGACATTAATTTTATGGGAGCCCAGGAGTGTTGTATTATCCAGGTGTCCAAGGGTTACCCAGGTGTACCCAGGTGATTTTTTGGGAATACTCAAGTGATTTTTGGGAGTACCATGGGATACCCAGGTCATTTTTGGCGATATCTAGGTGATTATTGGAGCACTCAAGTGTCCCATCTCACCATGATGGCCCAGGAGAAGATGACGGCCACTGTTGCATCCTCCCTGTCGATGTGGACAAAGATGACCCTCGGTAGGGGCCTGTCAGGGAGGCACCCAACGTTCAGAGGGCACTTCAAAACTCCAGGTCAGGGCCCCAGGGGTGGGAGGGAACCCCAAGTTACCTTGGGAGAGGATGCAACGCAAGTACACCAAGGCACTTTGGTCTGTCGGAGCAGTGAAGATGGTGTTTTCCGCTAGCTTCAGATCTGGAGGGTAAAGGGGCACCCCAAAATCTCAGGGGAGCAGTGGGGACACCCAAATTGATGCATGGAAAAGCTTTATAACCCACAAAGTTATAGGTATGTATTTCATTCAGCGCTGAGGTGCAGGGGGGATAGCTCCTCCAAAAACAGGCAGAGCTTCGGCAAGCTGTTCCTCTCTTTTTATTCTCTACAAACTAGGATTGCACAATGCACCTGATACATATTCATGTCCTAACCCTGCCTGTCCCTGCTTCATGTTAAAATTAGACCTAGGCCTCTTTGTGACTGCACACTGCTCGTTGTTGGTTGTTCTGGTGATCATCTGGGGGTCCTTGGGATGAAGTAAACAGTAGTCCTATCAGTTGAGCTTTTCACCTTGCCTTCTTAATGTGTGCTTATCAGTATTAGTTGCTTTTCAGACATTGATACCAGTTTTTGCTGGCTCAGGGGTCTAAGGAATCCCCATTATCTAGAATAGATGTCACTCTTCCACCCCATTTATGCATTCTTGGCCCTCTATGTTATCTTGTAGCCTTCCTCTGTCCTCGTGTTCCTGCAAAGACAGCGAAAGTTCAGCATTCATAGAATCTTGTCAGCCCCCTTCTAGCTAAAGCATCCTTCTGTATTTTTACACTTAACTAATTTTAATTTTAATTCCCCCTGTTTCAGTGCCACCATGGCTCCTTGTTTTTGCAGGGCCCAAAGTGTCATCTTTGACCATTGGTTTCATAGGGATTCTGAGTTTTGCATTTGTTCCCCTGATTCCATGAGGCACCAGAGTGTCACAATGGTCTCTTCAATTCCATGAGGCTCCTCAGTGTAACCATGGTGTTCTTAGACCCGCATTGTCACAACTGACCCATGGTTCCATGAGGTTCTACAGTGTCTCCATGGTCGCTGTCAGACGCTGGATGAGATCAATGTCCCAGACACCTCGGGATGAGCGGTCAGTCAGTCACACAGTGGGCTGGTGCTGACCCAGGCTCTGATTGCCTGAGCAATCAAAAGTCCCACCTGGGGGGAGGCCCACGAAGGCCCAGGGCTTGAAAAAAACACAGACCATGGACTCAACCTATGGTCTTTACCCTTCCTTCTGCTCTTGTGGTCTGTGTCACACCAAAGGAAATGTTCCACACCCAACTCTGGAGTCCCAGCCCAGCTCCTGAGTGACCAAATTACCCAAAGTCCCTCCCAGGGGAAGGACCCAGGAAGACCAAGGAGAATTTAGGACAGACCACTAGGTAAGCACACATCTTGACTCTACTTACCCTTGGAATTTCAAACTGAACACTGCAGGAATCCAGGAGTTGCTAACAGTGTGTATGCTTCTCTGTAACTATTTTGTCTTTCTCTCTGTGTCCTCTATTTCTTCTTTTTCTGTCCTCCAAATTTTGAGTAACTTGGGGGAGGGGGATTGATAGGAAGGGCCATCAGCTGCTGAAGTCCTGCCTGCTTACCCCTCCCCCTAGAGTGGCCAGACTGACCCATGGTGTGGCTGGAATGCTGCCCCTGATCAGTTTTTCCAGAAACCACAAGGCAAGGGGGACAGGGAGCCGTTGGCTCATGGGTGCAGCCCTTGAGTTCTAGCCTGGCTGTTGAGATCCTGCCCCCTTCCCAGAGCAGCCCCTGCCCTTCTGGCCTGGGCTCCTGCTATCCTGGCCCGGGCCCCAGTACAGCCACAGAAAAACTTTCCATCATAAAATAACTCTGGACTGTGGCCCAGGAGAGATCTCTTGACCATCTGCAGGCCTGGGCAAAATATGAACTCTTTAACTGCCCAGAATATGACTTGCAGACACTTTGTTCTCTCTCCTGAGTGAAAGAACAGGACCAAGGTGATGATAGGCACAGAATCAGTATGAAAAGACCAAGGTCAGACAAAAGGAAGTGTCAGGTCCCAGATGAGAGAAGAAGTTGAGTTGTGGACTGAAATTTCTCTGTTTTTAAGCCATGGAGAAGAGACTCTTGTTTCCCTATAACTCATAGAAAATGCTTTATGGGGAGGATGAAATGTTTTAACTGTAGACATGAGCAGAGGCATTTGTGCTAAAGAAAGCAGATGTTGAAATGCCTGTGATTCCATTAGAAATTTGAATAGAGAGGAGAGAAATGAAGATCCCTGCTGTCCCCCAGGGAAGAGAAGAAAGGCCTCTGTTTTCAAAGATGAAGAGAGCTTTTGTTTGAACTATTATAATCTTTAAAGTGTGCCCCATAACTTGATATGGTCCTCACAATTAGATTTGGGATAACTGTAAGTCAAGGAAGGGATTTTGACACAGTGATCCAATTTACATTCTCCTGAATGGCTGATTCGCTGTGACATAGAGGCCAGGAGAAAACTGTTTTCCTGTGGAGAAATCTCCATAGACTGAAGAGAAATTCTCCTCACCAAAGTCAATTGGTGAATAGCTATTTTTAGAGATGGCAAATTGACTGATCTGTTTCTGTACGATATCAGTATGAAAGAAAAGAAGTTGGGGGGGAAGAGTAGTGTTCTGAAAGTATTATTCTGAGGTTTTGTTCATACTTTTTTTATACCCTTTAAAGTTTGAGCTTGTTTGGCCTTCCTCATAATTCTATCTCACAGCAGTAAATGTGTAAAAAATTCTAGTGAATGCACTGGCAACTTGAACAAGGCTAAATCCATGGCAAACATAAAATTGAACTCTTCTTTCTTGAGCTCTTCAGTTCAGGATTTCAGTGACAAAGGCTCATAAAATTTCTTCAAAACACCCAAACAAGAAATGCCCCCGAGAACAATTTAAGTTAAGGGATGGAGTGTTTCCAGAGAAGGGCAACAAGGCTGGTGAGGGGTATGGAACACAAGTCCTGTGAGGAATCGCTGAGGGAGCTGAGGTTGTTTATCTTGGACAAGAGGAGGCTCAGGAGAGACAAGGTGGTATTTGGGCACAGGTCGGACTTGGTGATCTCCAAGGTCTTTTGCAGCCTTGCTGATTCTGTGATTCTCTGAAACCACTCCTGGAACAGTTGCAGGATGAGCCCTGGGCCTCCTCTTCAGAAGGTCCAGCAGCCCAGGTCCCTCAGCTTCTCCACACAGGCCCCAAAGCCCATCCTGTCAGTCCTGCAGAGCCTTTCCAGCCCCTCCTCACTGCCCAGAACAGGGAGCCCCACACCCAGACACAGCAGCCCAGATGTGCCCCCCTGGCCTGTGGTGCCTCTGGCAAGGGAGCAGCACGAGGCACTGCAGGAGCCTGCAGACAATTCCTGAAGCACTTGTAGGATCATCCTGCTTCCCATGGAATGTTCCCATGGTGCTAACTCAATAACAGAAAACGGGGTCCAGAGAGGAAAGGACAAACAGGGCTGGGCTGTATATAGGGGAGGTTAGAATAATGGACAATAGGAAGAAATCTGGAGCTAAAAAGAGTAAAGAAAACAAAGGTCAAGTAAAGGAAATGCTCAGAGCTGTGTGAGTGTGGCTGCCAGGCAGCCCTCGATCTGAGCAACAACATCTGCAGTGGGACAGGAAACTCACAGCTCATGGAAACAAATTTTCTGGCTGACTGCAGTGGCCAAAAAAAACCTGAGTGGTTTCCCTGCCATCCTCCAGCCCTTGCTGGCCCCAGGGGATGATGGCATTTGTGCTCACTCAGCTCCATCTCCCCACAGCAGCACCATGGGGTGCTGACGCCTGCTCTGTGCAGTGCAAACAGGGCTCCTGTTGTGTCTGTGCCTGCAAGGATGTGGAACCTGTGTCTGCTGGGGGAGAGGCCAGGGCTGCAGGAGCTTGGAGCCCCCAGGCCCTGCCCTGAGGCCTCAGCGCTGCCCCAGCAGTGCCCATTGCCTGTCCCTGCTGCAGCCCCAGCACTGCCACCCCCAGGGCTGTGCCTGGCCCCGAGAGCACTCAGGCCCTGCAGCAACACGAGAGCAGGAAGGCAGCAGGGCAGTGGCACAGGAGCAGCACTGGCAACACCAAGAGCTGCTGCTGCTGGACACAGCTGCTGTGCCAGCACTGATCTGCCCCAGATCTGCAGACAGACATTGCTGCTGCAGCTCCAGAGAAGGGAATGAAGGGGGCATCTGTGGAGAAATTTCTGCTGGGAGATCCTTTATTTCATTTTAAGACACTGAGGGCACCATTCCTCACTGACACAGTCTGTGGTCACAGCAAAGATTGAGAGAAACAAAATGAGAAAGGGCCCAGGGAATGGCATTTCTTTATGGAACATATTAAAATATTAAATCAAAGGCAAGAAAAGAGCAATTGAACCATCAAACTGAAGAAATAGTATCAAACATGTTTTTTACTACAAGTGGCTTGCAAAAAGTAGCAAGCAGTTTACAGTTTCTTAAACAATCCCACCATCACTGTCCCCACTGCAGCCTTGATCTCCTGGTTCCTCAGGCTGTAGATGAGAGGGTTCAGGGCTGGAGGCACCACTGAGTACAGAACTGACAGGGCCAGATCCAGAGATGGGGAGGAGATGGAGGGGGGCTTCAAGTAGGTAAATGTGGCAGTGCTGATAAACAGTGAGACCACGGCCAGGTGAGGGAGGCAGGTGGAAAAGGCTTTGTGCCGTCCCTGCTCAGAGGGGATCCTCAGCACAGCCCTGAAGATCTGCACATAACTGAAAACAATGAACACAAAACAGCCAAAACATAAACAGATACTTATACTAAGAAGTCCAACTTCCCTGAGGTAGGATTTGGAGCAGGAGAGCTTGAGGATCTGGGGCACTTCACAGAAGAACTGGTCCAGGGCATTGCCCTGACACAGGGGCAGGGAAAATGTATTGGCTGTGTGCATGAGAGCATTAAGAAAGGCACTGGCCCAGGCAGCTGCTGCCATGTGGGCACAAGCTCTGCTGCCCAAGAGGGTCCCGTAGTGCAGGGGTTTGCAGATGGACACGTAGCGGTCGTAGCACATGATGGTTAGGAGGAAAAGCTCTGATCCAAGGAAGAAGATAAACAGAAACACCTGTGCAACACATCCTGCATAGGAGATGTTCCTGGTGTCCCAGAGGGAATTGTGCATGGCTTTGGGCACAGTTGTGCAGATGCAGCCCAAGTCAGTGAGGGCCAGGTTGAGCAGGAAGAAGAACATGGGGGTGTGCAGGTGGTGGCCGCAGGTTACGGCGCTGATGATGAGGCCGTTGGCCAGGAGGGCAGCCAGGGAGATGCCCAGGAAGAGGCAGAAGTGCAGGAGCTGCAGCTGCCGCGTTTCTGCCAATGGCAGCAGGAGGAAGTGGCTGATGGAGCTGCTGTTGGACATCTCTCCACTCTGGGCATTCTGAGCTGTTGAAAGGAGACTTTGACAAGGTGGGAACAAATTCTTTGAGCCAATCCTACGAAATATTCTTCAGAATCCTTTCAAATTATCTCCTCATGCTTTGGTAGTAATTTGTTAATGTTTTTCTTTTTTGAGTTTAAGGTTTTGCTGGTGAGTTGATGGCTCAATTTGAGCATTGCTGTCAGCCTGAGCTTTTAGGATCCCTTTGGGATAAAAGGCCTCCCTGTGTCCCAGTGCAGTCAGACCTGCTGGTCCTACATATCTGCCCTTTTCTCATTACCTCCTGTTTTTACAGGGTTCTCACACATAAAATTTTCTAAAAAAAACTTTTTCAGACTCCAGTTTCAGAATGAATGTCTCTAAACCCCCACCTATTTTCCTCTGCAGAAGGACAGGGAGGGATATTCAGGGCTGGTGTGGCTCTCTACTGCCTGGTGTTGTGCCTATTGGGAGCTGTTTCTCTGCAACCAAAGCTTGTACCTGCCAGTGCTCCCAGAGCCCAGCCTACCCCTGAAAGATCAGCACTGCCCTGCAGACCCCTCCCAGCACAGGGCACTGCCCAGGGACACCTCCCTGCCAGCAGGGCCTTAAGGACAGCTCAGACAAACACAAATGCTGCAAGCCAAGGTGCTGCTACTGCTGTCTGTAGGAAGAGGAGGGTGAGGAGGCACTTTGTGAGGGAGATTTGAGGCAGATCTGCTGATCCCCAGTGGGACAGTGAAGGAGTCTCAGTGACACAGACACACCTGACAGCCCCTTTCCCTTGCCTTGAGGAGAAAGCTGAGAGCAGTCCTGGCCATGCAGCACCATCTCCACAGCAGGAGGAATCTGCCCTGATGGAAGTGGCTCCTTCCACCCCAACTTCTCCCCACAGTCCATGGGGAGCAGCCAGGCAGGTTGAGAGCTGCCCCTGGCTGGTGGCACATGCCCTGGGCTGGCCAAGAACCTTGAGGGCTGCAGGAGCTGCTCTGCAGGACAGCCCTGGGCAGCCCTGGCTGCAGCCCCAGCTTCAGCCCCTGCATCCATCCTTGGCAGCAGGAGCCATCCTGCCCTGTCTCTCAGATGGTGCCCAGGGCAGCCCCGCTCTGCAGCACATCCTCCTCCTCCTCCTGTGCCTCAGAGAAACTCTGAGAGCCCTCCTGACACATCCCCCAGGCTGTGGGCTGTGCTGGCTCCAGGAGATCCCTCCAGGAGCACAGGGGACATTGCCCTGCACCCACAGACTCACCATGTCAAGGGCTGTGAAGATGTTTCCCCAAGTGAAGTCTCAGCTCAATGTCTTCTCAGTCCTGATTGCCTTCAACCTGTCTGTGCCTGGCTCCTGTCCCCTCAGTGCCTGCAGGCAGTGCCCTCAGCCCTGCTGGGCTGGGAGAGGAGCGTCTTATCAGCAGAAATGTCTTTTTGAAGTTCTTCTTGGTTGAGCCTGGGAGCTATCTCTGTGCCAGGAGACCAGCCCAGTTCAGCAGCACAGACACAGCACAAGGATTTTAATGAACCTCACAGGGATTTCGTGCTGTTTACATCAGAGTGGGTTAAAGAAACTTCTCAAGACTTCAAAGTTTAATTGGAACACCAAATTTTCCTGAAGTTTTAATGGATTCTACTGAGGGATATGTCTGTGAAAGCTGATCAAACTTTGCTATTTTTCAGTGCCCCCATACCCTACTAACTCTTTCCAGTGTGTCAAAACACAGGCTAAAGGACTGGCCTTAGAAATCTCCTTGTTTTGTCTAGTACTCATTACCTCCTCCTTCTTGTCTTATCCTATTTCCACCCAAATCTCTCTCCACACAGCCTCACAGTCCTTTCCCAAGCTTTCTCCCACACACATGCCTGAGTTGCAGGTATTGAATGTGATTTGCCACAAACAAACTTTAGGATCTTAGGTTCAAAATCAGCTTGGTTAGGATGTCTCGATTTACACTGAGGGCATAGACCTTGTCATCTCTCAGAGGAACAATAACAACGTTTTTCACAAATCTTGCAGTGTAACAGTAACCATGCAGAGTGCCAACTTCTAGAAGCCCCAAAAGCCTCATAACACCCACAAAAGCAAGCTGTTCCTCTTCTCTCTTGAGTGTCCAGACCCTCTTGTGCAGACTCTTCCCAGTCCAAAGCTACCAACCTCCCTGCTGAAGTTCGATATATTCCATCCAGTTAACAACACAGAAAACACAGGGGAAAATTATCAGTTTGCTGCAATTGTAACTTTTGTCACAAGGTGGCAATATTACTCTAAAATACACAATGACCAGTGGCAGCAGGGGACCGGATAAGCCCAAACACCGAGTGTTACAGGGAATACCGTCCCCCTTCAACAGGAATTACCCACACACAATTTGAATCCAAAAGTCAAAATCACTGCAGGGAAGGGTATCTCTTTATTAAGGGAAAAAGCATCCACCTCTTGTCAACACAGCACACAGTATACAGCAATTTTAAATGATCACCCAATCACTTTGCTCTTCTCCAGCCATTTCAGTTGCCCAAAATGAAAACACAAATCCATGCTCCCGCTCGCTTCTTCCTAAGTACATCTCACCAATCACACAAATAGTCATTCACAGAGGCAGGACCCAATCAAAATAATGATTGAAATAGCAGCAATAAACAAGGATTTGCCCAGTTCACCCAAAGAACTGCTGGTGGATCTCCCTGACAGAACAAACCCTTTCTGTGGCCACTGCACCCTCCCGATGATTGCAAGCAAAACCGCCCAGGCTTGTGCTGAGCACAGAATGTCTTCGGCATCTTGTCAGCTGCCTTTTAGCCATGTGTAGGCCTGACAGGCATACACATCATTTTAAACATACAATTTTGTCTGCAGTCCAGCAACATGTCTTTTCTGTCCCCATGTTGAGCAGCTGGGGACATGAGGTCCTTCCAGGAAGGTCCCAGAGACATCCATAGCCCAGGTTGCTCTTGCAGCCAGAGTTTCTCATGGCAAACTCACATATTGATAGAGAAAGTAAGACTGTCCAGCCAGTTTAAATTAGAAAGTAATATATTTATTCCAATGCTTGGCAAGGTCAGGAGAAATCTCCCAAAAGGATGTGCAAAATACCCAGGGCTCTTACCTTATTTTTTCCATCAAAATCTTACATATTTATTTAGTTACCCAATATGCCAATAGATATGAGTTACCTAACACCCCATAACCTCACTTTTTATTAAAATTAGCTCAAAGTACTTTTGCACAATTCTTGCACAGTTCTTTCCTTCAAATGGGTCAGTGGGTTTTTGAAATGGGTCAGAGGCCTCCTAATGATGAAGTCAAGGAGCCTTCCTTGCCTTCAGCTTTTCACCTTGGTATTGTCCCTAGGTTCGCAGGCCCTTTGTCCATAGTTGAAGTTCCCAACCTGGTTCTGGATGGTTGCAGGGCCCAGGTGCAGTTATGGTTTATTCACTTCAACAATATTCCAACTGCCCAACTTGACACAACAAAGCCAAGCAAGTGATTTATTTTCTTATCTCTACTGGTTCAGCCTCTGATTATTAATTTTCTACATTGATTCTACTCTGATCATTATATGTATAGCTTCTATTCTTCAGCTAAGCTCTTAACCCTTTGATATTTGCCTCAGAAAGATGATGCTATGATAGATACAAACACAATCAAGGTGTTGTATCAGGATGCTCTGCCTGGAATGCAGTGAAAACTGCTTGAAAAATGCCCTGTTTGCAAAGCTTTCAGTGGTGAATGGAGAAAGGTAAACCATGCTGCTTTTGAATGCTGAGGAAATGCTATAACCAGCCTGACTCATTTAAACTCTTCCTGTCCTTGCTGGGATGGGGAGCCCCTCAGCCTTCCCTGCTCCAGGCTGGACAATCCCAGCACCCTCATCCTCTCCTCACAGCCAAAAGGATCCAGCCCCATCCTGGAGGCCCTTCCCTCACCCTGCTCCATCTGCCAGATATCTTTGCTGCCCTGGTGAACCCAAACCAGGCCCAGTGACCTGGATGATCCCCGTCCTTGATGTCCTGGTCACTCAGCCCCAGCCCCTTGTCCCCGTGTCAGGCTCTGGGGTGGATTTGTGGGACATCCTTGGTGGAAGCTGTGGCCCAGGTGGAGCAGGGGGAACCCAGGGGAACGGGGACCCTGCTAGGCATGAACAGCATTGGGCTTCTCTGAGTAAACTGTGAGTGGATGCTGAGGCAGAGTGACCAGCCAGAATAACAACACAAAAAACACTGAGAAAAATTACCAGTTTGCTGCAATTGTAACTTTTGTCACAAGATGGAAATCTTACTCTAAAATGCACAATGACCTCCTGCAGGCTGAACTGGAGGCACTGCAGGTCAGGGACAGCCACTCTGTGTCTGGAATGCTCAGCAGATCCTCAGCTTGGGCATTTCCTGCAGCCCCCGGGCCAGTCCCCTGCCCAGCACAGCAGCAGAGAGTTGGCCCTGGGGCTCCTCAGGCAGCTGCTGCTGCCCCAGGGACAGGGCAGCCTCTTTCCAGGGCTCCTCTGCACCCCAGGGGCTCCTGCTCTGCTCCTGGCACATGCCAGCTGCCCACAGAGCCTGTGCCATGGGAACACATCTGTGCTGGCCTGAGCAGCCACTGCTGCAGCCCCTGCCCTGCTCCCAGAGCCCGAGCTGGGGCTGCTGCTCTGCAGAGCACAGGGGCTGTGCTGCCCGGGGCCCTGGGCTGCCTCTGCTGGGCTCTGCTGCTCAGCCCGGGACACAGAGGCAGCTGGTGGTGCTCCCTGCACTGACTGCCTCCCACACAGGCTCTGCTGGAGCCATGCAGAGGCTCAGAGGTGCCTGCCTTGTTCCAGGGCTGCCAGCTGGCCTTGGGGCTGCCCTACATCCTCCTGTGGAAGGTGCCAGAGGCTCAGAGCACTCAGTGCCAGACTCCTTTCCCTGTGCCTGCTGTGCCCCTGGGGTTCAGAGCACTCAGTGCCAGACTCCTTTCCCTGTGTCTGCTGTGTCCCTGTGTTGCCCGATCCGAAGAAAACACAAACAACCGAAGTCGTTTATGCGGTGCTTTATTGAGGGCCCGGGAGCCTGTGGACTAGTGTCCAGAGACAGAGCCCCATTTGACAGAAAATTCACAGGGTTTTTATATGCTTCTTTACCCGATTTCTCAATCTTAACAGATTCTTACCACATTTTTGATACCTGGTACCATAATCTCTCTGACATTTAAGATTCTGCCAAAAGGTGCATTCTTTAGATAAATGGATACACTCCTTAAGATAAGTAATTATTTCACAACTATACTGCTTGCATTACAAAATTTGCTATAAAGTTCATCTGCCGGTTACATGCGGCCTACCAAGCCTTAGCATAACTACTACTAATGTCAACTAATGTCGATTACTAAGGTTTATTATTACTTTAATATGATTTATTATATCAAATGGCAACATTTCCCCCCTTTTGAGCATTCTTCAGTCTTCTGCAAGGATGCTCAATTCTTCATTATCATCGGGTCTTTCAAATGCTGGATTCCTTTTCAAATGCTGGATTTTCTTGCCCGATAGCAACTTCATGCTTTGGAGGAGACAAGTGCATCTCGTTGGTTCTTGTCAAAGCTTTTATCACCCTTCTGGTGTGTCTGGTTTCTCTTTCAATAACTCCTAAAACACACTTATACACTAACCAGATAATTAATAACAAGACTGCAATCAACAGAATGTACTGTATTATGGACGAAACCCATCCAGAAACCTGAAGTCCTAAAGATTCAAAAATTTCTCCAATCCAATTGTGTTGTGCTTCCTTTTCAATGTCTTTTGTTTTGGATTCAACTATTGCTAATTGAGAGATGTCTTTTTCTACTTCGATAGTCATGTTTGGAATATGGATGCAACAATGGTCAATTTTTGTTTTTAGATATTGGCACACCCCATGCTCTTTTAACAAGAGCATATCTAATGCCATCCTATTTTGTAAAGTCATTCGAGATGTAGCTTGCAATTGCAGATTCATATCTTTGAATCCTTTCTTAGTAGCTGCTGCTAATCTCTCAGTTTGCCCTAACAATTTGTACAACATGTCTCTGTTCCTATATGCGGCTATAGGTGCAAAGAGTGATTCCAAAACCCAACCGAATTTAACTCCACCATCAGGCTCATGCCATTCGTCCTCTAACTCAGTGAATGCATCTACTTCCCTTTTCTTCCGGTTAGATTTCAGTTTTGATTGCTTCCATAGGGGGCAAAGGGTAGGGACTCCTAGAGTGATTTGCGTCGCAGGTCCATCTATAGGGATATGTGTGGTCCATTGTCCATGTCCCATTACCCAGACTAAATTTCCTGGACTTTTAATTGTAGTATCTTTGCAGCTTACAGCTCTTCTGATTCCATTACTCCAGCTCAGTGCAGCTACCTTTCCCAGAATTGTGTGATTATATCTCCTGCATTCACATCCCCACTTGAGTAACACTCTAAGAGGAGCCAGACTGATTTGATTTTCAGGGGTATCACATGTAATGACTTTGGTGCAGTTCCAATTTTCTTTAGTTTCTTTAATTTCCCTTGTAGAAGTTTCTGTCTTATAAACTTCCACCAGGGTTTTATTTCTCGTTCCGGTCCATTGTATGCACCAGTGTACTGTTCCAATATAGCTATAATATTCTAATAAACTCGGACCCCATACAGCTTTCCAATTGTCCCAAATTACTTGTTGCTGGGTTATATTTTGACACTTATATTCTTGGTAAGGCTGCTTTGTTTTGATTTCTACATCTCTAGTAGCATACAGTGCTGAGTGCCACACATTTCTTTTGATAGTCACTATCTCCTTTTCTTTTCTTTCAAGGTGACATACGGTAGATATATTTTCAGCAGCCTTAGGTGGTAATGGAATGGGAATTATTCCCCAAGGGATTGGTTCTCCTGCCGCTTGTGGAAGTGGCAAGCAGGCTGTAATTTGGGATATGTTTTGTACCAACCCAAAATCTCTAATCAACCCCACTACCAAATTTTCTTGTTTATGACTCTGCTGTACTTCTGGATCTTTCAGCTCTCTACGTCTTTTCTCTGTTGGGAACACTCTATCACCAGGCCTGATTCCTTGTCCCACTTCTACTATTCTTATTCCATAGTCAGCATCAAGTTCACATATCACCAAACACAAGTACTTTCCTTCAGTAGGGCCAATTTGTGGGTTACTAATATTTAACCATCCTATGCCTTTTCCAAATTTTTCCCACCAGCTAATTCCTTGGTCTATCCTATCCCATGACTTCTGGTCGTTTTCTTTCCACCATTTAACTTGCAATGTTTGATTACATTTTTGTTTTAACACAAATGAACAATTTACCTTCAAGGGAAGTCCGTCCCACACACTTTGTACAGTCCAAGGAGCTTCTACCTCCACGGATTCTTGGGATGGGGTGTCCTTCCTTAATTTCCAGGGCACTATTCTCAATTTAATTTGCTTATAATCAAAGCTTCTTCTAGATTGTACAATGCACATGTACCTTTCCATATCTTGTTGCTTAACTTGCTTCAATTGCAATGTGGTGTTTCCTCTTTGTGCATCCGTATCCCAAACCGTACTAATATTTGCCTCTGGGTAATCAGCACCCTTTTTCCAGGTTACCTGTACATTCTGGACTTCAGCTTCCTGGTTATTGGTTATAAAGCAGGTCAGGTTCACATCCATTCCGTCCATAACACCAACCACTGGTTCCATAACTGAAACTACAACAGAACCGTAAGCAGGAATTGGTTTTGTTATCACCAGTAACAAGATAATTAAGAATGCTACTTTCTGCGAAAAATCATCCGTGTTGGAGAGACTAGCTGAGTCTCCCATTGTACAGGGACCTTCTTGACTCGAGTGTAATGAATCCATGAGTCGATTCCTTCGACCTTTACGGCAGTGTAGGTGGTCAGGATCACTTGGCGTGGGCCATCCCATGTTTCTTTCAGGGGGTGGGTAGACCAATTCTTTACGTACACTCGGTCTCCTGGTTGAATGTCATGCACTGGATTTTCCAGTGGCATAGGCCGATTCCACTGCAGAGTTCCCCTTAAGGCAGTAAGAATTTTATTTAATGACATGACATAACTGAATATTGTCTGATCTCCTTGCACATGCAAGTCCCCTTTTAACACAGTAGCATGGTATGGTTTCCCATATAGGATTTCATATGGGCTAACTCCCAACCGCTCCCTGGGTTTAATTCTGATCCGGAGCAGTGCTAATGGCAATGCCTGTGGCCACTGTATTTTTGCCTCTTGGCAAATTTTCTTAATTTGCCCTTTGATTGTTTGATTCATCCGCTCCACCTGGCCACTCGATTGTGGTCGCCACGGGGTGTGTAAGTCCCAAGATATGTCTAGCATCCTAGCCACCTCTTGTACTATTCCGGCTATAAAGTGTGGGCCTCTATCTGATGACAATCCTAACGGCACCCCAAATCTAGGAATGATTTCCTTCAACAGTGTTTTAACTACTTCTTTTGCTTGATTTGTTCGGCAAGGGAAAGCCTCCGGCCAGCCTGAAAAAGTGCACACATACACTAAAAGATACTTAAAGTTCTGTGCCTTCGGTAATTCTGAAAAATCTACTTGCCAGTAATCTCCTGGTTCTGGTCCCATTTGTAATTTCCCCAGCTGGATTTGTTTTCTAACTACTGGGTTATTTTTCAAACAGGTTGGACACATAGCATTCACCCTTTTTGCCAATGTTAACATCTGGTTAGAAATTACTTCTCTTTTCAGAAATTTTACCAAGGCCTCTGCTCCCCAATGGCATTTATTATGTTCTGTTTCCAGAATTGCTTTCATGATTCTGGCAGGCACTACAACTTGTCCCATTGCGGTTACATACCATCCGACTTCATTCTTCTGAGCCAGCAGCAGTGATGCCAGTTTTTCGTCATCCGGGGAGTACTTAGGTTCCTGTAATAAATGTGGAGTTACTGGGCTCACCTTAGTTGGTACCAAAGCCATTTGAGTCCATACTTCTCTGGCTACTTCCCGAGCCATCCTATCTGCCATCCGGTTTCCTTCGTAGATTTTTCCGTCTTCCTTCTGGTGTCCTTTAACATGCATCACAGCTACCTTCGCAGGTTGGTGAACCGCATTTAATAGAGCAAGAATGTCAGTTTTATATTTAATGGTAACTCCTTGAGAGTTCAATAACCCTCGTTCTTTCCACAGAGCTCCATGAATGTGTACAACTCCGAAAGCATATTTAGAATCAGTCCATATGTTTACCTTTTTCTCCGAACTTAGTTCCAAAGCTCTCGTCAATGCAATAATTTCTGCTCGTTGGGCTGAGGTTCCGGGAGTCAGGGCTTTTGCTTCTACCACCGTTTTTACTGTTGTTACAGCATACCCTGCATACCTGGTTCCATTTTCCACAAAACTGGATCCATCAGTAAACAGTTCCCAATCCGGGGTTTCCATTGGAGTATCCTTTAAATCAATTCTGCTTGCATGTACTTGTTCAATCACTTCCATGCAATCATGAACCAATTTCCCTTCCTCCTGCTCGCTGCGGAGAAATTCTGCTGGGTTAACATGATTAGTCATTTTCAGTTCCACATCATCCTGTTCTCTCAGGATTGCTTGGTATTGTAGCATCCTGCTGGACGAAAGCCAATGACCCCCCTTTTGCTCCAGAACTGCCAGTACCATGTGAGGCACAAATACCTCTAATTTTCTTCCCAAAGTCAATTTTCTGGCTTCCTGGATGAGGATCACTGTGGCCGTAACTGCCCGCAAGCATGACGGCCATCCAGCACTTACTGGATCCAGTTGTTTTGAAAAATACCCTACCGGGCGTTTCCAGGATCCGAGTCTCTGAGTTAGCACTCCGAGTGCTAACTTCTGCCTTTCATTCACATATAACTGAAAATCTTTGTTTAGATCTGGGAGGCCTAATGCGGGGGCCTCCTTCAAGGCCTGTTTTAAGTCCTCAAAGGCCTTTTTCCTTTGTCGGTCCCAGTGCAATTGTGGTTCCTTCAGGGCCTCATACAAGGGCTTAGCTAAGAGTCCAAAATTTAAAATCCACAATCTGCACCATCCCACCATTCCTAAAAAGGACCTAAGCTCTTGATGGTTTCTTGGAAGGGGTATGGCACATATTGCTTCTATTCGATTGACTCCCAGCCTCCTTTGTCCTTGCATGATTTCACATCCAAGATAAATTACGCTTTCTTTTATCAGCTGTGCCTTTTTCCTTGACACCCGGTAGCCACCCTGACCCAGCATATTTAACAATGCAATAGTCAGTTTCAGACACGTTTCCTTTTCTTCTGCTGCTAGAAAAATATCATCTACATACTGGAGAATGACATAAGAGAATGGTGACTCTCTTACCTCAGCAGTCTTCCACTCTTCTAATTCCTTTGCCAATTGATTTCCAAATATCGTAGGACTATTTTTGAAACCTTGAGGCAGCCGGGACCAGGTGAGCTGTCTTTTTCTTCCAGTGTCAGGACTTTCCCACTCAAATGCAAAATATTTTCTACTTTCGAATGCCAGAGGGATGCAGAAGAAAGCATCTTTCAAATCAATAACAGAAAACCATTTAAATTTTTCTGACACAGATGTTAATAAAGTATATGGATTGGCAACCACTGGGTGAATGTCTTTGGTAATATTATTGATTGCCCTTAGATCCTGCACTAATCGATACTCACCATTTGGTTTCTTTACCGGAAAAATAGGAGTGTTAAATTCTGATTCACATTCTTGCAGAATGCCTTGTGCCAAAAACTGGGTTATTAAAGGAGCAACACCCTTCTTAGCTTCTAATTTAATCGGGTATTGTTTTATTCTGACTGGCTGAGCTCCTTCCTTTAATTCAACTACTACTGGCTGGGCAGCCTTTGATTTTCCAGGGTTCCCCGTTTCCCATACCCAAGGTACTACAGCTTGATCTACTTCAATGGGAATGGGAGTGGGATCTATTTCCCTTATGGTAAACAATTTAGCAATCTCTTCCTCAGGGAATTCCAATTTGACTCTTCCTTTTTCAAAAATTATTTTCACATTTAGTAACAACAGTAAATCTCTGCCCAGCAATGGCTTTGGACAATTTGGCATGTACAAAAATTGGTGATCCAACTCTTTTCCCCCTAATTTTAAATTTAATGGTTGCAGGAAAGGTCTTTCCTCTAGCCGTCCGGTGGCCCCTACTATTTGGATAGTGGTGTCACTAATTGGCCCTAATCGTTTGTTTAAAACAGAATATGTTGCTCCGGTATCCACAATGAATTCTTGTTCTTGTCCTTCAATGTCTATCCTTACCTTTAAATCCTTTTCTAGTCAGCTTTGATTCTGGTAATTGCCCAACACCAGTGCTTGGGCGACCCCTTCTGGATTCATTGGGTAGCCCCCTGAATTATTCATGGCCAGTCCGGATGCTCCTCCTAACCCAGCTTTCACAGGGCACTCATTTTTCCAGTGTCCTATTTGTCGGCAAAAAGCACACTGATTAGGAGCAAGACCTCCTTGCTGATATCCTGGGGGAACCATCCCTCTTCCTCCTGTTCCCACATTCTGAAACCCTGCTCTTCCTTGCCCTCGCCCTCGGCCATAACCACCTCTGCCCCTCCCTCTGCCAACATTTACTTGTTGCAGCGCTGCCAAGAGGCTCGCTTGTTGCCTTTTATTAACTTCTTTGTCCCTATTGCTGTAAACCTTCCAAGCTATTTCCAGCATTTTATCCAAATCCCGAGTATCATGTCCCTCTAATTTCTGCAACTTCTTTCGTATATCTTCCTGTGACTGACCTAAAAAGATTAGAGCAAGCTGCAACTTCCCTGCTTCACTATCAATTTCCAGATCAGTGAAGCGTCTGGCAGTTTCCTTAAGTCGCTCCAGAAACGCCGAGGGTGATTCATTCTTATCTTGTCTAACTGTATACAGTTTAGCGTTTTAGGCATTCCAGTTCTAATTCCTTCTACTAACAATTCCTGATACTCCCTGATAGATTCCCTTCCTCTACCACTGTTCGGATCCCAGTCAGGATCATCACTCGGTACCAAGTCACTCACGGTTCTCCTGTCTGAATGCAACCTGATTATTTCCCGAGCACGCTCCTTCATTGCCCGCAACACCATTTCCTTTTCGGTGGAATCCATTAAGGTATCTAACAAAACTTGCATATCATTCCAGTCTGGATTCTGAGTCTTAATAATCATCCTGACCACCCGTGCCACTTTTTCAGGATTCTCACGGTAACTGCCCGCTGACTGCTTCCAAATCACCAGATCTCCTGGGGAGAAAGGTACTTTCACAAGCACCCTTTCTCCTTGGGGTCCCATAGCTTCCCTTAAAGGGGCAATGAGCCGGGGTTCCCCATAATTCTTACGTCCCTGTCTAGTTCGAGCCGCGAGCGGGGTATTTCGCCGATTTTGAGGAGAAGCAGGGGAAGGGGTCGGGGGACGCACAACAACCTTTTTAACATTCCCTGGCACTGCTGTCACTTTTGCCACCTCCTCCTCTTCCTCCTCCTCCTCTTCCTCCTCCTCCTCACTGCTCTCTGGTAACGGTGGATACAGAGAGGAATGGGGTGAAACAGAGGGGAGGGGTGAGACAGCCGGAGGGGGTGAGGTAGCAGGAGGAGACAAAGCAGCAGGCACATCGGGTGTTATCATTAAAGACAAATCCTCCTCTGGTCGAGAGGTTAAGGCTAAGCACCGAACACACTTAGATTTTCCTTTACAACCCCCACACTCAGGTTCTTTTATTTCCAATACCATGATTCCACATTCAGTCTGCCACTCCTTTTTGCGGCGCAACAAATAAAACAAATCTAAATACTGTATCTCATCCCATTTTTCATTTTCCCTTAAATACTGCATTAACGAATTCAGAGTATCATAATCCACAGTACCATTTTCTGGCCATGCCGGCCCCTCTCGCTCATATTCTGGCCACAAATGATTACAATAATCAATCATTTTACCCTTACTCATCTCTTGCGAAAACCCCTCACTTTTCCACCTCTTCAACAAACATCCTAACGGTGTATTTCCAGGCATACCCTTAGAGGACTGAACCATAGACTTAAGTGCTTTAAATGGCATCCTAAATCAGTTTCACTTACAACTGTACAACAACTCGACAACCGATCGCAACAACCAATATGCAGCAACGTACAAGGAGATAATAACCACAATTAATATTGACAGTGTAACAGAATCAAGCATACCACATACTCACACGCACACGACAGAAATAAACAAATTCCAGAATAAATACCAGACCAATCCAACTTGCCGCTTCTCGACGCCGCGAGGGGCAAGTGCCGGACCTGCGCAGCTTTCGCCGCGTCTGACAGCCGGCGCCTAGGCTTTCCAGACCAACCAGACGTCTTAGCCCAACCCTGCGAGGATCGCCGCCTCGTCTTATGAGCAGGCACCCAAAACCAGAAACAGAAAATAAAGCACCTTCGGGCTTACCTTTTGCAGTCGTCCGCCAGGCGCGGGGGTCGGGCACGAACCGATGACTCCCCGAGAATCACTCGGTGCCGGCGTGGAGTGGATCAGAACGCGAACCGCCCCAGCCACCTTCGGAGTCCTGCCGCGGTCGCCAGAAAACTGTTGCCCGATCCGAAGAAAACACAAACAACCGAAGTCGTTTATGCGGTGCTTTATTGAGGGCCCGGGAGCCTGTGGACTAGTGTCCAGAGACAGAGCCCCATTTGACAGAAAATTCACAGGGTTTTTATATGCTTCTTTACCCGATTTCTCAATCTTAACAGATTCTTACCACATTTTTGATACCTGGTACCATAATCTCTCTGACATTTAAGATTCTGCCAAAAGGTGCATTCTTTAGATAAATGGATACACTCCTTAAGATAAGTAATTATTTCACAACTATACTGCTTGCATTACAAAATTTGCTATAAAGTTCATCTGCCGGTTACATGCGGCCTACCAAGCCTTAGCATAACTACTACTAATGTCAACTAATGTCGATTACTAAGGTTTATTATTACTTTAATACGATTTATTATATCAAATGGCAACACCTGGGGCTGCAGAGCTCTCCTGGTCACAGCAGACATTCAGTCCTTAATCTCAGGGTGACCCCACCATGGGCAGGCCTGTTCCCAGTGAGCTCCCCTCCCTGCTGCACCCCGACACACCCTGTCTCTGCAGGTCCTCTGTGCTCTCCTAGCAGCACCCAAGGCCCTGCAGACAAACATTGCTCTGCCATCAGCCCTGGAACAAGCTGCAGAAACCCAGCAAGGTTCAGCACAGACCATTCACCATCTGATGGGCACTGGCCACAAACAAGCAAACCTGACCCAGACCTGATTCCCTTGATGGCCACACTGGGACCCTGATCTCATCCCACTGAGCCCTGGGAGAACAGGGAACACAAGGAGCCTCCTCAGAGTCTGTTCTTTGGGCCTGTTTCTGAGACTGATTGTGGAGGAGAACAAAGCCTTCCTGCCCTGCCCTCAGGAGATCCCTTTGCTGATGGAGCTGCTGTGCTTGAGCCCAGCTGTGTCCCAGCAGTGCCCATGGCCTGTCCCTGCCTGTGCTTACAGCACAGACATGCAGCAGGACAGTGACCAAGCTGCCAGAGCACTGCAGCCTCACAGCCATAGAAGGGTTGGCAAGAAGAGGGTGGAGTTGGGAAGAGCAGATGTGGGAAGAGTCAGGACCATTTTTTCTGGCTCTGCTACTTTGCTGGGAGTCCCTCCACTTCTGCTCACAGGCACTGCCCTTGCAGAGACAGAGAAGGGCTGGGGAAGCACCTGGGTCACACAGGGCAGAGCAGGACACTTTATTTACCTCAATGCACAATGATCATGGCTCCTTACTGTCTATGCTGAACACAAGCAGAGTAGATACTGATGTAGCAATACTGTGACTAAAGGCATCCCTTTATGGAAAATACCATGAAAAATTAAAAAAAAAAAAAAAAGGAAAAGTAGAACACACCAAATAAAAACACATGGACCTTAGCAGTCTGGGCAGTCGGTGTACAGTTCCATTCTGAATGCTATGCAGAAACAAACAAGCACTTGATTGTTTCTGGAAACACAGAGTGGTCATATTCCTCAGGACATCCTCAAGCTCCTGGTTCCTCAGGCTGTAGATGAGGGTGTTATAAACAAAAACGAGATTAAGCTGAATTAAATATAATTAGAATAAGCGATAATTTATTTTGCCACTGAAATACGGTCCTCCTTACCCACAATCAAAAAGGGACAGCGCTGAGCCAGGGATCGGCGCCAGGTGAGCACACTCTGATCCAACCTCTGTCGCATCAGATCCCCCAGTGCTCACAAAGCTGCCTTGGTCAATTCAGTTTTTATACAGTTTTTCATAGCCTGGAGCAGAGGTCTTTCTTTTTGTTGTTGCACAGATTCATGTAGACTTTCTCTGCATTGGGCTGGACAAAACCATGTCTGGGAAATGATGAATTTGGTGAATGCAGATCTCGGTTTATGGGAAGCTGGCATTCAGATGTAGCTTTCCTGATGGTTCTGGTTATCATAATCATCAATAATTGATGGGTGCTCATCGCTTGGGTGTTTCCTGGACAGTTTCTGAAAGGGCTATCTTCGAACAAGTAATTATTTGGCTTTTGACTGGGAATTAACATCAGTTGAGAATAATTTCAGAAACCCATAACGGTGGGGACTAATAAGGGTAACTCCTTGCTTTTTGTGTGGGCTAACAATTTTTCATTGTGGACCAGGGTGACAACCAAGTTGGGTCCTTCTCCTCTGTAGAGGGTGCAACAAGAGATGATATTGTATATCTAATAAAAGGAGACCTATGTGCCCCAGGTGTGCCCTGGAACTCCTGAGATCCTATAATTGGGATGTAGTACATGATCAGTTTGAGATAGTGAGTCCAGTCTGAGGGTAAGGTTTAAAGCTGGAGAATTTGGATATTTTTGAAAAAGACTGGAAATGGTGCCAGTTTGGTAAAATTAATTGTAAGGTTCCCCTTGTAGTTTAACTTTCTGTATTTGAGATACAAGTGTGTATTCATGGAATTTCTGCCTGGTCAAATAGGAGAAGGAAGCAGCCAGCTGTTTGAGCTATTGGAGATGGGGAATTTTGAATAACTTAGAGGAGACAGCAGAAAGAATCATGACTGCGTGTGCTCAGTATTTTTGGAGGGGTTGTCGTTGGTTTGGTCAAGGGGGTGTGGTCAATGGGATTTGTCATTGGGGTGGTCAGTGGGTGTGGTCAGTGGGGTGTTGGCACTGGTTTCTAGGATATGGGTGTGGTCAGTGAGTGTGTGCAGTGGTTATGGTCAGTGGGTGTGATCATTGGAGGTATGGTCATTTGGGTGCTGAGTGGGATGTGGTCAGTGGGTAAGGTCAGCAGATGTGATCAGTCAGCGGGTGCTCAGTGCGTCACCTGTTCCTATTTCTGTTCCATCATTCCTCCTCTGATGAGGATGGATCCTCAGCCACTAGGAGGATGCTGATGAATTTTACTACTCCAGAGGCCTCTTCTTTCTTGAGCTCTTCAGTTCCAGAATTCAGTGACAAAGGCTCATAAACATTTGTTAAAAACACCCATAAGAAAAGATCCTGGGGATAATCCAAGTTTTCAAATCTTCGGTGGTTAATTAGATAGATTTCAAAAATGTATTCCACGTAAATATACTAAATTGAAAACAATGCTCAGAGAAGTGATTTCTCCTGGTTCTTTTCCTGTTTATAGATGGGTATCAGAACTGTCCAACTGATATTGACCCCCAGCACCTTCTAATGCAGTCTGAATAGATATGAAAATCAAGACCCTTCATGATGGTCAATCAATCACACTTTGTCCCCATCCCCATCCCCTCCTCACCATTTCCCTCATCCAACCCCTCAGACTCCTGTGGACCAGGAACAGTGCAACCAGCAGGCCCAGAGCAGCGATTCTTGCCCTGTGCTCAGCTGTGGCTGGGCAGAACCTTGGGTGCTGTGTCCACTTCTGGGGCCCCAATTTAGGAAGGACATGGAGGAGCTGGAGAGTGTCCAGAGAAGGGCTACAAGGCTGGTGAGGGATCTGGAACACAAGTCCTGTGAGAAGTAGCTGAGGGAGTTGGGGATGTTTATCCTGGAGGACACTCAGAGGAGATCTCATCACCCTCTACAACTCCCTGACAGGAGGGTGCAGCCAGGTAGAGTTGGGCTCTTTCCACAGGGAACAGTGACAGGACAAGAGGACACAGACTTAAAGCTGCCCCAAAGAAGGTTTAGGCTGGACATTAATAAATATTCTTCACAAAGAAGGTGATTGGGCATTTGAATGGGCTTTCCAGGGAGGTGGATGAGTCACTGTCCCAGGAAGAGTTTCAGCATAGACTGGATGTGACACTGAGTCCCATGGTCTGGGTGACAGGGTGGTGTTAGTTAGTTAGTTTGTTAGTTAGTTAGTGAGAAGTTTAAGATGTATCATTATAAGTTTGTGAAGTGTTATATGATTGGATGAAAAATGCACATGGCAGCAAAGCTGTGGGAAGCAAAGCAATTAATGATTGGTGATAAAAGATGTTAGCAAAGTTCATAAGAAATATGTGATTGGCTAAAAAGCTAATATAAAGCATTGTAACTAAGAATGAGATGGTTTCTGATATTATGGCATTGGGTGCAACACCTTTAATGTCTCACCGTTCTATGAGAGTGGTGCAATAAAGCAATAAACTGTCTTTTACAATGTCTCTCAGTTGCTCATCTTTTGTTATAATGATGTTCTGATAGGCATATTTTGGATATCAAGCCTGCCAATTGAAATCAATAGGGATTCAAAGATACCAGGTCTACCCAAAAGAAATCAATAGGGATTTAGAGACACCAGGTCTACCCTGTTTAAGTCTCAGTGGATTTAGGGACACCCAGCCTATCCATTAAATTCAACAGGAGTTTTGGTTCTAAAATGGGGCAATTTGGGGAAATGTGGGGGAAATGTTGGGCTGAATTCCAGGAATTTCCCTTCCATGATCATGATGCTGATTTTGTGGAAGTTCTGTATGAATTCCTGGAAGCCAATTCCAAATCCCTGGTCCCACATCTGTGACATGTGCTGGAGCTGTGTCTCTAGGTAAGCCCAAAAATCTCCATTATCAGTCCAAATTCTGTGAATTCTGAAGCCAAAACCGAGATTTTTAGCAAAAAAATTTTTGGGGCACTGGGTTTAGACATTGAAGTCAATGGGAATTTAGGGACACCAGGTCCACCTAGTCAAGGCAATGAGGATTTTTGGGACACCAGTTCTGGGGTCCCTAGGGATTTTTTGGGTGATCCAGTTATCCAAGAGGTACCCAGGTGTATCCAGGTAATTTTTGGGGATGTCCAGGTGATGTTTGGAGCACCCAAGTGTCCTGACTCTCCTGGATAGGCTGGGAAAAGATAATGGCCACTGTTGCATCCTTTCAGTCAACATGGACACAGATGACCCTCCGTGGTGGGGTGGCTGTCAGGGGGCACTAAAACATTCAGGGTTACCCCAAAACTCCAGGCAAGGGCCCCAGAGGGGAGGGAGCCCTGAGTTACCTCAGGAGATGATGCAGCGCAGGTACACCCAGGTGCTTTGGTCTGTGTGGTCGGTGCAGGTGGCATTCTGCACCGGCTCCAGATCAGAGGTGGGCAAAGAGGGCAACCTGAAATCTCAGGGGAGCAGTGGGGTCACCCAAATTAATGCACAGAAAAACTTTATAACCCACAAAGTAAATTATAGGTATGTATTTTATTCAGCACTGAGGTGAATGGGGCATAGCTCCTCCAAAAACAAGCACACCTTTGGTGCCCTGCACCACTCTTTTATTCTCTACAAACTAGGAGTGCACAATGCATCTAATACATATTCATTTCCTAATCCCCCCATCCCTACTTCGTATTACAATTAGCTCCATGGCACTTTGTGACTGCACACTGCTCCTTGTTGGTTGTTCTGGGATGAAGTAAACAGTCTTCCTCTCAGTTTGAACTTTTAACCTCACCTTATTTGTATATTAGTCTTAGGTTCCTTTCCAGACCTTAGTACCAGTTTTTGCTGACTCAGGGATCTAAGGAATCCCCGTTATCTGGAATGGGCCTCACTCTTCCATCCTGCTTGCACATTCTTGGCCCTCTATCTTATCTTGAAGCCTTGCTCTGTCCTGTCCTTGCAAAGACAGTGAATGTTAAGCATTCAGAGAATCTTGCCAGTCCACTTCTAGTTAAAGCATCTCCTGTATTTTTACCCTTAACTCAATAATTTTAATTTTAATTGTCCCTGTTTCAGTTTCACAATGGCTCCTTGGTTCTATGAGCCCCAGAGCTTCATCCTTGACCCTTGGTTCCATAGGGGTCTGGAGTCACAATGGTCCCCCTGAATCCATGAGGCACAAGAATGTCACAATGGTCTCTGGCTCCATGGTGTCTCCATGGTGTCTCCATGGTGTCCTTGGATCTACTAGTGTCCTTGTCACAACTGACCCATGATTCCATGAGGTTCTGCAGTGTCACCATGGTCGCTGTCAGAGGCTGGATGAGATCAATGTCCCAGACACCTCGGGATGAGCTGTCAGTCAGTCACACAGTGGGCTGGTGCTGACCCAGGCTCTGATTGCTCCAGCAATCACAATACCCACATGGTGGAGTCCCATGAAGGCCCAGAGGCTTAAAAAAACACGGAGCACATACTCAGTCCAAGTCCCTGCCTGCTCCTGTGGTCTGTGTCACACCAAAGGCAATGCTCCACACTCATCCCTGGAGCCCCAGCCCAGCTCCTGGGTGACCAAATGACCAAAAGTCCTACCTGGGGGAAGTACCCAGGAAGACCAAGGAGAATTTCAGGCAGACCACTAGGCAAGAGCTCATCTTGACCCTACCTCCTTTTGGAATTTCTGTCTGAACAGTACTGGAATCCAAGAGTGTGCATCTCTGTATCTTTTTTTTCGTTCTCTCTCTATGTTTTCTATTTCTTCTGTTTCTGTCCTCATCCAAATTTTGAGTATCTTGGGGAAACGGGAAATACTAGACAGTGTCATGGACTGCTGAGATCCTGCCTGCTTCCACCTCCCCCCAGAGTGGCCAGACCGGCCCATGGCGTAGCTGGAATGCTGCCCCTGATAAGCTTTTCCAAAAACCCCTGGGCCAAGGGGGAGGGGAGGCCATCAGCCTGTGAGTGCTGCCTCATAAGTTGATATGGTCCTCAAAAATAGTTATGGGAAAACTGTAAGTCGAGGAAGGGATTTTTACACAGTGATCAGATTTACATTCTCCTGAATGGCTGATTCACTGTGACACAGGGCCGGGAGAAAACTGTTTTCTTGTGGTAAAATCTCCATAGACTGATGAAAAGTTCTCCACACCCAAGTAAATTGGTGAAAGGCTATTTATAGAGATGGTAAATTGACTGATCCATTTCTGTACTTATCAGTGTGAAAGAAAAGAAGTTGTAGGGGTAAGAGAAATGTTCTGAAAGTTTAATTGAGATTATTTTTCCTTGTAGTTTCTAGTAATAAAGTTTTTTCTTTGTACCTTCTAAAGTTTGAGCTACTTTTGTCTTCCTCCTAATCCCATCTCACAGCAGAAAATGAGTAAATAATACTAGTGGGTGCACTGGCAATTTAGCCAATGTTAAATCCACAACAAACTTAATATTGAACTGCAGAATCCCGATGGAGGGAAAAGAAGGGGATGTTGTGTGCCCAAACTTTAGCCAGGCCTGAGAGATGGTCTGCTGTGCTCTCCTCAGAGCCAGATTGGAGAGAGCTGGGCTGCAGGAGTGGAACATGGGGTGGGTGGGAATTTGGCTGAACAATGAGGGTCAAATGTCATCCATGGCACAGAGTCCTCTTGGCAGCCATCCCTAGTGACACCCCTCAATGACCACCCTTGACCACTAGTGTGGAACATTTCTGTTATCTCTAGAATGGCATGAAATACACTTTCAATTCCTTTGTGGATGCTACCAAGTTGCAGGGAGTCTGTGACCAATCCCATCTAGTTAATGGCGACTGGAAAACATAATTGAGCAAGATGACTGAGTTGGGTAAATAACTCCTGCCATCAGGTGCAAACCAAGCCCCAAGGAAGAATAGGCAGAACAGACTTGTGCATCAGAACAAAGGCAGTTCAAAAGGGTAAGACCCAGTGGAAAAAAAAACATGTAAGTCCTACCAAAAAAAAAAAAAAAAAAAAAAAAAAAAAGAAACAAGCCCTAAAGCAAAAACCACACCCACATTAACACAAAAACCCCACAAACAAACCAACCACAAAAAGCAAAGGCCACAAATGGAAGTAAAGCAAAATCACAAGATATCTCCTAGCAGCAGAAAATGTTTAACCATCTTGTGGCAGCTGAGGATTCTTCATGCTGTTCTAAAAGATAAATGTCTTTAAAAATGAATCAATCCCCTACACCTTTTGCCCCCATTTCTCTCAGTTTATTGCTTGGGTCAGTCCTGCACAGCTGTCCCATCCCTGTTCCCTCAGGAACACTTGTCCACCCCACGCCCATGTGTTGGAGGGGGTTTCAGACACTTCATGTGGGGCGAGCACTGTGACAAGGACAGGAGAACAGAACAACATTTACACTTATCAAGAACAGTAGAACAGAACAGCCTTGGAGAAATGGATAAAGGATTAGCTGAGGCAAACAGAAGCCACATAAAATGTAAGCAGGATGCCAGCTCATCTCTAAAAGGCTGATAAAGCAGAAATTATGCAAAACAAGGAAATTGCCATTTCTCAAAAGCAAGGATCGAGGAACAGCCACCTAAAAAGGGCACCAGATGGTGAAGACAGACCCCAAAGAAACATATAAGGACTTTCAAATACAGGTGCAACTATGTCAAATAGAGTCAAAGGAAGAGGGAAGAGCCAATCTCTGTGTGTGATAAAAATGCTGTTCATTCGATGCTCAGTGTTTTCAGATGGATGAAGGATTGCCCAAGTGGCCACCATGCTGCAATAAAGAATACCTGCCTTCAAATACTCAAAACTGTGTTCAAAAGTTTCTATTCTGCCGATTTCAGTATAAGTGGTGCCCTTGACTCCATTACACCCCTTGTACAGTTTCACAATGTCCCCTTGGTTCCATGAGGCCCTGCTGCATAACAATGGCCCCTTGGTTTTCTTATGGTTTGCACAGTCAAAATGGCCTTGGTTCAGCACTGCCACAATGTTCTCCTTGGTTCCACGAGGCCTTGGGGTGTCACAACAGCCCCTTGGTTCCATGAACTGCCATGTTGTCACCACGTTCTCTTAGGTCTGCAGTATCACATTGGACAATTGGTACAAGCAGCCCTGGAGTGTCATAATGAATATTTGGTTCCATGGGGGCCCACAGAGTCACAATGATCCCTTGGTTCCATGAGGCTTTGATTTGTCACAATGGACCATTGGTTCCATGAGCTTCTCTAGTGTCACCATGGTCTCCTGGGATACACATTGTCACAGTGGGCAATTGGTTTCATGGGACCCTGCTGTATCACAATAAACCCTTAATGCCAGGTGATTTTGGAGTGTCACAGTTGTCTCCCTAGTTCAACAAGGCCTTGGAGTGTCACAATGGACCCTTGGTTCCATGAGCTTCCGTAGTGTCACAATGGTCTCCTTGTTTCTGCAGTGCCATAATGGACCCACAGTTACACAGGATTCCTAAATGTCACTGGTCTCCTTGGTTCCATGTGGTCCTCCTGTGTCACCACAGCCCCTTGTTTCCATGAGCTTCCTTAGTGTCACCATAGTCTCCTTGTTTCTACACTGTCATAATGGACCCTTGGTTCCATAGGGTTCCTAAATGTCACTGGTCTCCTTGGTTCCATGTGGCCCTGCTGTGTCACCACAGCCCCGTGGTTCCAGGAGTTTCTGTGCTGTCAGCAATGGTTCCTTTATTCCAATGAGGCGTCACTATGTCACACTGGACTCTGGGTTCCATGAAGTTCTCCAGTGTCACAGTGGCCCCTTGGATCCATGAGGTCCCACAGTGTCACCACGGTCTCCTTGGATCTGCATTGTCACAATGGACCATAGGCTCCATGGGACGTCACTGTGTCACAAGGGTCTCCTTGATTCTGTAATTCCCCTCAGTGTCGCAATTGAGCCTTGTTTTTGTGAGACTCTGAACTGTCACAATTGTCTCCTTGGTTCCACGAGCCCCTGCTGTGTCACAAGGGTCTCCTTGGTTTCATGAGGATACAAAAACTTTGCATAAATTTGAGCAAATCCTTAAATCATCTGAGAACATGTCTGCATTCAAAAGAGAGGTTAAGGGTGAGAATGGCACCAGCAGCTTGCATCTGTGACAGAGACCCAGGGAAAGTAAAGGGACAGAGAATTCACCTGGAAAACGCTGAGAATTCCACTTACAGAGATCATGTCTGGTCACACTGTCCCTTGTAGAAAGGTGACATCATTCCAGGCAGCCTGTACTGACCATGTGGTTCCTGAATGGGGTTTATTGTTTAGGAAATCTGCGCAGGCTTTTGCATTCTTTCCTTACCAACAGGATAATTTGTCCTGGGCCTGTGTGCAGACAGAGCCCTGAGGAGAGCAGGTGGGACATGGTGCAATGGGATGGAACACCCAGCTGCAGAGCCCAGGGGACAAGGTTCTGATGACGGGCACAGGGATGTCAGCCCCAGGTGGGTGAAGTCAGACATGGTGAGGCTGGGGGTGAGGAGCAGCTTGCCCAAACAGGGTCAGCCTGCAAAGGGCTCATTCTTCTGTGTGCCCAGACCTCTAAAGGAGACATTCAGCATCAGGATCTCTAACCACTGCTCTGAGCTGAAAAGGAAAAAAATATTCCACTGATTAAAAAAAACCAAAACCAACTATGAGTTGCACTTTGAAAACTTTTTCCTTAACAGAACTCCAAAGCTTCTCCAAGCAGCAGCAAAAGCTGTGGAGACTTGAAGATAAAAAAGCTGGGGCTGCAGAGGGCACAGGGATGGGCAGCAGCTGAAAGGCCCTGCCAGAGCCAACTGCTGCAGCACTTGGGCCATGGCTGCTGGCCCTGGGCCTGAGGCCAGCAGGGGACAAGTGAGCCTTGCTGTGCTGGGGCCTCATTGCCTCCTTGTCCCTGCTCAGCAGCCTGGCAGGGGCTGCCCCATGGTCCTGCCCTTGGCATTGCACATCCCCAGAGACCAGTGGCCTGGGAAGAGCCCTGAGCACTGAGGGAGGGACAGGATCTGCCTTGCCAGGGGCTGGGGCTCAGCCTTGGCCCTTTGCATTCCTGAAACTCGTCCAGGTTTTCTCAGCACCAGAGACACCTTTCCCTTGTTTGTCCCCTCCTGTCATCAGTACCTCCAGTGTTCTACTCTAACTGGAAAACCTGGGTGCTGGAAATCAGAATGCAAGGAATTCTCAGAACATAGGGCCTTTAAGCCAAAGCTTAGAATTAAATAGAGTTGAAATAGGTTTAGCTTTAGAATTTAAGATATAGAAAAAATAAAGGTAGTAACAAAGGTAACAAGATATTTTAGAGTGCAGTAATGTCAGTTTGTGTGTTGTGATATAATTGACTAAGAAAGTTCACACTATAGTATGAGTTAGTAAGACAAAATATCTTAGTATTGAATTGGAAACATAAATATCTCTGTTGACAATGCTTTATTGGTTAATAAATGCTTAAAATACCTTGTAGTCCTAAGGCTTGTGACTTCTAAGCCATGCTGTGATAATCTCTAAGACAAGCTTCACCTTTCTGCCTGTATAGAAAATAAACCACATTTTCTAAAGCAACTCAGAAGTGCTGTCTCTCTGCTTCATTCGGAAAAAGAAAAAAAAAAATCCACCAAAAACAAGCATTAAAAAAAATAAGCCCAAACTTAAAAAATGTATCATAAATGCAATAAACCTACACTTTAAAAATGTAACACATAATGGGCTATTCCCGCCTGTGCACATCACTGCCGCACCAAGCAGTGCCGGGGATCGGGGACTCGGAGCGGTGCCTGGTGTTGGTACCATCTTCTCTTTTAGCCTCTAACTCCTGTCATGCCCCTCGGCCCAATAAAGCCCCACTGGAGCCGGGACTACAATGCCTGTCATACCCCCCCGCCCCACAGAACCTCGGTGTCTGCCCCCGACATGTCCCGTAAGTGTCCCCGAGAGTCTCTGGGATCTCTGAGTACACCCCCAGCACCCATTCGGGAATTCGGGACCCCCAAAAGCATCCCCGGATCCCTAAATGCTCCCAACCCCATAGATGCCCGTTACAGCCACTTCTGCAAATTCATCTCCTGTCCTCCCCGGAGTCTTCAGAGCCCCTCATAGCAAAATTCAGAGCCCCCTCATAAAACAATTACCACAGCTAAAAGTCCTGCCGCACCCTAAAGAGCCTGGTTTGAGCTCCCCAAGCTGCCCCCAAGTGCCCTCAAACCATACACATCTGACAACATCGACATCAAGTCACGGCTCGGACACAGAAGTCTCCCCTAAGAAGTGCCTTCCCCAGAGCCAGAATTCCCCATTTGAGCCACTTCCGGGACTGCAGCTCCCATCATGCTATGTGCTTCCGGTGGAGATTTGTTCCAGCCAGGACTTCATCTCCCATCATGCCCCACGCCCCACTGAGAGACATTGCAGCTGCACCTACAACTCCCATGATGCTCCACAGCCCAATTAAACTATACTAGACCCATGCCTACAACTCCCATCACCCCCCTGCGCCCCAGAGAGCCCGTTAGAGCCCCCCACATGCCCACCCGGACCCCAAAGAGAGCCAGCTTCCCCTCCCTGACCTGCAAGTTTCCCCTCTGTCCCCCCAAGACTTCCCCAAACCCCGAAAGCTCCATCAGAATCCCTCTGCGCCCTGCCCAGTGCCAACCCAGTTCTCCAAAGTGTCCTCCAGACCCTCAAGCTCTCTCTAAATTCCCTCCCCAGACACAAAATTGCTCCAAATGTACCCCAGGAATGTCTCCATGCAGCCCAAAGTGGCCCCTTTTACCTTGTCTGAGAAAATTGTTTGAAAAAATACTAAAGGACAATAAATAGGACTAATAAGCACAAAGTGTGAGAAATGAATAGCCAATTAACTAATGGCCAATACTGGCCAATTAACTAATGAAGGGAATTGTGTTACTTAAAACCAATGAACCAAAACATTTTTGGCTGCTAAAAATGCGTAGTTATTTTTATATAAATACAAAAATAATGTAATAAAAATACAGAATAAAATTACTATCAAAAAGAAAGCTATTATTACAATTTTAACTAGTAATCCAATTTTAAGTATAAACAACTTTAAAAAAATTTATTGACAAAGAAAAATGCATAATTTTGTTTTAATATGTTGGGATTTCTGTTCTACGTGCCCAGTTTCAGACATGGTGAGGTTGGGGGTGAGGAGCAGTTTGTTCAAACAGGGTCATCTGCAAAGGGCTCATTCTTCTCTGTGCCCAGACCAGCTGAGGAGGCATTCAGCATTGAAATAACTTAAGGAGCTTAAGTCAACCCTAGGCTGAAATGAAAAATTAAATAATATACCCAGGATTAAAAACAAAATTCATAAGGTGCACTTTGAAATCTCCTTCCTTGACTGAAGTACAAGCTGACTCCAAGCAGCTGCGCAAGCTTTGGAGACTTGAAGACAATTGAAAGAACACAAAGAGCTTCTGAGGGCTTTCTGCATTTTTTAATCAGTCCCATGGTGGATTTGGGACTGAGGCCAGGACCCTCAGGCACTGAGAGACGGTTGAAGAAGCTGCTCAAGGAGTCAGAAGCAAAACTCCAAGTCCATTGGAGCATCACTGGCCCCACTGAGGGCAGGGACTGCCAAAGGCTCCTCAGGGATTGGTGAGAGCAGATCCTTGAGGGCAAGATTGCAGGAGCCAAAGGCTGTGAGCAGGAACTGCAATGCTGAGCAAGGCCTGGGCTGGTTGGAGGCACCACAAAGGCCAAGGGCTGAGCCCAGGCCTGGCCCAGCAGGGCTTGTCCCTCACGGGTGGCTTGAGGCTGTTCCTGTGGCACTGGGATGGGAGGGGCAGCAAGGACAAATGGCATCACCCTGTGTGACATTCCAGATGCTCATGGAACCAAGGGCCAGTGTGACACTGCAGGGCCTCATGGAAACAAGGGGCCACTGTGAGCCTGAGGGGCTGTAAGACCCCAGAACACTGAAATGCTGGGAGTGAACAAAGGTTCCTTTACTCGAATTTGGTGCACAAGAGAAACCCCAGAAAGATATTCTCAAGAGGTCAAAATGACACAAAATTTTACTGGCAAAGTATAAAAAAATCAAGGAACTTTGGAAAAGGATTTAATACACTC
This sequence comes from Erithacus rubecula, assembly GCF_903797595.1. Lineage (NCBI taxonomy): Eukaryota > Metazoa > Chordata > Aves > Passeriformes > Muscicapidae > Erithacus > Erithacus rubecula. The sequence continues at coordinate 193,738 of NW_027636161.1, forward strand.
TCCAATTCAACATAAAACACTTATCATAACAGGAACTTCATTAGCTTAACCCATTAAACCTTAGAAACCTTTAAACACTTCAGTTGTTGAGATACTCAAAGCTGTTCTACAAAAAGAGCATTTGGAGAGGAGAGAGAGAGAGACAGAAAGACAGAAGCTCTATAGAAAGGCACACACATGGCTTCCAATTCCTTGGGTTCCAGTGTGGATGAGACAGAGACCCCAGCAGATGGCAGGGTATGGATCATGACCTGAGCTCCTGCTCCGTGTTTTGAGTCCCTAGGCCTTCGTGGGCCTCCCCCCAGGTGGGACTTGCGATTGCTCAGGCAATCAGAGACTGGGTCAGCACCAGCCCACTGTGTGACTGACTGACAGCTCATCCCTGGGACATTGATCTCATCCAGTCTCTGAGGGAGACCATGGTGACACTGCGGAACCTCATAGAACCATGGCTCTGTTGTGACAATGTGGGTTCAGGGACACCATGGAGATACTATGAAGCCTCATGGAACCACAGAGACCATTGTGACATTCTGGTGCCTCATGGAATCAGGAAGACCATTGTGACACTAATGGAACCATGGGTCAGTGATGAAGCTGTGGGGACTGTAGAACCAAGGAGCAGAGAATCATTGACACAAGAGCCATTGTGACACAGCAGGGCCACATGGAGCCCAGGGGCCATGGTGACACTGCTAGACCATATGTAAACAAGAGGCCCTTGTGACACTACAGAAGCAAGGAGAATATTGTTGCCAGGAGAATATTGTGACGTTACAGGGACTCATGGAATCAAGGAGAATACTGTGACACTGTGAGGTCTCATGGAACCAAGGGAACATGGAACAGGTCTGGCTTGCTGGGCCTCCTGGGGGCCACCTGACAAGTCTGGCAGGCCTTGGCTTCCTGAGGGCTGGCTCTCATCTGCCTTTGGAAACACTGGCGCTCTGTGTTTTTCTAATTAAAAAGAACTTTTCTTCCACTCCAGGCACCCGCAAGCAAAATTGAGATTCCTCCTCCAAAAATCCTTATGTCCAAGGATTTCCCCCAAGTGAAAGGTGTCAGGAGAGACAGGTCAGGCTGGCTTAGTCCAAGGGTGGCCACCTCTCATCTTCTCCCAAAACACTTGGACTTCTAACTTTTCTTTCCTGTGGAATAAAACCACCCATCTCAACCAGGCAACTATGGCTCAAAGTGGGATTCCACTGAAATATAGTGTTCTGTTACAGCTTAAAGAATTGTGTGTTTGAGGAAACAAGTTATGGGATATCTTAGAAGGTTTAGAAACTAGAGTTTAGGAATGTAATTCATAAAGGTATATGTCTTAGTATAGAGATTGGAAGTTGATAAAAATTGATTGTTTAACATTCTGAACCAACTCAAATATACATCTGGAAGCATTTGAGCAAAAATTGATATGCATTAGAAAATAGTCAGAGCCAACCAGGCGAGACCCATGCATCATAAATTTTGACACTGAAACTAATAAAGACCAAATTGAAGAGATTAACAGGTCAGGTAGTCATAGTAACAGGACAGAGATAAAAAGTTTAGAGCCAGGTAGACAGTCCTTACTTCCTTTCCTGAAACCCTCCAACTCATTTAAAAGACCACCAACCCAATACCAAGAGAACACTATGCAACCACAATGAGTATGCAACTAATTTTAACACTGAGTGGGGAATAGGCGGTGACAGGTAATAAATACGTACAGGCATCTTTGAATATGCATGACTTTTGTGAATAAATAGAGAGCTAAATGCCTTTGGGAGCAATCCCATATGTCCGCTCAGCACTGAAATAAATATATCTTTTTTGACTAAACTGGTTGAAAGGTATTTTGTCCTTGCCTTTTGTGAATTATTTTGGCAGCTGCAGAAGGACCTTCTCTTCCCACAGGAACAGATGGGAGTGTGACAGCTCCAGGTGCCCCAATCTGAGTCCCTCATGGACAAGAGATCTCCACTCCTGCCTGCTTCAGTGTAGGAGACAGACAAGTCTGCTGGCCAAGGACAAAATGGTATGTTTATGATTTTTAAATTACCCCAGGGTGAGAGGGCTAATTGGTAAGACACAGAAGATGTTCTGTGCAGAACATGGGCCAAAAGATATTGCATGCAAGCAGAAAGATCTGTTCAATTTATGGGTGAAGGGATTCTGTTGTGCTATAGAGGGTACCGCTAGCAAGTTCTGGGGGTGGGCTTGAGCAAACCCTGGTGTTTAAACTGCCAGTGGCAGGATTTGTTGTGCCCCGGCAGGCACCACTAGCAACTCTGGAGGTGAGTTTGGGCAAATCCTTGTTTATTGCTGTTATTTTGGCAAGCTATTGTCTTGGTTGTGATTAGATGTGTGTGTTTATGAAGAGTGCTAGATTAGATTTTTCTACAATTGATGGCTATCATGTGTTTTTGAGGCAACACTGCCATCTTGTGTCTCAAGTTGTAGCTGCAAAAAGTTAACAGTTGCTTATTCATTTGTGATACAACACTACCATCTTGTGCAAAAAAATATAATTGCATTGAATTGGGGACTTGTATGTGAAACGGGCCATTTGTTTGTTCTTAATAAATTGTTAAAAGTGGCCAGCGAAACTTAGGCACAAGCTGCAAGTGCCCAACCATCCAGGGAAAGGGTCTCTAGATGGCTTGGGCTCCAACCAGGTGAATTTTCAGCTGAAGGAGAAGAGAGAGCGATTGTCAAACAGGAGAAAGGAAGGAGAGGGGGGTGTTTTGAGGGGGATTGTATTAGAGTTGAACAAGTAGTTATTTGGTTTTTGACTGGGAACTACCTGGAGCTAAGAATAATCTCGGAAACCCGTAACAGTGAGGACTAATAGGGGTAACTCCTTGGTTTTTGTGTGGAATGAGGATTTTTCATTGGGAATCAGGGTGGCATCCAATTTGGGTCCTTCTCCTCTGTAGAGGGTACAAGAAGAGATGGTATTGTATATCTTATTGAAGGAGGCCTAGGTACTCTGGGTGTGCTCTGGAGCTCCTGAGATGCTATAATTGGGAAGCAGCACACAATCAGTTGGAGATAGTGAGTCTAGTCTGTGCAAAAGGTTTAAAGATAGAGAATTTAGATATTTTTGAAAAAGACTTGGAATGGTGCCAGCTTGGAAAAATGAATTAGAAGGCTCCCCTTGTAGTTTAATTTTTGGTATGTGAGATACGGGGCTGTATTTGTGGAATTTCTGCCTGGTCAAAGAGGAGAAGGAAGCAGCCAGCTGTTTGAGCTATTGGAGAAGGGGGTTTTGAATAACTTGGAGGAGAGAGCAGAATTAATCTGCACTGCATATGCTCAGTATTTTTGTAGCCCGAGACTACCAGGTCAAGGAAAAGAGCTGGGATAAAATAAAGGAACTTGAGAAAAAGAAAGGACAATGGGCAGCAGCCAGAGCAAGGAGATTTCTAAAGTAAGTCCTCTAGACTGTATTCTGCCACATTGGAGAGAACTTGTGGGATATGGAGTTACTGAGAGTAAGAGAAATTTCTCGAAGTTTTGTACACACTTGTGGCTGCTTTATAAATTAGGTGAAGGCATCTGGTGGTTGCCATCTGGGAGTTAGGATTATGAAACCTTATTGCAGTTGATGTTATTTTAAAGAAGGGAAGAAAAATGGGAGGAGATACAAAGATATATTTTTCTGCCTTCAAAACTGTCCTGAATGGCAGAGGAGTCGTGGGATTAGACCTTCCTCTGACCCCTTTGTACTAGCTTTGGAAAAGGACAGAAAGGCAAATAAAGGGAAACCTAAGCATTGCTGTGATGCTGGCTCCATAAACCAAAGGTGCATGCAGCCTGATAAAGTTTATCATGCAGGAAAACAAGGAGTTAACAGATTTGCTCCAGCCACCCCCTAAAAGGCAGGGTAAACAAACAGAGGGAACGGGTTCGAGGGAATTTCCACACTTAAACCCTGCTTCAGTTTCCTTAGAAAAGAAAGACACTCATCACTCTGTTCCCTCACGTGCCAAAGCAGCATACCCATGTAGTAATGATAGTGATGACGAGCTGTCTTCTCCCCATAGCCCACCTCTCCAAAGTAGTCCCATAGCTACCTGAACTAGAAGTCAGACAAAAGAGATAATACAAGCAGCCTTATGAGAGGCAGTGGGATCAATGGGAGTAAGGATGTTAAAGTACCCTTTTCTACAAACAAGTTAGAGGCATGGGAGAAAGTTGCTAAAAACTATTGAAGAGATCTGATAGGAACGAATAAAAGATTTAAGTTTTTGATTAAGCAACACGATCCAGACTGGGAAGACATCCACCTAATGCTAGATGCCTTAACTGAAACAGAAAAGCAATTAGGCTTAAAAGTAGCAGGGAGCATAGCAGAAAATTCTTTCAGAGAAACAAATCAGGATGTTAAAGAATTTTTCTCTCTTCACGATCCAAATTGGGATCCAAACAGTTGACTTCATAAAGACAAATTAAAGAATTATCCAGGTTTTATACTACGAGGAATGGAGAGGGCGATACCTTAAACAATAAGTTGGTCAGCCCTTTACCCAGTCAAGCAGGGACCTTCAGAAAGCCCTATTGACTTTTAAGGTAAATTGCTAGATACAATGAGATGTTATTCATCCCTATATCCTGCACTGGAAGAAAGGATACAACAGTTGGTGCGTTCATTTTGAGGTCAGTCCACTGACAAAATTAGGAGTAAAATCCAAAAGATTAAGGGACCAATGGGGTGGAACTTAGAGGCCTTATTAGAAGAAGCATGGAGAGTTTTTAGTAATCGAGAAGAAAAATGTAAGAAAGGAAAGCTGGTAGCAGTAATAGGAGGGGAGGACAAAGGGAGATGTGGGCAAGGACCACCTAGACAAGTTCAACCTTGCCTTAAGAAAGACCAGTGTGTACTTTGCAGAACATTTGTTTATTGGAAAAATCAATGTCCTGAATGGAGAGAAGGTAATGAACAAAGAAGAGGGAACCCCAGGAGGGGGGGTGGTGTCTGCATGTCAGAGAAAACTGAGGCGGACTGGAGGGTCTTAAACTGGCAGACGTTGTAGTTATAGTTAAGCTATAGGAAAGAAAATGGAATTTTTAATGAACTTGGGAACAACATATTCAGTATTGAATAAGGCACTAATGGCTGTAACAGACGATTATGTTATAGTAAGAGGGACAAATGGCAGAAAGCATAGTTTTGTAGCCCATTAAAATATAAACTTGGGAAATAGTGGGGGATTCATAAATTCTTATATATGATCTATGCCCCAAAACCACTTTTGGGTAGAGATTTATTGGAACAGCTAGATGCAAATATCATGTTAAAAATGGGGAGATCCTTTTGGATGTTGATGATCAACAATACATGGAAGTATTAAGCCTAATGTTAACAATTGATGAGAAAATTAATGAGGATAAAACTAAAGATGAAGAAGAAAGTTGCAAGAAAATAACAGACCAGGTATTTCCAGATGTATGGGCCTCTAGCACACCTGGACGGGCAAAGAATGCATCCCCTGTGCAGGTCAAGCTTAAGGAAGGGAAGCAACCAGTATCCCCTGAGAAAGGAAGACAGGGAGGGAATCAGCTCAATAATTGAAAACTTTTTGCAGATAGGATTATTAAAATAATGTCAATTGACTTCAGCACTCTCATTTTGCTGGTTAAAAAGCCCAATGAATCATGTAGATTGGTACAGGATTTGCGAGCTGTTAACAAAATAACTGAAGACTTATACCCAGTGGTTGCAAACCCATACATGTTGTTAACATACTTGAAACCCTGAACTAACCTAGTTCACTGTTTTAGATTTGAAGGATGTTTTCTTTTGCCTCCCTCTCCATGAAAGCAGTCAGAAAATTTTTGCACTTGAATGGGAACCCCCAAATTCAGGTCATAAGACTCAGCTCACATTGACCGTACTGTCCCAAGTATTTTAGAAATAGTCCCACAATATTCTGAGAAAAACTTGCAAGAGACCTAGAATCCTGGGAAACTGCATCAGGAGAAGTGCAGCTGTTGCAGCATGTGGACGACCTTCTGGTAGCTACACAAACCCAAGAGGCATGTTTAACAAGACAGTAAGCCTCTTGAACTTTTTAGGTCTGCAAGGGTATCGAGTGTCTCAAAAGGAGGTTCAGATGGTAAAATAACAATTAATCTATTTAGGCTATGAGATCAGTGCTGGACAGGACTTTAGGGCAAGATCATAAAGAGGCAATGTGCCAGACTCCAAGACCCCAGTCAGTGGAAGAACTGAGAATCTTTCTGGGAATGACAGGGTGGTGCAGATTGTGGATTTACAGTTATGGACTGTTGATTATACCCTTGTATTCCCTCATCACAGAAGGGAACAAGGATCTCAAATGGACAGAAGAGGCTACCCGAGCCTTTGATGAGTTAAAGACAGCCCTGATGTCAGCCCCAGTTTTGGCACTTCCAGACATGAGTAAACCATTTTCCTGTTTTCTCACGAGAAGCAGGGGATGGCTCTGGGAATACTAGCACAGTACCTTGACCCTTATCGAAGGATGGTTGCTTACTTTTCTAAGCAACTAGATGCAGCAGCCAAATGGTGACCAGGGTGTCTTAGAGCAGTTGCTGCTGTGGTACTGAACATTCAAGAAGCATGCAAATTAACACTAGGCCTGTGCTAGTGTCCCATACAGTTTCTGCAGTATTGGAAGTAAAAGGGGGACATTGGCTCTCCCCACAGAGATTCCTGAAATACCAAGCTATAATGCTAGAACAAGATGATGTTGAGATTAAAGTCACTAACCTTGTGAACCCAGCTCCCTTTCTCAGTGGGAATACAGGAGAACCAATGGTCCATGATTGCTTGGAGACCATTGCAGTTTGAAGGACAGGTGTCTGCCAATAAAGGCAGAAGCTTCTCTTTGAAATGGAGAATGTAAATCCCCTTCCTCCAAATTATTATTATAATTTTGAAATTAAGGGGCTTTCAGGCAAGGATAAGGGAATTAGGAATAACAGTTCTTTACTAGGAAAATTAAAATAGAAATGCATTGTTACAAAGAACAATCCCAACCCTGACAGAGTCAGAATACAATGTGACATCCCGTCAGTAAGGGTGTTTGAAGCAGTCCAATTAAGTAGTGGCTACAGTCCTCCTGCAGTGACAGATGTGGTTCAGCTGAAGCAATTCAGCTGGAGAAGAGTGCAGTTTTCCTCTGAAGGTCCAGGGATGATGTGGAGAAAGTCTGGTTTTCCTCTGGAATCCAGTGGAAAGACAGTAAGTTGCTGTCCAAAATACAGTTTTTCATCTAGGTAGGAAAGGCTTGGCTCCTCCCTCTGGCTGGAGCATCTCCCAATGGGATGATGTAATTTTATCAGTCATACAGTGGGACTTAATGGCCCAGCAGCAGATGATGTCTTCCTGGAGGGAGGATAGGTTGTGGAAAAGATAAAAATGATTGCCCCACCTAGTCTTAAAGATGGCCCATTAGCAGGTGGTATGTGCCACAGAGATAAGGATCACTGCCCCACTCAGCTTCAACAGATGGTGATAGAATGCACATTTCTGGCTGCGTCATATATTGCAACCCAAGACATTATCCACCCCTTATTCTATTCCCATCTGCAGAATGAAAAAACCTTACACAGAGTTCTCACTTAAGATTAGGTTTCACTGCAGTACACAATGGGTTTCTCCATCTTTTTGCATTACCCATCAAGTGTAACCAGGTCCTTGAGCAAAGATAATCTCACAGATGGGTTTGTCCTTGCCCGAGGTGGGACTAATCCAAAAACTCTTCCCTAAAATGCCTTTCATGTGTACTAAAGGGACTATATCTCCATCACTGTGTGCAAGGGCTCAGATTGGGCAGAACCAGTTCGATTGATGGAGCCTCGGGTATTGACCATCCAGGCGGTCTTTGCTAAGATTATTTCCCAGTTCTTGAAGGTTCCCCCACCAAGTGGCTTCAGGGTAGTCTTGAGTAGGCCATTGCGCCATTCAACTTTCCTGGCAGCTGGTGCATTGTAAGGCATATGATGTATCCATTCAATGCCATGTTCTCTGGTCCAGGCGTTGATAAGAGTGTTCTTAAAATGGGTCCTGTTGTCCAACTCAATTCTCTTGGGGCTGCCATGTCTCCAGAGGACTTGCTTTTCCAGGCCCAGGATGGTGTTCTGAGCAGTAGTGTGAGGCACAGGGTAGGTCTCCAACCACCAGGTGGTCACTTTCACCATGGTCAGCACGTAGCGCTTTCCTTTGTAGGTGTGAGGCAGTGTGATATAGTGAACCTGCCAGGCCTCCCCGTACTTATATTTCGATCATGACCCCCCATACCAGAGGGGCTTGACCCGCTTCGCTTATTTGATGGCAGCACATTTCTCACAGTCATGGATAACCTGAGAAATGCTGTCCATGGTTATATCCAACCCTCGGTCTCATTCCCACTTATAGGTGGCATCTCTGCCTTGATGACCTGAGGCGTCATGGGCCCATTGAGCCAGGAACAATTCTCTGTTTTGTTCCTAATCTATCATTGACACCTCTATCTGTGCAGCCTGATCTACCTGCTCCTTGTGCCTGTGTTCTTCATTAGCCCGACTCTTGGGAACATGGGCATCCACATGACGGACTTTCACGGGGAGCTTCTCTACCCGAGTGGCAATGTCTTTCCACTCATCAGCAGCCCAGATTGGTTTTCCTCTACATTGCCAGTCAGCCTTTTTCCACCTTTCCAGCCAACCCCACAGAGCATTGGCTACCATCCACGAATCAGTGTAAATGTAGAGCTTTGGCCATTTCTCTCTCTCAGCAATGTCCAAGGCCAGCTGAACAGCTTTGAGTTCAGCGAGTTGACTCGATCCACCTTCTCCTTCGGTAGCTTGTGCAACCTGTCGTGTGGGGCTCCATACGGCAGCTTTCCACTTCCGATTAATCCCCACAATGCGGCAGGAACTGTCGGTGAAAAGGGCGTAGCGTGTTTCATCTGCTGGCAGCTGTTTGTATGGTGGAGCTTTTTCAGCCCGGGTCACTTGCTTCTGCTCCTCTTCATCAGCGAGACCAAAATCTTCACCTTATGGCCAGTTTGCAATTATCTCCAAAATCCCAGGGTGATTCGGGTTGCCAATATGGGCGTGCTGCGTGATGAGGGCAATCCACTTGCTCCAGGTGGCGTCTGTGGCGTGGTGAGTAGAGGGAACCTTTCCTTTGAACATCCACCCCAGCACTGGCAGTCGGGGTGCCAGGAGAAGCTGTGCTTCTGAGCCAATCACCTCTGAGGCAGCTTGAACTCCTTCATAGGCAGCCAAGATTTCCTTCTCTGTGGGAGTGTAATTGGCTTCAGACCCTTTGTAGCTTCTGCTCCAGAATCCCAGGGGTCGGCCTTGGGTCTCACCAGGCACCTTCTGCCAAAGGCTCCAGGACAGACCATGGTTCCCAGCTGCAGAGTAGAGCACATTCTTTACCTCCGGTCCTGTCCTGACTGGGCCAAGGGCTATTGCATGAGCGATCTCCTGTTTGATCTGGGAAAAGGCTTGCTGTTGTTCAGGGCCCCAGTGGAAATCATTCTTCTTATGAGTGGCCAGGTAGAGAGGGCTCACAATCTGGCTGTACTCAGGGATGTGCATTCTCCAAAAGCCTATGGCACAAAGGAAAACTTGTGTTTCCTTCTTGCATGTTGGTGGATTGATTATGTCAGGAATTCATGTTTTTTTAATTTTTTCTGAGAAGTGGTTGCATGGATCCAGCGCTATCATACTCTAACTGCATGTTTATGGGGTTATTTCAATAATGCTACTTACTGTGAGGTAATGAATGCAAGGGAAATTTTCTCCCAACCCATCACCCAGTTTTTTGGGGCTACCCTATCATTTTTCAAGGATTTCAGATCTACTTTAATTGCTAGTGTTACTATACAGTGGCTGGCATTGCTGATAGGCCTGTTCTACTTAGCATTCAGAAACAAGGGAATATTGGCTTGGATAACAACTCTGATACCTATCCCAGGAAATAGAGATGCTGTCCCAGAACTCACCTCTGCCCCACATTAGGCACCAAAATCTGTCCTGGCTTGAAGGACAGGTGTCTGCTAATAAAGGCAGAAGCTCCTCTTTGAAACAGAGGATTTAATTCCACTCCCTGCCAAGTATTATAATTATTTGAATCAGAAACTCTAAGGCAGACATAATGGGATATGAGTAACAGCTCTTTACTAATATATCCAATGGTACAAACAGAAACAACAGGAGGTATGAAATATTAACAAAAAACCAGAACAAATAACTCAGTTCCAGTCCTTTCATTCAGCTGCAGGCACACTCTGCCTATGCTCGGTCCCAGTTGTGAAGGCGGAGCAGAGCCCATACAGCTGCTGAGGTGGCAGACGGGAGTGGGGGGGCGGGGGCAGCAGTGGCCATGCCGTGTCTCAGGTGGGAGCAAGGTGGTGGGACAGCTCCCCACTCATTGTTTGAGTCTTGGTAGTCACCTGTGTCGTCAAAGGTAGGAGGCTGGAGCGGAGCAGATGCAGGGCAGTCCGACCGTAGAGTGCCTGGCTCCCCCGCGTTCTCATCATGTCGGCTGTAGATGGGGTGTCCTCTTCCTCTGAGCTCGCTGGTGAAGTGAGCAGCCCCTCCACCACGGAGGCCAGCCCCCACCTACCCTTTGTCTGGAATCCTCAAAAGAGCATGGGTGTAACCCGGCAGGCCCCCTTAGCGTGATAATGGGAAAAATTCTTTAAACTGAGAAAGTATGAGAACATAACTCAACCCCCAACACCCTGGAAAAGCTGCATCCCACTGCTTGGACAGTTTAGTCTTTGCTGGGTTAAGAACTTTCTGAATGCTGGGTCCAGAGAGTGATGGGGAAATTGATACATCCAGTGTGTGTCCAGTCCCCAGTGGTGTCCCAAAGGGATCAGTGTTCATCCCAGTGTTTTTTAGCATCATTATTAATGGTCAGGAGGAAGAGACTTAGGCCACTATAGCAAATTTGCAGATGACATCAAGATGGGTGTGAGTGTGGATCTGCTGAAGGAAGGACATGGAAGGGCTGGAGCATGTCCAGAGAAGGCTGGTGAAGGGTCTGGAACACGAGTCCTATGAGGAGTGGCTGAGGTAGCTGGGGATGATTCCTGGAGAAGAGGAGACTCAAGGGAGATCTCATCACTCTCTACAATCCCCTGACAGGAGGGTGCAGCCAGGGGGGCTCGGGCTTTTTTCCCATGGAACAGTACTGACAGTACTTACAGTCCTTACAGTACTGACTCCTTTCCTTACAGGCTACTCCACACAGCACTGAGCCTTCCCTTCTTCTCTCTGCAAATTACCTTCTTCCTTCTCCATGACTGGCTGTCCCTTTCCCAGCTGCCTGACTCTGTCTGACCCTCACAGGGCATCTTACCTTGTGTGTCACTAGCACAATTGCATGTCCCTTACCTCCTCACTACACAACCAGCAAACTCTAACTCCAACTAGCTCTGTACCAGCTACCCCACTCTTTTATAACACCCATTCCCATTGGACACCCAGTAGAGCAAACTGACTGACCACCCAAGTGCCCATACCCCAACTGACCACATCCACAGACTACACCAATTTACCACCCCCTCATTGACTATACTGACTGACTGCATCCACTCATCACACCCACTGACAACTCCTCTGCGACATTCCAACTGACCGCACCCATTGGCCACACTCACTGCCCACACACCACTAACCACCTCCACTGACCACAACCACTGACAACACCCAATGACCACACACAACTTACAACAGCCACTGACCAAAACTCACCGACAACCTGATGACCCCATCAATTGACCACCACCCCTACTGACCACAGCCACTGACCACCCAACTTACCATACCCACTTACCACCCCCATAGACCTCCCAACTGACCACAGTCACTGATCACATCCCACTGCCCTCAACCAGTGACCACACCCACTGAACACACCCACTGACCACACCTCACTGTTCACACCCACTGCCCATAAACCAATGGCCATACCCCACTGACCACACCCACTGACCACACTCACTGACGACCCAACTGACCACACTGCCACTGATCAATACAGCAGACCACAAATTACTGACCAACCCCCTAATGGAACCAAGGGTCCATTGTTATACAGCAGGGCCTCATGGAACCAGTAGGCCATTGTGACACTGTGCAATGGCCATGATGGAGTCAAGGACACCATTGATACTGAAACATAGAGGACAGAAACTTTTGAATAGAGTTCTGAGCATTTGAACGCAAGTATTCTTTATTACAGGGTGGTCACTTGGGCCATCCTTCCTCTATTTGAGTGCACTGAGCATTGAATGAACAGAGTTTTTATCAAACTCACTGATTATGTGATTTGTTCTGTCCTACTGTGCTTGATAAGAGCAGCTGTTCTGTTCTCCTGTCCTTGTCACAGTGCTCACCTCACTTAAGGCGTGTCTGCAACCCCCTCCAACCCATGGGCTTGGGGTGGGTAAGTTCCCAAGGGAACAGGGATGGGACAGCCTGGGCTGGACTGACCCAAGGGATATTCCATTCCATATCATACCATGATATGCAATAAACTGAGAGAAATGGGGGTGGTAAGGGGCCAAGGGGATTGATTTATTCTTTAAGACATTTTTCTTTGAGAACAGCATCTATCCATACAGAGTTCTCTTCTGCCCCAACGTTAAACATTTTCTGCTGCTCTGAGATTTCTTCTAGATTTGCTTTTCTTCTGTGTCTCACCTTTGCTTTTTGTGGCTGGTTTGTTTGTGAGGTTTACATGATATTGTGGATGTATCTTGCTTTGGGTGTGGTTTGCTTAAGTTTAGAATTTTATTTTACCTTGGATTTGGGATTTTCCCTTCTGAACTGCCTTTTTTCTGATGCATACTTTTCTTCTGCCTTTTCTTGTGTCTTGATTGGGACCAGATGGCAGGAGAAATTTACCCCACTCAGTCATCTTGCTCAATTACATTTTGCAGTCATCATTAACTTGATGAGTTCACTCACAGACTCCCTGCAACTTGACAGCATCCACAAGGGAATTGAAAGTGAATTTCATGCAGTGTATAAATAATAAAAATGTTCCACACTGGTGGTCAAGGGCTGGTAACTGAGGGATGTCACCAGGGAGTGGCTGCCAAGAGGACTCTGTGCCATGGATGAAATTTGATCCTCATTGCTCAGCCAAATTCCCACCCACCCCATGTTCCACTCCTGCAGACCATCTCTCTCCAATCCGGCTCTGAGGAGAGCACAGCAGACCATGTCCCAGGCCTGGCTAAAGTCTGGGCACACAACATCCCCTTCTTTTCCCTCCATGGGGTTCTGCACTCCCTGCCTTATGCTGCCAGTGCCAGGAATGGCTGCAGGAGGATTTGCCACATGCCCTTCTCTGCTGAGCCTGACCAGTCTGTGACTGTCCCAGTGCCCCTCCCTTCCCTGTTTGCAGACTGGTTCCATGTCTGCCCTTTCGAAGTGCCCAGAACACTGGGATGGCTCTGCCCATTCCAAGGGGTTTGAGAGAGGTCCCATGGTGACAGTACCTAGCCTTGTCAATATCCCTGACACCAAAGGCCTTTTCCACATCCCTCAGCACCAGGTCAGTGCCCAGAACTCAGCACAGCCATGTCCATGTCCTTGGGGTGGTGCAGAAGGGAAGCATAGATCCATAGATCCAGTACTCAAATTTTCTTTCTGTGCAGTCCATGGCTGCCCTGAGCATTTTTTCCTGCCAGGAATGTTTCCCTCTATGCAGTCCTAACCACAGCCCAGTAATTAATTCAGGTGATTTCCCAGAGTGAAGTGGCCTTAAGGCACTGTTTATGCCACCACAACTGTGCTACCCCCTAGTTCTGATTATGGTTTTTGTGCTCACTTGGGTTCATCTCCCAACACACACACAGTGCACTGCTGAAATATTCTCAGTACACAGGAAACACACACTGCTCACTGGTCACTTGGTGTCCCTCCATGCAGGGACAAACAACCTCCTGCAGGTGGGGCAGAGGCCAGTGCTGGGTATGGTTGTTGCAGGGGCTGGTGTGGGACAATTTCCCTGGGGCTGTGCCAGGCTGTGCCCACAACAGACACAGCCCAGGCCCTGCTCTGCTGCTCCCTGAGGTCCATCCCAGGAGCTCTGGCTGTGCCAGGACACTGCTGTGTGCCCCCTGCACATTTCCTCTCTGCCCCAGACACTGGGCTTTGCTTTGCCAGAGCATTCCTGGAGCACATTGCTGATAGCAGCTCTGGAGGAGAGTGAGGCTTTCCTGCCCTGCTCTCAGGAGATTCCTTTGGTGGTGGAGCTGCTGTGCTGGAGCCCAGCTGTGTCCCAGCAGTGCCCATCTCCTGTCTCTGCCTGTGCTCACAGCAGGGACACGCAGCAGGACAGTGACCAAGCTGCCAGAGCACTGCAGCCTCACAGCCACAGAAGGGCTGGCAAGGAGAGGGTGGAGTTGGGAAGAGCAGATGTGGGGAGAGCCAGGGCCATTGTCCCTGGCTGTGCTGCTGTGCTGGGAGTCTCTTCACCTCTGCCTCTGCTCACAGGCACTGCTCTGTAGAGACAGAGAAGTGCTGAGGAAGATCCTGGACACACAAGAAAGGGCAGGCCCTTGTTTTTATTTAAATGCACAGGGAAAATAACTCTTGCAAGTCTTTGAGTTTAAAAAAACAAAAAGTAGATAAAAATAAAGTAATAGTACAACATCTTATATAAAACAGCAACAGTAGAATAATTTACTAAAGAAAAAAATGGACAAATACGGGGGGTGGGGGGAAGGGATGGTAAAGAGTTACATTCAAAATGCTCAACAGAATAAAAGAGAGTGTTTAATGCTTCTGAAAATACAGAGTCATCATATTTTTCAAGGCACCCCTGAACTCCTGGTTCCTCAGGCTGTAGATGACGGGTTTCAGGGCTGGAGGCACCACTGAGTACAGAACTGACGGTGCCAGATCCAGGGATGAGGAGGAGAGGGAGGGGGGCTTTAGGTTGGCAGATATACCAGTACTGACAAACAGGGAGACCACAGCCAGGTGAGGGAGGCAGGTAGAAAAGGTTTTGTGCCTTCCCTGCTCAGAGGGGATCCTGAACACAGCCCTGAAGATCTGCACATAGGAGAAAACAATGAACACAAAACAACCAAATACCAAACAGCCAGAAACAGCAAGAAGCCCAAGTTCCCTGAAGTAGGAGTGTGCGCAGGAAAATTGGAAGGTCTGTGGGATTTCACAGAAGAACTGGCCCAGGGCATTGCCATGGCACAATGGCAGGGAAAATGTATTGGCTGTGTGCAGCAGTGAATAGAGAAAGGCACTGGCCCAGGGAGCTGCTGCTATGTGGGCACAAGCTCTGCTGGCCAGGTGGGTCCCGTAGTGCAGGGGTTTGCAGATGGACACGTAGCAGTCATAGCACATGATGGTCAGGAGAAAATACTCTGCTGAGATGAAAAAGACAAACAGAAAAAGCTGTGCCACACATCCAGCATAGGAGATGTTCCTGGTGTCCCAGAGGGAATTGTGCATGGCTTTGGGCACAGTGGTGCAGATGTAGCCCAGGTCAGTGAGGGCCAGGTTAAGCAGGAAGAAGAACATGGGGGTGTGCAGCTGGTGGCTGCAGGCTACGGTGCTGATGATGAGGCCGTTGGCCAAGAGGGCAGCCAGGGAGATGCCCAGGAAGAGGCAGAAGTGCAGGAGCTGCAGCTGCCGCGTGTCTGCCAATGGCAGCAGGAGGAAGTGGCTGATGGATCTGCTGTTGGACATGTGCTGTGTCTTGGCATAGGGATCTGTAAAAAAAGTAATCATGGATAGTTCTGTTTTGAGAGGAATTTGAATATCCCAGCCTAGCTTGGTGCCACTTTCCCCCCACTGCTTGCCCAGGACTCTGCTGCCTGGAGCTGTCCCTTCCAGCAGCTACTTCCCTGTGCCCAGGGCTGGACTCTGCGAGTGCTGCCAGAGTCCAGCCCAGCCCTGGAGGCTGAGCTCTGCCCTGTAGACCCCTCCCAGCACAAGGCACTGCTCAGGGCTAGCTCTGCTTCTGCAGGCTCTCTCTGATGGACACATCACAGCAACTCTGAGGAGGCTGGAAAAATGACACTGATGCTGCCTGTAAGAGAACCTGTGCTGATTGTTCCCTTCATCTTTTTTATTATGATGTAGAGAATTTTTGTTTTTAATTTTTCTCAACCTGAACATATCAATGTGAAATTTCCCATCCAGGAAATGCAGAGCAGTAGATTTAATAACAGCTCTTACTGTGCTTCTATATAATCCAATTCAAAATGTTCTGGAGTTAAATGTCATTCTAGAGGCATGACACGAGTTCTGAACAATGCAGCATCCTTACCAGACAAGGAGAACAATTCCAAGCCTTGCCAGCTATCTCCTTCCACCCAGACCTTGTCCCCCAGTGCTGTGGGAGCTCCCAGGGCTGGCTGAGAGCTGTCCCTGGCTGACAGCAGAGTCCCTGCCCCAGCACAGCGCCCTGGGCTGCAGGACCCTGCTCTGCAGGACAGGCCTGGGCACCCCTGGCTGATTTACACAAGAGAGAATCAGAGAATGTACTCACAGAGTCTGTAGGCATTGGGATGTTCCAGCTTTAGGAGATTGCTCCAGGAGCTGCAGCTGCCTTGTCCTTCAGCCAGAGGCTTTCTGTGTCAAGGGCTACAGTGATTCCGCCTCAGCCACTTCTGAGCATCTTCCTAGTCGTGAATGATTCAAGCTCTCAGTGCCTTTGTGCTGTGCCCAGGGTGGCTGCAGGCAGGCTGCAGTCTGCCTCAGACCTGCTGGGTTGGAAGAGGAGCTGCTTATCAGCAGAAATGTGATTTTCAAGCTCTTCTTGGTTATCAGGATCGCCCTCTGTGCCAGGAGCCTTGCCCAGCTCAGAAGCACAGACACAGCACAAGGACTTTATTGACCCTCTCAGGGCTTTGATGATGTTTACATCAAACTCAGTCCCTGAGAGTGTGTTCAAAATGATCTTCAGAACTCAAAGTGAGATTTGAAGTCCAAAGGTTCTTTAACTTTTAATGGGTCACACTGATGGACACAACTGAGAAAGTGTCCCCAGGTTTTCCAGTTAGAGTAGAACACTGGAGGCAGTGATGACAGGAGGGGACAAACAAGGGAAAAGTGTCTCTGGTGCTGAGAAATCCTGGATATCTTTCAGGAATGCAAAGACCTGAGCCCCAGCACCTGGCAAGGCAGATCCTGTCCCTCCCTCATTGCTCACGTCTCTTCTTGGGGCACTGGGCTCTGGGATGTGCAATGCCAAGGGCAGGACCTTGGGGTGGCCCCTGCCAGGCTGCTGAGCAGGGACAAGGAGGCAATGAGGCCCCAGCACAGCAAGGCTCACTTGTCCCCTGCTGGCCTCAGGCCCAGGGCCAGCAGCCATGGCCCAAGTGCTGCAGCAGTTGGCTCTGGCAGAGCCTTTCAGCTGCTGCCCATCCCTGTGCCCTCTGCAGCCCAGGCTGTCTTACGGTGTCCATGCCCTGCCCTCTGTCCCTGCAGGCTGTCGTCATTCCCCGGCTGCCTCTGCCTGGCTGACCCCTTCCTTTGCTGTCATCTCTGCATCCTGCCTGCCTCTGCTGGCCACAAAAAGCCTTGGACATGGAACCAAAAGGGTAATTCAGTTTTTTTGCTGTGCCTGTGGACTTTCAGCAGAGAAATAAGCATTGAGGGGCAGCTTTCCCAGCATGGACAGTTAGAAGAGAAGAGGAAGAAACCTGGCAGAAGCGTTTAGTGATAGAAAAAGCAAGGACTGAAACAGGGAAGCTGTGGTGGATTTTATGGAAATGGGTAACTTTTAATACTCATGTAGCAACTGCATATGAGCGATGCCCTTTTAGAATCATGTGTCCAGATAAGGTTTTTATTCCTCCTCTGGACCTCAGGCATGAATAAATTATGACCTCTTTAACATCACATTAGTAGTAAGGAGTCTTATTCTGGTATTTTGGTGATAATTTGGGAGATAATTATGTAACAGCATGGCCTCAGGGACTCAATGAGTCAATTGTGGCACTGTGAAACCTCATGGTGCAAAGGGTCCGTTTTGACACAAAAGAATCCCATGGAGTCAAGGGGCCATTTTAACAGTGTGAGGCTGCATGGAACCAAAATCCATTTGGACACAGCAGAGCCACATGGTCCACTGTGATACTGCAGATCCAAGGAGACCATTGTGACACCATGGAAACTCCTGCAACCAAAAGTCCATGGTGACAGAGAAGGGCCTTGTGGAACCAAGGGGCCATTTTGACACATCAGGGTCTGACAAAACCAAGGAGTCCATGGTGAAACTGCAGAGCTTCATGGAACAAAGGTCCATAGTTACACTGGGGGACCCTGTGGAAGATTCTGACAGTGTGGTGCTCCATGAAACAGGGACCATTCTGACACCGTGGAACCAAGGAGACCATTACTAGTCTACAGGGCACCATGAAACAAAGGAAGCCATTTTGGAGCAGTGTGCCCTCATGGAACCAGGGAGACTGTGATGGCACTTTGAGGGCCCATCTAACCTAAGGACAATTGTGGCACTGCAAAAACTCATGGATCCAAGGGCACAACAGCCTTCACATTGTGAGGCTCCAAGGGATCAAGAGGGCATTCCTACATTGCAGAAGCAAGGGTCTATTATGACACAGCAGAGCCTTGTGAAAGTATGGAGGTAATTTTAAAAGTTTGAAGCCTTGTGAAACCAAAGGGAAATTGTGCAACCAAGGGGACCCTAGTGACACTGTGGGGCTCAGTGGGACCAAGGGGCCATTGTGACCCTCTGGCACCACTGGACCACAAAGACCATTGTGACACTGCAGCCCACATGGAGCTGGGGGTTCATGTGACAGTGCGGGATCCCATGGAACCAAAGGCTGAATGTGACATCATGGGCATTCATGGAATACTAGAGATTACTATGACACTTCAAGGCCTTGTTGAATTAAGGGGCTCTGCAGGACCTTGTGGAAGCAAGGAGACCATTGTGACACTGCAAGGCTTCATGGAAGCAAAGGACAGTTGTTACACTGTGGGGCCCCATGGAAACAAGGGGCCAGTGTGACACAGCTGGGCCTTGTGCAGCCATGGGGCCATTGTGACCCTGAGGAGCCCAATGGAACCAAGGGCTCCTCGTGACGCTGCAGGACTACATGGAACCAAGGAGACCATTGTGACACTCTGCAGCCTCATGGAACCAAGGGGCCATTGTGTCATTGTGCAGTCCCATGGAACCAAGGAAAACATTCTGACACTGCAAAGCCTTATAGAAGAAAGGAACTACTGTGACATTGCAGGGCCCCATGGAAGCAAGGGGCCACTATGACACTACAGGGCCACATGAGTCCAAAGGAAGAAGTAGCAGGTCTGGTTGGCTTGGCCTGACTGGTCCAACCGATCTTGGCATGTCAAGGGTCTCTTCTCATGAGCCCTTGAAACACTGGGGCTCATGGCTGTCCTTCAAATGGAAAACTACTGTCCTTGTTCTTCAGGTGCCCATGGCCAATGGGTCTGGTTGGCCTACGCCTCCGGTGGCTACTGTTCATTTGCCCCTGAAACACTGGGGCTCCATGCTTGCTTTCCTTTGGAAAAGAACCATCCATTTCTCCACATACTTATGGTCAAAATTAGGATTCCACATTCCAAATTCCATATGTCCAAGGACTGCTCCCAAAAAAGCCTGTCAGGGCAGACAGGACAGGCTTGTCTTTGCCTCTGGTGGCTGCCATTCTTCACCCCCTCTAAAATGGGTGGTCCAGTGGTTTCCTTCTTGTGTAGACCATGGTGACATTGTGGAGCCTTCTGAAATGAAGGGGTTATTGTGACACAGTAAGATACCATAAATCCAAGGACATAATTGTGGCACTGATGGGTCACATGATCCCAAGGGGCCAGTGTGAAGCAGCAGGGCTTTGTGGAACAAAGAGGCCCTTGTTGCATTACAGGGCCTCGTGCAGCCAAAGGGCCGCTGTGATCCTGCAGGTCACCGTGGATCCATGGAGACAATTGTGGCATTGCTAGGCCCCATTGAACCGTGGAGGTCATTGTGACACTGTGGGCCCTCATGGAACTGTGGGGAAACAAGGGGCCATTGTGACAGAATGACACAATGACATTGACTGCAGAAGCACGGAGAACATTGTGACACTGGACCTTGTGGAACTAAGGGTACATGGAACAGATCTGGCTGTTTTGTCCTCCCAAGGATCACCTGACAGGTCTAGCTAACATTGGCATGTTGAGGGCTGCCACTTATCAGCCCCTGGAGAACTGGTCTTCCTTGCTTTCCTTCCTATGGAAAAGAAACTTCCCTTTTTCCAGGTGCCCAAGCCTACAATTGGTGCTTACCCCAAAAATTTCCCGGTGTGCAAGGGTTTCTCTCACACAAAAGTGGCCAGGAAAGCCTCTGGTGTTCACCTCGTATCTGTCCCTGTAACATTTGGGCACTGTTTCTTCCTACCTATGGAAATAAACCAATCTTCTCATCCATGGACCCTGGCAAAAAATTGTGATTTCGCCTCCCAAATTCTGTCTATCCATGGACTGCTACCAGACAACAGTAGTCAGAACAGAGAGGTGTAGTTGGCCTTCTTGTTCTTCTGATTGCCTTAGACTATGAGCAGAATGTTTTCATTTTCCAACACCTTGGAGAGGGCCCAGAGATCTCACCAGGTTGTGTTTGGAGGCTGAAAGAACATGACCAATGTGTAGGGTGAAAGGAGCTCTGTGCTCAGTGGAGTGGAGACAGAGGAGAGCCCTGGGAATTCTTGGAGGGTAGTTTCATAGATGGTGGATTCTTCTGACACTATAGACAACAGCCAGAGAAAGAAAGAATTAATGCCAAGAGCAGCTGGGAAAGCCCAAGTATAAATAAATTTATTTCCCAGAGCAGGGTTGTGGTGCAACATGTCCCCCAGAAGGAGCCTGGATCAGCCCAAATCTTTGTGTGGCCAGGCAGAGGCAGGCAGGATGCAGAGCCATCAGCAAAGGAAGGGGCCAGTGAGGTGGGGCAGCCAGGGGGATGACGACAACCTGCAGGGACAGAGGGCAGGGCATGGACACCGTAGGACAGCCTGGGCTGCAGAAAGCACAGGGATGGGCAGCAGCTGAAAGGCCCTGCCAGAGCCAACTGCTGCAGCACTTGGGCCATGGCTGCTGGCCCTGGGCCTGAGGCCAGCAGGGGACAAGTGAGCCTTGCTGTGCTGGGGCCTCATTGCCTCCTTGTCCCTGCTCAGCAGCCTGGCAGGTGCTGCCCCATGGTCCTGCCCTTGGCATTGCACATCCCCAGAGACCAGTGGCCCAGGAAGATCCCTGAGCAATGAGGAAAGGACAGGATCTGCCTTGCCAGGGCCTGGGGCTCAGCCTTGGCCCTTTGCATTCCTGAAACACATCCATGTTTGCTCAGCGTCAGAAACACCTTTACTTTCCTTGTTCCTACCTGTCACCAGTGCCTCCATTGTTCTGCTCTATCTAGTACCATGGGGAACTTTCTCTGTCCTGTCTCTCAGTGAGACCCATTAAAAGTTCTAGAAACTTTCAAGTTTCAATTTAATTTTGAGTTCTTGGGAGGATTTTTGAAAAACATTCTCTCAGGGACTGAATCTAATTTAAAAAAGACCAAACTCCTGAGAGGGTCATCAAAGTTGTTGTGTTGTGTCTCCTGGCACAGAGGGAGATAATGGCAACCAGGAAAAGCTTCAAAAAGACATTTCTGCTGAGAAGCTGCTCCTCTCCCAGCCCAGCAGGGCTGAGGGCACTGCCTGCAGGCACTGAAGGGACAGGAGCCAGGCACAGACTAAAGGCAATCAAGACTGGGAAGACATTGAGCTGAGACTTCACTTAGGGAAACATCTTCAAAGCCCTCAGCATGGTGAGTCTGTGGGTGCAGAGCAATGTCCCCTGTGCTGCTGGAGGGATCTCCTAGAGCCAGCACAGCCCACAGCCTGGGGGATGTGTCAGGAGGACTCTCCCAGTTTCTCTGAGGCACAGGAGGAGGAGGAGAATGTGCTGCAGAGCAGGGCTGCCCTGGGCACTCTCAGAGGGACAGGGCAGGATGGCTCCTGCTGCCAGGGATGGCTGCAGGGGCTGAAGCTGGGGCTGCAGCCAGGGCTGCCCAGGGCTGTCCTGCAGAGCAGCTCCTGCAGCCCTCAGGGCTCTTGGCCAGCCCAGGGCATGGGCCACCTGTCAGGGGCAGCTCTCAGCCTGCCTGGGAGCTCCCCATGCACTTTGGGGAGAAGTTGGAGGTGGAAGGAGCCACCCCCATCATGGCAGATTCCTCCTGCTGTGGAGATGGTGCTGCATGGCCAGGGCTGCTCTCAGCTTTCTCCTCAAGGGAAGGGAAAGGGCCTGTCAGGTGTGTGTGTCACTGAGACTCCTGCACTGTCCCACTGGGCATCAGCAGATCTGCCTCACATCTCCCTCACAAAGTGCCTCCTCACCCTTCTCTGCCTGCAGACAGCAGCAGCAGCAGCACCTTGGCTTCCAGCATCTCACTTAGTCTGATCTGCCCTTAAGGCCCTGCTGGCAGGGAGATGCCCTTGGGCAGTGCTCTGTGCAGAGAGGGGTGTGCAGGGCAAAGCTGAGCCCCCAGGGCTGTGGTGGGCTCATGAACTGGCAGGGACAAGGCCTGGATAGAGAGAAACAGCTTGCAATAGGCACTGCTCCAGGCAACAGAAAGCTACATCAATGCTGGATACCCTCCCTCTTCTGGTGCCTAGAAAACAGAGAAGGGTTCAAAGAAACTGACTTTGAAACTGGACCCTTCAAAGAGTCCTACTTATTTTTCCAGCAAGTTTTTACTGCAGTCACACTGAAATAGAGAGATGTTTAATGACCACGTGCCAGCTGTGTGAGACCAGCAGGTGTGACTGCACTGGGGCACTAGGAGCCCTGTATTCCCTCTGTGATCCCCATTGGTCAGGCTGAGATCAATGCTGGAAGATGATTTCTGCCCTTTCAGTTAAAGGGACAATATGGAAACAGCTAAACCCCCAGTTAAAAAAAAATAAAAAAAATAAAAAAAGGAAAAGATGTGCTATTTCGTCAAAGAAGAAGAAGAATTTTTTAGTACATTAGTAAGAATAAAACATTGCATTGACACAAGAAAATCTGTTTGAGTGTATCAATGTCTTCTTTCAACCGTCGAAAATGCCTAGAGTGAAGAAATGTCCAACAGCAGCACCATCAGCCACTTCCTCCTGCTGGCACTGGCAGACACGCGGCAGCTGCAGCTCCTGCACTTCTGCCTCTTCCTGGGCATCTCCCTCACTGCCCTTCTGGCCAACGGCCTCATCATAAGCACCGTAGCCTGTGGCCACCACCTGCACACCCCCATGTTCTTCTTCCTGCTCAACCTGGCCCTCACTGACCTGGGCTGCATCTGCACCACTGTGCCCAAAGCCATGCACAATTCCCTCTGGGACACCAGGAACATCTCCTATGAAGGATGTGCTGCTCAGGTGTTTCTGCTTGTGTTCTTTCTTGGAACAGAGTATTTCCTCCTGACCGTCATGTGCTACGACCGCTACGTGTCCATCTGCAAACCCCTGCACTACGGGACCCTCCTGGGCAGCAGAACTTGTGCCCACATGGCAGCAGCTGCCTGGGCCAGTGGATTTCTCACTGCTCTGCTGCACACAGCCAATACATTTGCTTTGCCCCTGTGCCAGGGCAATGCTCTGGGCCAGTTCTTCTGTGAAATCCCACACATCCTCAAGCTCACCTGCTCAGACTCAAACCACAGAAAACTTGGGTTTCTTGCAGTCAATGTCTGTTTATCATTTGGTTGTTTTGTGTTCATTGTTTTCTCCTATGTGCAGATCTTCAGGGCTGTGCTGAAGATCCCCTCTGAGCAGGGACGACACAAAGCCTTTTCCACCTGCCTCTCTCACCTTGCCGTGGTCTCCCTTTTTCTCAGCACTGGCACATTTGCCTACCTGAAGCCCCCCTCCATCTCCTCCCCATCCCTGGATCTGTCCCTGTCAGTTCTGTACTCGGTGGTGCCTCCAGCCTTGAACCCCCTCATCTACAGCCTGAGGAACCAGGAGCTCAAAGCTGCAGTGTGGACACTGATGACTGGCTGTTTTCAGGAACATTAAATTACTGGTCAATTTCTGAAAATCACTTGCAATAAAAGTCATCTTTGACACTTCTTGCTGGTTTCATTTTGGTGGTTCTTTTACATTATTTTACTTTTTTTTTTTTTTTTTTTTTTTTTTTAATACTGTCAACAAAGAAATGTAATTGTTTGTGCCATTTCTAATTTGGTATCTCTTCTCCTTCCCTATGACAACAAAATGTGACAATGTGCATCTGCACTCTCAGGGGTCTTAAATAAACCAAAGGATCTCCAAGCAAAGTTTTCACTGCAGATCCCCATTTTGTTCCCTCCTCTGGAGATGCAGCATCAGTATCTGTGTGCAGAGCTGAGGACAGATCAGCCAGAGCAGCTGTGCCCAGCAGCAGAACCACTTGGTGTTGACAGTGCTGCTCCCGTGCCACTGTCCCGCTGCCCTCCTGCCCCTCATGTTGCTGCAGGGCCTGAGTGCTCTCAGGGCCAGGCACAGCCCTGGGGGTGGCAGTGCCGGGGCTGCAGCAGGGACAGGCCATGGGCACTGCTAGGGCAGCACTGACGCCTCAGGGCAAGGCCTGGGGACTCCAGGCTCCTTGGCCAGGCACTCTCCACAACACTTGGTCAGGCCAATGCTGAGCAGAGAAAACCCCTGTGAGCAGCCCCAGGCTGGCCGTGGGCAGGCTGGGGGCAAACAGCATGGCTGGTGCTCTGCAAGGTCCCTGCAAGGGGGAGACCCTGGCAAGGAGCAGCAGAGCAGGGGCTGATCCATCCCCACTGTGCTGGACAGCCCAGGGCAGCATCCCAGAGCGTCCTCATGCACCTGCCAACAACATCCCCCCTCTGCAGCCCTGGCCTCTCCCCCAGCTCACACAGGTGCCGCATCCTTGCAGGCAAAGACACGGCAGCACTGGCTCAGGAGCTCCTGTTTGCACTGCACAGAGCAGGCGTCAGCACCCCCATGGTGCTGCTGTGGGGAGATGGAGCTGAGTGAGCACAAATGCCATCAGCCCCTGGGGCCAGCAAGGGCTGGAAATGGGAAGGAAACCACTCAGGTTTGTCGTGGCCTTTGCAGTCAGCCAGAAAGTTTGTTCTCATGAGCTGTGAGTTTCCTGTCCCACTGCAGATATTGTTGCTCAGAGCCAGGGCTGCCTGGTAGTCACCCCCAAAATGCCCTGAGAATTTCCTTTGCTTCACCTTTGATTTCTTTTCTCTTCCCTGATCCAGATTTCATCCTCTTGCCCATCCCTGTCCCTTCCCCTGAAAACCGTCCATCCCTGTTTGCCCTTTTCTCTCTGGCCCTACTCCCCATTTCAATTCATGAGTTGGCACCATGGGAACATTCCTTGGGAAGCAGGATCATCCTACAAGTGCTTCAGGAATTGTCTGCAGAGTCCTGCAGTGCCTCCTGCTGCTCTCTTGCCACAGGCACCACAGGCCAGGGGGGCACATCTGGGCTGCTGTGTCTGGGTGTTGGGCTCCCTGTTCTGGGCAGTGAGGAGGGGCTGGAGAGTCTCTGCAGGACTGACAGGATGGGCTTTGGGGCTGTTTGGAGAAGCTGAGAGACCTGGGCTGCTGGAGCTTCTGAAGAGGAGGCCCAGGACTCATCCTGCAACTGCTGCAGGGGTGGTTTCAGAGAATCACAGAATCAGCAAGGCTGCAAAAACCTTGGAGATCATCAAGTCCAACCTGTACCCTGACACCACCTGGTCTCCCTGAGCCTCTTCTTCTCCAGGATAAAAAATCCCCAGCTCCCTCAGCAGCTCCTCACAGGACTTGTTTCAGACCCATCACCTGCCTTTTTGCCCTTCTCTGGACATGCTCCAGGCCTTCCATGTCCTTCCTAATTTGGGGTCCCAATCTGGACACAGCACTCAAGGTGTGGCCTCACCAGTGCCAAGCACAGGGGAAGAATCACTGCCCTGCTCCTGCTGGGCTCACCATTCCTGACCCAGGCCAGGAGCCATTGGCCTTCTTGGCCCCCTGGGCACACTGCTGGCTCATGTCCAGCCTGCTGTCCATCAGTTCCCCCAGGCCTCTCTCTGCCTGGCCAGTGCCCAGCCACTCTTTCCTCAGCCTGTAGCACTGCAGGGGTTGTTGTGGCCAAAGTGCAGGACCCAGCACTTGGTCTTGTTAAACCTCACCTTGTTGGATTTGGGCCCTGGATCCAGCCTGTCCAGGTCCCTCTGCAGATCCCTCCTACCCTCCAGCAGATCCACACCAGCCTGGTGTCATGTGCAAATTTTCTGATGATGCACTCAATCCCCTTCTCCAGACTATCTATAAAGATGTTAAACAGGACCGGGCCCACACTGATCCCTGTAGGATGCCACAGCCCATACACTGGATGTGGCACCATTCCCCACCACTCTCTGGGCCCGGACATCCAGACAGTTCTTACTCCAGGGAATTGTGAACCAATCCAAGCCACAGGCTTCTTCTTTTCCAGGGAATACTTTTGGTCAAGGGCTAAAGTTTTGACAGACAACATCCACAGCCCTCCCTGTATCCACCAGGCCCTGGTAGTATATCTCTTGGTGGGCAGGAGCTGGGCAGGAGGCAGCCGAGTGCCATGGCAGCAAGGCAGGCCAGGAGCACCTGGGGCTGAGTGACCAGGACATCAAGGACATGGATTATCCAGGTTACTGGGGCCTGGTTTGGGTTCCCCAGGGCAGCAAAGATGTCTGGAAGCTGGAGCAGGGTGAGGGAAGGGCTTCCAAGGTGGGGCTGGAGCCCTTTGGCTGTTAGGAGAGGCTGAGGGAGCTGGGCTTGTCCAGCCTGGAGCAGGAAAGGCTGAGGGGCTCCTCATGCCAGCCTGGCAGTGCCAGCCAAGAGCTGATGGAGAACACAGAGCCATCCAGACAGATTTCTACCCAGGGAACAGATACTGCAGAGGTTGTTGGATCAAGTTCCTATGAGCCCAGAAGATGGGCATTAGTGCAGCTGTAGCTGTGCACAAGAAAGCTCTGCAGCCACTTTGTCTCTTTTTCTTCCTCTGGGCATTGAGGGAGCGCGTGACTTCAGCGTGCAACTTGTGTGTGCAAAGAGCAAATCTGGGCAGAATCTGGACAGGGAGGGTTTGGGGCATCTCAGGATCTGTGCTGAGAACAGAACGTGTTTTCCATTGCTATGAGACTGTCTGCTAAGGAAAGTGGATGTAATATCCAGCAGAGAGAGGAAGGACTTTGGTTTTTATGGAGCTGTGCCTTCCCTTGGTTGTGTTTGCTGACAATAAATGAACATCCTTCTGTGTCTCAGGCAGTTCCTTCTGCAAGGAAAGCAGGTGGGAGTTGGTGCCAAGGAGCTGAAAGCTGCACGTACAGCCTGGGCTGGAGGAAGCTCAGATTTGCACAGGACTGCTCTGAGTGCCAGGGGTTGGATAAGGGAAATGGTGGGGTTGGGGTAGGGACAAAGTGTGATTGATGGTCAGCCATAAAGGGTCTTGATTTTTGTATCTATTCTGACTACATTAGGAGGTGCTCAAGATCAGCTAAATTGAAATTGTTGATATCAGTGCATAAAGAGGAAAAAAAGAAATGGGAAAAAATTCTTCTCTCATTTTTTTAATGTAATATGTTTTTACAAATGTAGTGAAAGCTCAGACAAGTCCTGTCTTATGCTCAGGTTTCTGGCAGTAGCTCTGTTTCAGGCGAACCGCACTTCAAATTGCTTTTTCTACTAAGTTCTTAAGAATAGAAAATTAAGTATATTATAAAAGAAATTATTTACTGAATGGACTCAAGATTAACAGACAAGAGACTTTAAATTGACTATTTACTGCACAAGATAAACAAAATAAGAGCAGGTAGATAGAAACACTGAGCACAATAAAGTTAACATATTACAGGTAGTGAAGAAATAGCAGAGATCAGGAGTCAATGTAGCTTACCAACAAATTGATGAGGGAGTGCACATGGAGCCCTTTCACTCACATTCCAGAAAAGTAAGCATAAAGATGCATCCAGACTTGGCAGATAAGCCCTATCCTTTTGCAGGGACTATGCAGAAGACTTTTGCTTTGTCAAAGTTTTGTGTGGCTTTCATAGTTTGCAAAGTGAAGTGTGAGTCACTCAGAAATTCAAGGCTTATCTCCCTTCAGTCTGCTCTCAAGGCAAGATGTTTATGGTCAGCTGGAAATTCCACCTCCCTGGCACCAGAGAGAACTCAGGACAAGACTGATGTCCAACCTGGGTGATCTCAGCAATTCCTGAGAGAGGGAAGATGCCCTGAGTTACAGCCCCAGCTGATGGACAGAACAGATGAGCTCTGCTATGTCACAGGGGAAGTCCTGCTGCAGGAACCTCATGGAACCAAGGGTGTGTTGTGGCATTGTGATGCCTCATGGAACCAAGGAGACCATGGTGACACCAATGAACCTCATGAAAGCAAGGGTCCATTGTGACAGATCAAGGCCTCATGGAACCATAAAGAGCATTGTGACACTGTAGGGACCCATAGACTCAAATCTCCATTGTGACACTTCAGAACCTCATGGAAGCAAGGGGCCTTTGTGACACTGCAAGGCCTCAGGGAACCAAGGAGTGCAAAGGTCTCAAACATTTCTTGCAATGTTCTGCCTTGGGGGTGAGGAATTTCTTTGGTGGCACCTTGTGCCTCTTTGCAGTAGGGAAAATTTAAAAATTTGGATTGCTTAAAAAAAAATTGAAACCCCCTCTTTGTCTGAGTTTTCTCAGTTCTCGGAAAGTCAGTGTGGAAAGGAAAAACTAAAAATCTTTGTAAAGCTGAAGCACCTAGAGGCATTGAGCCTCACTGAGTGTTGTTACTAACAAAGCCTCTCAAGAGACTAATTGAAGGAGATAACTGGAGGCCATGATTGCACAAAGCTTTCAGAGACTCCAAGGCAAAAGCAAAACCCAAAGCCCTTGGAAAAACCTGCAGCCCCTGGGAGCATGAAGGAGCCCCCAAGGCCATCCCTGACCAAGGTTCCCCAGGGACTGGTCCCAGCACATCCCTGAGGCCACTGGGATGTGGGGGGATGCTGAGGGCAGGACAAGGGGGTGACAGTGCCCAGCCTTGCTGGGGCTGTGCCAGGAGGCCCCAGTGGCTCAGGACAAGGTGTCTCCTCAGAGCTCTTGGTGGCACAGACCCTGCTGTGCCCCAGGGCACCAAGACTTGGCTTCTCTTTGTCCCCACCTGTCATCTCTGCTTCCAGTTCTCTGCTCTGATTGTGGTATGGGGACACTTTGTCACTAAGGTTCCTCCCTGGGACCCATTAAAACTTTAGGAAACTTTTATTTGATTTATTTTGACTTGGAGTTCTTGAGAGGTTTCCTAACAAACCATGGTTGTGCCTTGATTTCCCTCTGGTCTGGTGCCGTTCATTAGGAATATTTCTTATAATAGTTATGGAAAAATATTTCGAAGTGCATCTTAAAAATATTCATTTGTATTTTAAAGGGTGTATTTTATTGCTGTTCTCTTTAAAGCAGAGGTGATTGCAGCATTCTGTGATTGACATTGATCCAGGGTCTCTTCTCAAGATATCTGGCCTGCTCAGAGAAGCTGTGCCTTGAGGTCTGACCAAGTGTGGACAATCTTGCTCCACATTCCCCAACCCCATCCTGTCTTCCCTCACTCACCTGTGTCCTGCTTTGCTTGGAGAGCTGCCTCCATTCAAGCAAACAGGATTTTTCCCACTTTTTTTTACTTTTGAAGCAATCTAAAACTCCTAATTTTCCCAATGGAAAACACACACACTGCTCAGGTGTGTGCCAGCCCAAGGTGCCACCAAGGAGGTTCAGGCCGGGGATCAGGGCCTCAGGGGTTGTGCCTGGAGCCAGCGCCATCTTTCCTTTGTGCCTCAAACTCCCATCATGCCCCAAGGCCCCATAGAGCCCCATTGGAGCCGGGACTACGATACCCATCGTGCCCCGCGGCCTCATAGAGCCCCATTGGAGCCGGGACTACAATAGCCATCACTCCCCGAGTTCCACAAAACACCGGTATTTCCCTCCCCATATGTCTAATAGATGTCATCCAGGATCCCCAAGTGTACCCTCAGCGCCCATTTTGGAACCTCCCCAAACCATCCCTGAATCCCCGGAATGCTCCCAACCCCACAGATGCCCGTTACAGCCACTTCTGGGAATTCATCTCCTGCCATCCCCCATGACCTCAGAGCACCTCATAACCCAGTCAGTCGTCTAAAATTCCTGCTGTGCCCCATGCCCTAAAGAACCCAGTTAGATCTCCCCAAGATCCCTCCAAGCTCTCCTGAATCTTACACATTCCCCTCTGAGGACCTCAAGTCACTGTTCAGAGGCAAAAGTGTCCCTGCAGGGCCCTCCTGAACTCCAAACTCTCGGCAAGAGCTAGTTCCGGGATTACAGCTCCCATCATGCTCCACGGTTCCAGTAACACGCCATTCCAGCTGAGACTCCATCCCCCATCATGCCCCATGCCTCACAAAGAGGCATTGCAGTTGCGCCTGGAGCTCCCATGATGCTCTGCAGCCTCTTTACACCCTACTATACCCGTGCCTACAACTCCCATCATCCCCCACGCCCTAGAGAGCCCTGACAGAGCTCCTCCAGTGTCCGCCCGGACCCCGAAGGGTCCCTGATTCTCCTCTGTGACCTCCAAGTGCCTCCCTGGACCCCCAAGTACCCCTCTGAAGCCCAGACTTCCTTCTAAATTTTTTCTCCAGACCCAAAACTGCCCCAGATGTGCCCCAGAAATGTCTCCCTGGACCCTGAAGTTCCTACCTTGACCCTGTCTGAAAAAAAGCTGATAATAAAGATGATAAAAAGATTACAAATATTATGAATTATCCTAAAGAGGGAGAAATAAGTTAATTAGGGGATTTGTCTTACTTAGAAACAATTACCAATAATTTATTCGGTTGCTAATAATATGAAGTTTATTAATAAAATTATAAAAATGAGGTTTAAATTTATAGAACAGTAATATTATATCTCATAAAAATATAATTTTATAATTTAATGACTTTTTTTTTAAGATAAATTAATGAGGTTATTTTATATTTTTGGTTGCCAGTCCCAGGGGGGAGATAACAAGAGTTGGTGATTTTGGGGGTGAGGAGCAGGTTGTCTGAACTTGGTCAGTCTGCAAGGGGCTCATACTTCTCTGTGCCCAGAGCTCTTAAGCAGACATTCAGCACGAAGATCACCAGTGGAAAGCTTCTATCAGTTTATCTCTGAAATGAAAAACAGAAAAACATTCCCTTGAGGAAAATAAAGAAGTCATGAGACATACTTTCAAATCTTCCTCCTTAACAGAACTTCAAACTGACTCCAAACAACTGCACAAGCCCTGGAGACTTGATGACAAATAAAGACAGGAGAAGAGCTCCTGAAAACTTTCTGTATTTTAATGATCCCCATGGTGGATTTGGGCCTGAGTCCAGGACCCTCAGGCACTGAGAGAAGGTTGAAGAAGCTGCTCAAGGAGTCAGAAGCAAAACTCCAAGTCCCTTGGAGCATCAGTGGCCCCACTGAGAGCAGGGGCTGCCAAAGGCTCCCCAGGGACTGGTGAGAGCCGATCCTTGAGGGCAGGATTGAAGGAGCCAAAGGCTGTGAGCAGGAACTGCAATGCTGAGCAAGGCCTGGGCTGGTTGGAGGCAGCAGAAAAGCCAAGGGCTGAGCCCAGGCCTGGCCCAGCAGTGTCTGTTCCTCACGGGTGGCTCGGGGCTGTTCCTGTGGCACTGGGATGGGAGGGGCAGCAAGGACAAATGGCATCACCTTGTGTGACACTCCAGATGCTCATGGAACCAAGGGCCAGTGTGACACTGTGGGGCCTCATGGAAAAAAGAGGCCATTGTGAGCCTGGGGGGCTGTAACACCCCAGAACACTGAAATACTGAGGGTCACCAAAAGTTTCTTTATTCAAGCTTGGTGCACAGGAGAAACCCCAGCCAGATATACTCAAGAGGACAAAATGACACAAAATTTTACTGGCAAAGTATAGAAAAATCAAGGAATGCTTGAAAAGTATTTAATACAACATCCAATTCAACATAAAACACTTGTCATTGCAGGAACTTCATTAGCTTAATCCATGTAACCATAGAAAGCATTAAACACTTCAGTTGTTGAGATACCCAAAACTGTTCCATATAAAGAGCATTAGGAGAGGAGAGAGAGAGAGACAGAAAGACAGAAGCTCTATAGAGAGACACACACATGGCTACCAACTCTTTGGGTTCCAGTGTGGGTGAGACACAGACCCCAGCAGAAGGCAGGGTACGGACCATGGGCTCAGTGCCTGCTCCGTGTTTTGAGCCCCTGGGCATTTGTGGGCCTCCCCCCAGGTAAGACTTGTGATTGCTCAGGCAATCAGAGACTGGGTCAGCACCAGCCCACTGTGTGACTGACTGACAGCTCATCCCGAGGTGTCTGGTACATTGATCTCATCCAGCCTCTGACAGTGACCATGGTGACACTGCGGAAGCTCCTGGAACCATGGGTCAGTTGTGACAATGCAGGTCCAAGGACCCCATGGTGACTCTGCAGAACCTCCTGGAACCATGGGGCCAGTGTGACTGATAGGCAAATATCTTTAAAGGGAATTCAGTGACTGAAGGTACGGAAGTTTACATCTTTGAAATAGGTCTTAATGTCTCTATTAACTTGAAGCAACAGGTTTATTAAAGCACCCAGTCAGCCTGGCTCCTGAAACAGACAAGTGGGTCTGCAGGAGCCTGAGGTTATGGACTTTGGTATAAAATGACAGTTTCAAGAGGGGAAGATGTGACAGGCCATTTGGAACTGCTGTATCTTCCTTGTACCTGGACAATGGGGAAAGGAAGAGGGCAGCCTGTGACCAAGAGTTTAGGATAAAAGGAGGCTTCAGCCTGTGGAGCATCCGGAGAGGGAACCCCATGGACATGTACCCTGGTGTACTCTTTCCTTTTATTCAAATAAAGTTGAACAACTCCTCTGTATTCTTTATGGACACCGACTTTTCATAGTGTGATTTTCTGTACATGACACTATGGAATGTCATAGAACCAAGGAGCCATTTTGACACATCAAGGCCTTTTTGGAACAAAGGAACCATTGTTGACAGTACATAAACTCATGGAACCATGGATTAGTTGGGACAATGCAGATCCAAGGAAGCCATGAAGACACCATGGAACCTCATGGAACTAAAGAGACCATTGTGACACTCTGGTGCCTCATGGAATGAGGGTGATCATTGTGAAACTCAGGACCCCTATGGAACCAAGGGTCAGTGATGAAGCTGTGGGCCCATAGAACCAAGGAGCGCTTGTGACACAGCAAAGCTGCATGGAGCCCAGGGGCCATGATGACACTGCATGATGACAGATGCAAGGAGAATATTGTGACAAGGAGAATATTAAGACGAGGAGAATATTGTGTCACTTCAGGGACTCATGGGCTCAAGGAGAACATTGTGACACTGTGGGGTCTCGCGGAACCAAGGGAACGTGGAACAGATCTGGCTGGCTGCACCTGCTGGGGGCCACCTGACAGGTGAGGCAGACATTGGCATGTGGAGGGTCTCTTCTCATCTGCAACTGAATCACTGGGACTCTGGGCTTTCCTTCCTATGGAAAAGAACCATCATTCTCCTCTAGGCATCCATGGCTAAACCTGGGAATGCACCTCCAGAATTCCCTATATCCAATTTCAGCTCCCATAACAAAGCTGCCAGCTGACTGACAAGTCTGGCTGCCTTGGCTTCCTGAGGGCTGCCTCTCATGTGTCTTTTGAAACACAGGCACTCTGTACTTTCCTTCCTAATGAACTCTCCTTTCATTCCAGGCACATAAAACCAAAACTGAGATTCCACCTCCAAAAATACCTACATCCAAGTATTGCCCCCAGATGAAAGGTGTCAGGGGAGACAGGTCCAGCTGGCTTGGCCCATGGGCAGACAATTCTCATCTTTTCCAAAATACCTGGGCTTTGCTTTTCTTTCCTATGGAAAAAAAAAACCTATCCATTTTGACAAGGCATCCATGGCTGAAACTGGGATTCCACCTCCAAAACTCTCTACATCCAAGGATTTCTCCCAAGTGAAAGCTGCCAGGATAAGGGTCTGGCTGTCCTTGGCCTCTGGTGACTGTCCCTCATCTGCCTCTGTAACACTGGGGCTCAGCTGTTTCCTTCCTATGGAGACCATTGTGACAACTTGGAGACTCTGTGGCACCAATGGGCCATTATAAAACTGCAGGGCTCCACGGATCCAAGGGACAATTGTGATACTGTGAGACCTTGTGGAACCAAGGAAATCGCTGTGGTACTGCTGGGCCGCATGGTCTCAAGGGGCCAGTGCGAAGCAGCAGGGCTGTGTGGAACCAAGAGGCCATTGTTGCATTACAGGGCCTTGTGCAGCCAAACGGCCATTGTGATCCTGCAGGGCATCGTGTATCCATGGAGACCATTGGGCCATTGCCAGGTCCCATGGAACCGTGGAGACCATTGTGACACTGTGAGGCCTCATGGAATCAAAGGGCCATTGTGACACTGCAGAAGCAAGGAGAACACTGTGACACTCTGGGCCTCTTAAGGTAAGGGAAGATGGAACAGGTCTGATTGGTTTGGCCTCCCAGGGGTGACCTGACATATCCAGCTGACCTTGACATCAGAAGGGCAGCGTCTCATCAGTCCATGAAACACTGAAACCCTGTGCTTTCCTTCCTATGGAAAAGAACTGGACTTCTCATCCAGGGGCTATGGATGAAACTGGAATTTGGCCTCCTAAATTCTATCTATCCAAGGATTGCTCCCAGACAAATGTAGCCAGAAGAGAGAGGTCTGGCTGGCCTTGTTACTCTGGTGATTTTCTTACACTATGAGCTGAATTTTTTCATTTGAAAACACCTTGGAGTGGAGCCAGAGATCTCCAGAGGTGGGGCTTGGAAACCTCAAGCAAATGACAAATATACAGGGACAAAAGAGCTCAGTGCTCAGTGGAGTGGAGACTGAGGACAGCAGAAGAGAGCCCTGGGAGGGATTGAAGGGACAATTCAGAGATGGTGGATAATTCTGACATAGTGGAAAACAGAGAAAGGAAGGATTGATGCCAAGCTTAGGTAGTCTGCACTGAACAGAAGGAGAAAGGAATTTCTGTGTCAGGGTAGGGCTGTTGGGCAACATGTCCCTCAGAAAAATTCTGGAGCAGCCCAAGGCATTGTGTGGCCAGGCAGAGGCAGGCAGAATGCAGAGCTGTCAACAAAGGAAGGGGCAGCGAGTTGAGGCAGCCAGGGGATGACGACAGCCTGCAGGGACAGAGGGCAGGGCATGGACACTGTAGGACAGCCTGGGCTGCAGAGGGCACAGGGATGGGCAGCAGCTGAAAGGCTCTGCCAGAGCCAACTGCTGCAGCACTTGGGCCATGGCTGCTGGCCCTGGGCCTGAGGCCAGCAGGGGACAAGTGAGCCTTGCTGTGCTGGGGCCTCATTGCCTCCTTGTCCCTGCTCAGCAGCCTGGCAGGGGCCACCCCATGGTCCTGCCCTTGGCATTGCACATCCCCAGAGCCCAGTGCCCCAGGAAGAGCCCTGAGCAATGAGGGAGGGACAGGATCTGCCTTGCCAGGGGCTGGGGCTCAGGTCTTGGCCCCTTGCATTCCTGAAACACATCCATGTTTGCTCAGCATCAAAGACACCTTTCCCTTGTTTTTTCCCACTTGTCAGGAGTGCACCCCAGTGTTCTTCTCTAACTGGAACCTGGCCTGGTGACACTTTCTGACTCCTGTCCCTCAGTGGGAGCCATTAAAACTTCAAGAAACTTTGGAGTTTGAATATGACTTTGATTTCTTGAAAAGTTTTCCTTCAGCTCCCTCTCAGGGACTGATGTTCAGGGACTCAACAGTGTTGGGAAATTACTGCTCTATGGAGATGAACTAACTGAGAGGCATTTAAAAGATTTCATTCCATTATCAATCTTGTTGAAGGGAGAAACATAAGAGATGTAAATCTTAATGCCATTCTATTAGAAGACAACTTATTTCCTGGTTACAATACCTTATAAATATTTTTTCAGACTATTAACTTTTTCCCCACAATGCTGTTAATACTTGTAACATTAATCACCTATTATTTTACTCCACATTGTCTTGACACAATGCATCTTTCACAGTTCTAATTCTCCAGAATATCTGGTCTTTTTGCAACACCATGGTTTGAAACTTTTTCTAGCTCAGTCTCCCTCTCAACAATGTCTTCTCTATTCCATTCTTTCTAAGTCAGCACACCTTATCTCAGTTTGCATACACATGTACAAGACTGTGTGAACTTTCAGTCAGGCTTTGAGAATCCTTTACAAATCCATTTCTCAGAACAATCAATCACAGAATGCTGAAATCACCTCTGTTCTAAAGAGAACAGTAACAAAAATATACTTTTTAAAATACGAATAGATATTTCTAAGAAGCTCTTAGATATATTTCTCCATAACTGGAGCTGAAAAATCTTCCAAATGAATTGCACTAGACCAGAAGGAAATCAAGGCAGAACTGTGGTTTGTTAGGAAACCTCTCAAGAATTCAGTCAGAACTGAACTCCAAAGTTTCTGATGCCATTCATGGGTCCCACTGAGTGACATAACTGATAAAGTGTCCTCAGGATCCAGTTAGAGCAAGAAATTGGAGGCAGAGATGAAAATGGTGTGGGAAATGCAGGCATGGAGAGCTCTTAGTGCCTTGTGAATACAGGCTCAGAGATAGAGATGGATCCAAAGTTTGACCTAAGACCTTGAAGAAAGCTTGGAGACTTGGAGCATTAAAAGTAAAATAGACATGAAACAAGAATGTAAGTTTGTATTTATGTAGGAATATGTTTTAAGTAAACAGAAATATGTATTAAGGAAGCAAAGCAATATGTTAACTAAGATAGGAAAAGATGTAAAAGTTTAGCAATAGAACATCTTAAAAAGTTAGAAGTTTAAGATGTATCAATATGGGTTTGTGAAGTGTTATATGATTGTTTGTAAAATGACATATTGCAGCAAAGCCATGAGAAGCAAAGCAATTAATGATAGGCGTAAAGAGATGCTAGCAAACTTCATAGAAGTATTTGATCAGTTAAAAAACTAACATAAGGCATTGTAACTAAGAATGAGGTGGCTTCTGGTATTATGGCGCTCGAGGTAACACCTGTAATGTTTCACCCTTTTATGAGACTGATGCCATAAAACAATAAACCTTCTTTTCCAACTTCACTTAGTTGTTCTCTCTCTTGTAATATTGTAACCTCTCAATAGGGTTTTTTTTTTGACATCAAGTCTATTCCATTGAATTCAATAGACCTCTAGGGATACGAAGTGTACTATATTAAAGTCAGTAGGGATTTCAGGACATCACCTTTGCCCTATTGAAATCAATAAAGATTTAGGATAAACAGGTCTACTATTAAAGTCAAATGGGATTTTGTGGAAATTTGGGGCTAAAATTGGAAAATTGGGGTAAATTTGAGAGAAATATTTGGCTGAATTCTGGGAATTTCCACTCCAGGATCAAGGTGCTGATGCTCTGGAAGTCTTGGATGAATTCCTGGAAGCCAATCCCAAATCCCTGATCCCACACCTATGGCCTGTGCTGGAGCTGTGTCTCTAGGTAAGCCCAAAAATCTCTGTTTTCAGCCCAAAATCTTGGAATTCCAAGCCCAAAACTGGGATTTCTAGCACCAAAACTGTTGTGGCATAGGGTCTACCCATTGAATTAGAAGGTGATTGAGGGACACCAATCTACCCTACTGAAGTCATTTGGGATTCGAGGAACACCAGATTTACTTAGTTGAAGCCAATGTGGATTTAGTGACACCAGGTCTACCCCTTATTAGGTTTGTTCAGGAAGGGTTACTGGTTAAACTGGGAGCACTGGGAGCAGATAACGGGGCCACTGGGGTTACTGGGAGCACTGGGGCATAAGTGGGACCACTGGGAAATAAATGAGACCACTGGGAAATAAATGGGGATAAAGGATTCTAGGTCTGCCCCACTGAAGTCAATAAGAATTTAGAGACACCAGGCCTGCCCATTAAAGGCAATGGGGGTTTTGGGACACTAGGTTTATCCTGTCAATGCAAAGAGGATTTGGGGGGCTCCAGGGGTTTCAGGTGATCCACATGTTCAAGGGCTACCCAGGTTATCCAGGTGAGTTTTGGGGGTACCCAGGTCTTGCATCGCTTGGGGGTTCTCCCCTAGTGACAACTTCACTGCCTTATTTGGGTGATAGTGTGGCTGTATTGATAGAAGGATGAGTGAGATGGTTTGCCAAGATATCCTTTAATCCATGTGAAGCAGTATCCAAAAGAGATGTTATCCAAGGATTGGCAGGAATCAAATACCAGGGTCAGGGGATCGGGTTCACAATACATAGGGAATACTTGAGGGCAAAGGTCCAATCCTGAAGGATTTGCCCTTTTATGGCAAAAGCTCTCAGATGAACTGAGAATTAGGACTAGGAAGAGGATTTACTTTGGAATATGCTAATTAACATCTTCACAGTGCCCAGTTTGCCAGGGTCTCAGGTTTATGCCTCCAATTTCTGTTGATTCAATTACCACAGTGGCCCATGGAGATGGTCAGTAGCGAGTGGTCACTGTGTGTAGTCATTTGGGTGGTCAGTGGGTTTGGTCAGTTTGGGTGGTCAGTGGTTTGTGATTAGTTTGCATGGTCAGTGGAGTGTGGTCAATGGGACGTGATCACTGTTTGTGGGCAATGGGTGTGAAGAGTGGTGTGTGGTCAGTGGGTGTGCTCAGTGGGCTGTGATTACTGGGGTAGGGTCAGCAGAGGGAGTTTGTGAGTGTGGTCAGCAAGTGTGGCCACTGGCTGCAGTTGGTGGGAGTGGTCAGTGAATGTGGTCAGTAGGGTGGGGGTTGTCTGTTGGGGTGTAGGTTGTTGGTGTAGTCAGTGGGTGTGAGCAGTGCAGAGTGGTAATTAGGGGTGGTCAGTGGGTGTGAGCACTGGGTGTGGTGGGTGGATGTAGTCAGTTGAGTGGTCATTGGGGGTGGTCAGTGGATATGGTCAATGGGTTTGTTCAGTGAGTGGTGGTAACTTGGTGTGGTCTTTTTGGGCAGTGGGGATGATTAGTTGAGTGGTCAGTAGAGGTGTGGTCACTTGGATAGTCATTGCCTTGTGGTGAGTGCGGTGACCATTGCATGTGGCCAATGGGTGGTCATTAGGTGTGATCAGTGGTTGGGGCAAGTGGGAAGTGGTCCTTGCTGTGGTCAGTGGAGTGTGGTTATTGGGTGTAGTCAGTGGGCTGTGGTCAGTTGAGCGGTCAGTTGGTGTGTTCAGTGGGATGTGGGCATTGGTGTTTGGGCAGTGGCTGTGGTCAGTGTTGGGGTGGTAAGTTGGTATGGTAAGTGTCATGTGGACAGTCAGGGTACGGTCAGTTGGGTGGTGAGTTTGTTCAGTTGGGTGGTCAGTGGATTGTGGGCAGTGGGTGTAAGCAGTGGGCATGGTCAGTGGGAATGGTCAGTGGTCATTTGAGGTGGTCAACAGGGTGTGCGAAGTGATCAGTGATGGTGTGGTCAGTGTGTGTGAGTACTGGGTATGGTGAGTGCAGATGATCAGTGAGGGTGTGGTGAGTAGGGATACATTCAGTTGGGGCTCATTAGGGTGTGATTAGTGAGTACGATCTGTGGGTGTGGTCAGTGGTTGTGGTCAGTGAATGTGGTCAATTCAGTAGTTGGGTGGGGGTGCTCAGTGGGTGTCATTGGGTGTGGTCAGTGGGGTATGGGCATTGGTATCTTGGCAATGGGTGTGTTGACTGGGTGGGGTCAGTGCGAGTGGTCAGTGGATGTGATCAGTGGGTGTGTCCCTTTGGGGTGGTGAATGAGAAGGTGTGTGGCCAAGGCAAAAGGAGGCTCCCTGTGTGCCCTGCTCCCCTCTCCCTGAGCTCCTGAGAGCTCTGCAGCCCCTGCTGCCATCCCATCTGCCCAGGCCAGCACAACAGCCCCGGCCTTGGCTGCTCCAGAGCTGCTCCTGCTCCAGGCCCAGGACCTATCCCAGAGCTGGGGCAGCCACAAAGCTGTGCCAATTTCTGTTCATTGCTGCTCTGATGAGGATGGATCCTCAGCCACTTGGAGAATGCTGATGAATTTTACTAGTCCAGAGCTCTCTTCTTTCTTGATCTCTTCAGTTCAGGAATTCAGTGACAAACGCTGATAAACATCTGTTCAAAACACCCAAACAAGAAAAGCCCCTGGGAACAATTTAAGTTTGCAATTCTTTTGTGGTTAATTAAACAGATTTCAGAAGTGTATTCCAAGTGAATGTAATATGTTTAAAGAAATGGAGAGAGAACTGCTTTGTCTTGTTTGGAATGGGCTGCCTGGGGAGGTGGGTGACTCATCGTGCCTGGAAGTGTTTCAGGATAGACTGGAAGTGACACTAAGTGCCATGGTCTGGGTTACAAGCTGGTGTTGGCTCAGAGGTTGGACTTGATGCTCTCAAAGTTCTTTTCCAGCCTGGGTGATTCTGTGATGATTGTGATACTGCAGGGGCCTGGGGAAGCAAGGGGCCATTGTGACACTGCAGTACAACATGGCACCACAGAGCCAAGGGGCCGCTGTGACACTGTGGGGCTACATGGAAGCAAGGAGTCCATCGTGACAGTCTGGGTCCTGTGGAATCACAGAGGCCACTGTGACACTGCAGGGCCTTGTGGAACCAAGGAGAGCCTTGTGACAGCCTGAGGCCAATGGAATCAAGGGGCCATTTTTCCAGTGCAAGGACTCTTGGAAGTCCCTAGTTTAGGAAAAATATGGAGAAGCTGAATCATGTCCAGAGAAGGGCAACAAGGCTGGTGAGGGGCCTGTAACACAAGACCTGTGAGGAGTGGCTGAGGGAGCTGGGGATGTTTATCATGGAGAAAAGGAAGCTCAGCAGGACAAGGTGGTGTCAGGGTACAGGTTGGACTTGATGATCTCCAAGGTCTTTTCCAGCCTTCCTGATTCTAATTCTCTGAAACCACCCCTGCAGCAGTTGCAGGATGAGCCCTGGGCCACTCTTCAGAAGGTCCAGCAGCCCAGGTCCCTCAGCTTCTCCTCACAGGCCCCAAAGCCCATCCTGTCAGTGCTGCAGAGCCTCTCCAGCCCCTCCTCACTGCCCAGAACAGGGAGCCCCACACTCAGACATAGCAGCCCAGATGTTACTCCCTGGCCTGTGGTGCCTGTGGCAAGGGAGCAGCATGAGGCACTGCAGGAGCCTGCAGACAATTCCTGAAGCACTTGTAGGATGATCCTGCTCCCCAAAAGAAATTCCCATGGTGACAAATCAGGATCTGAAATGGGGAGTGGGGCCAGAGAGGACAGAGATAACAGGGATGGGCTCTTTGCAGGGGAGGGGACAGGGATTGGGAAAGAGATAGAAATATGGATCAGGAATGAGGAAAGAAAGCAAAGGGGGAGGAAAGGAAATGCCCACAGCAATTTGCGGGTGGCTGCCAGTCAGCCCTGGCTCTGAGCAAAAACATCTGCTGTGGGACAGGAAACTCACAGCTCATGGAACAAAATTTCTGGCTGACTTTAGAGGCCATGACAAGCCTGAGTGGTGCCCCTCCCATTCCC
The DNA here is from genome assembly GCF_903797595.1 of Erithacus rubecula. Classification (NCBI taxonomy): domain Eukaryota; kingdom Metazoa; phylum Chordata; class Aves; order Passeriformes; family Muscicapidae; genus Erithacus; species Erithacus rubecula. The sequence continues at coordinate 235,260 of NW_027636161.1, forward strand.
TAGCCCTTGCTGGCCCCATGGGCTGATGGCATTTGTACTCACTCAGCTCCATCTCCCCACAGCAGCATCATGGGGGTGATGATGCCTGCTCTGTGCAATGCAAACAGGAGCTCCTGAGCCAGTGCTGCCGTGTCTGTGCCTCCAAGGATGCGGCACCTGTGTCAGCTAAGGGAGAGGCCATTGCTGCAGGAGCCTGGAGCCCCCAGGCCCTGCCCTGAGGTGTCAATGCTGCCTCAGCAGTGCCCATGGCCTGTCCCTGCTGCAGCCCTGGCACTGCCACCCCCAGGGCTGTGTCCGACCCCGAGAGCACTCAGGCTCTGCAGCAACACGAGGGGCAGGAGGGCAGCAGGGCAGTGGCACAGAAGCAGCACTGGCAACACCAAATGCTGCTGCTGCTGGGCACAGCTGCTGTGCCAGCACTGATCTGCCCCAGCTCTACACATAGATATTGCTGCTGCAGATCCAGAGGAGGGAACAAAATGGGGATCTGCAGTGAAAACTTTGCTGGGAGACCCTTTCGTTCATTTAAGGCCCTGAGAGTGCAGACCCACATTGCCACATTTTGTGGCCACAGGGAAAGAGAAGAGAAACCAAATTAGAAATGGCACAACCAATGATATTTCTTTGTCGACATTATTAATGAAAAAAGGTAAAACAATGTAAGACAATCTTCAAAATGAAACCAGCAAGAAGTGTCAAAAATGACTTTTATTACAAGTGATTTTCAGAAATTGACCTGTAGTTTAATGTTCCTGAAAGCAGCCAATCATCAGTGTCCACACTGCAGCTTTGAGCTCCTGGTTCCTCAGGCTGTAGATGAGAGGGTTCAGGGCTGGAGGCACCACCGAGTACAGAACTGACAGGGCCAGATCCATGGATGTGTAGGAGATGGAGAGGGGCTTTAGATAGGCAAACATGCTAGTGCTGACAAACAGGGAGACCACAGCCAGGTGAGGGAGGCAGGTGGAAAAGGCTTTGTGCTGTCCCTGCTCAGAGGGGATCCTCAGCACAGCCCTGAAGATCTGCACATAGGAGAAAACAATGAACACAAAACATATAAATGATAGACAGATACCAGCAGCAAGAAGCCCAAGTTCCCTGAGATAGGATTTGGAGCAGGAGAGCTTGAGGATCTGTGGGATTTCACAGAAGAACTGGCCCAGGGCATTGCCATGGCACAGGGGCAGGGAAAATGTATTGGATGTGTGCATTAGAGCATGGAGAAAGGCACTGGCCCAGGCAGCTGCTGCCATGTGGGCACAAGCTCTGCTGCCCAGGAGGGTCCCGTAGTGCAGGGGTTTGCAGATGGACACGTAGCGGTCGTAGCACATGATGGTCAGGAGATAGTACTCTGCTTAGATAAAGAACAAAAAGAAAAAAACCTGAGCAGCACATCCTTCATAGGAGATGTTCCTGATGTCCCAGAGGGAATTGTGCATGGCTTTGGGCACAGTGGTGCAGATGCAGCCCAGGTCAGTGAGGGCCAGGTTGAGCAGGAAGAAGAACATGGGGGTGTGCAGGTGGTGGTCGCAGGCTACAGCGCTGATGACGAGGCCGTTGGCCAGGAGGGCAGCCAGGGAGATGCCCAGGAAGAGGCAGAAATGCAGAAGCTGCAGCTGCCGCGTGTCTGCCAATGGCAGCAGGAGGAAGTGGCTGATGGAGCTGCTGTTGGACATCGCTTCACTCTGGACATCCTGAGCTGTTGAAAGAAGACTTTAAAAAGGTGGGAACAAATTCTTTGAGCCAATCCTATGAAATATTCTTTAGTATCCTTACAAATTATCTACTCATACTTTGGTTGTAATTTGTAAATTTTTTTTATTTTTGAGTTTATGGTTTTGCTGCTGAGTTGCTGGCTCAAATTCAGCATTGCTCTCAGTCAGAGCATTTAGGATCCCTTTGGGATAAAAGGCCTCCCTGTGCCCCAGTGCAGTCAGACCTACCTGTCCTACACATCTGGCATTTGCTCATTACCTCCTGCTTTTACAGGGTTCTCACACATAAAATTTTCTTAAAAAAACTTTTTCAGATTCCAATTTCAAAATTTATCTCTCTAAACCCCCACCTTTTTTCCTCTGCAGATGGACAGGGAGGAATATCCAGGGCGGGTGTGACTCTCTACTACCTGGTGTTGTGCCTACTGGGAGCTATTTCTCTGCAACCAGAGCTTTTCCCTGCCAGTGCTCCCAGAGCCCAGCCCAGCCCTGGGGGTCAGCTCTGTGCTGCACACCCCTCCTAGCACAGGACACTGCCCAGGGGCATCTCCCTGCCAGCAGGGCCTTAAGGGCACCTCAGACAAACAGAGATGCTGCAAGCCAAGGTGCTGCTGCTGTCTGCAACCAGAGGAGGGTGAGGAGGCACATTGTGAGGGAGATGTGAGGCAGATATGCTGATGCCCAGTGAGACAATGCAGGAGTCTCAGTGAAACAAACACACCTGACAGCCCCTTTCCCTTGCCTTGAGGAGAAAGCTGAGAGCAGCCCTGGCCATGCAGCACCATCTCCACAGCAGGAGGAATCTGCCCTGATGGGGGTGGCTCCTTCCACCTTCAACTTCTCCCCACTGTCTATGGGGAGCTGCCAGGCAGGCTGAGAGCTGTCCCTGGCAGGTGGCACATGCCCTGGGCTGGCCAAGAGCCCTGAGGGCTGCAGGAGCTGCTCTGCAGGACAGCCCTGGGCAGCCCTTGCTGCAGCCCCAGATTCACCCCTGCAGCCATCCCTGACAGCAGGAGCCATCCTGCCCTGTTCCTCTGACAAAGCCCAGGGCAGCCCTGCTCTGCAGCACATCCTCCTCCTCCTCCTGTGCCTCAGACAAACTGGGAGAATCCTTCTGACACATCCCCCAGGCTGTGGGCTGTGCTGGCTCCAGGAGATCCCTCCAGGAGCACAGGGGACATTGCCCTGCACCCCCACACTCACCATGTCCAGAGCTGTGAAGATGTTTCCCCAAGTGAAGTCTCAGCTCAATCTCTTCCCAGTCCTGATTGCCTTTAGCCTGTCTGTGCCTGGCTCCTGTCCCCTCAGTGCCTGCAGGCAGTGCCCTCAGCTCTGCTGGACTGGGAGAGGAGCTGCTCCTCAGCAGAAATGTCTTTTTGAAGCTCTTCTTGGTTGTGCCTGGGAGCGGCCTCTGTGCCAGGAGACCAGCCCAGCTCAGCACCACAGACACAGCACAAGGATTTTAATGACCCTCAAAGGGATTTGGTGCTGTTTACATCAGATTAAGTCCCTCAGTGGGTTAAAGAAACTTCTCAAGACTTCAAAGTTTTATTGGAACACCAAATTTTCCTGATATTTAATGGATTCTACTGAGGGATATGTCTGTGAAAGTTGATCAAACTTGGCTATTTTTCAGTGCCCCCATACCCTACTAAATCTTTCCAGTGTGTCAAAATACAGGCTAAAGGACTGGCCTTAGAAATCTCCTTGCTTTGTCTAGTACTCATTACCTCCTCCTTCTTGTCTTATCCTGTTTCCACCTAAATCTCTCTCCACACAGCCTCACAGTCCTTTCCCAAGCTTTCTCCCACACTCATACCTGAGTTGCAGGTATTGAATGTGATTTGCCACACACAAACTTTAGGATCTTAGGTTCAAAATCAGCTTGGTTAGGATGTCTCAATTTACACTGAGGGCATAGACCTTGCCATCTCTCAGAGGAACAATAACAACGTTTTTCAAAAATCTTGCACTATAACAGTAACCATGCAGAGTGCCAACTTCTAGAAGCCCCTAAAGCCTCATAACACCCACAAAAGCAAGCTATTCCTCTTCTCTCTTGAATGTCCAGACCCTCTTGTGCAGGCTCTTCCCAGTCCAAAGCTACCAACCTCCCTGCTGAAGTTCGATATATTCCATCCAGTTAACAACACAGAAAACACAGGAAAAATTACCAGTTTGCTGCAATTGTAACTTTTGTCACAAGGTGGCAATATTACTCTAAAATACACAATGACCAGTGGCAGCAGGGGACCGGATAAGCCCAAACACCGAGTGTTACAGGGAACACCGTCCCACTTAAACAGGAATTCCCCACACACAACCTGAATCCAAAAGTCAAAATCACTGCAGGGAAGGGTATCTCTTTATTAAGGGAAAAAGCATCCACCTCTTGTCAACACAGCACACAGTATACAGCAATTTTAAATGATCACCGAATCGCTTTGCTCTTCTCCAGCCGTTTCAGTTTCCCAAAACGAAAACACAGATCCAAGCTCCCGCTCGCTTCTTCCTAAGTACATCTCACCAGTCACACAAATAGTCATTCACAGAGGCAGGACCCAATCAAAATAATGATTAAAATAGCAGCAATAATCAAGGATTTGCCCAGTTCACCCAAAGAACTGCTGGTGGATCTCCCTGACAGAACAAACCCTTTCTGTGGCCACTGCACCCTCCCGATGATTGCAAGAAAACCTGCCCAGGCTTGTGCTGAGAGAGAGTGTCTTCTGCGTCTTGTCAGCTGCCTTTTATCCATGTGTAGGCCTGACAGGCATACACATCATTTTAAATGTACAATTTTGTGTGCAGCATGTCTTGTCTGTCTCCATGATGAGCAGCTGGGGACCGGAGGTCCCTCCAGGAAGGTCCCAGAGACATCCATAGCCCAGGTTGCTCTTGCAGCCAAACAAAGTTTCTCATGGCAAACTCAACAATTGTCAAAGAATACAGGACTCTCCAACCAGTTTAAGTTAGAAAGTAGTATATTTATTACAATGCTGGGCAAGTCCAGGAGAAATCTCCCACAAGGATGTGCAATATACCCAGGGCTTTTGCCTTATTTTTTCCATCAAAACCTTACATATACATTTAGTTACCCAATATGCCTATAGATATGAGTTACCTAACACCCCATAACCTCACTTTTTATTAAAATTAGCTCAAAGTACTTTTGCACAATTCTTGCACAGTTCTTTCCTTCAAATGGGTCAGTGGGTGTTTGAAATGGGTCAGAGGTCTCCTAATGATAAAGTCAGGGAGCCTTCCTTGCCTTCAGCTTTTCACCTTGGTCTTGTTCCTAGGTTCTCAGGCCCTTTGACCATAGTTCAAGTTCCCAACCTGGTTCTGGCTGGTTCAGGGCCCAGGTGCAGTTATGGTTTCTTCACTTCAACAATATTGCAACTGCCCAACTTGACACAACAAAGCCAAGCAAGTAATTTATTTTCTTATCTCTACTGGTTCAGCCACTGATTATTAATTTTCTACATTGATTCTACTCTGATCATTATATGTATAGCTTCTATTCCTCAGCTAAGCTCTTAACCCTTTGATATTTGCCTCAGAATGATGATGCTATGATAGATACAAACACAATCAAGGTGTTGTATCAGGATGCTCTGCCTGGAATGCAGTGAAAACAGCTTGAAAAATGCCCTGTTAGCAAAGATTTCAGTGGTGGATGGAGAAAGGTAGCCATGCTGCTTTTGAATGCTGAGGAAATGCTATAACCAGCCTGACTCATTTAAACTCTTCCTGTGCTTGCTGGGATGGGGAGCCCCTCAGCCTTCCCTGCTCCAGGCTGGACAATCCTAGCACCCTCATCCTCTCCTCACAGCCAAAAGGATCCAGCCCCATCCTGGAGGCCCCTCCCTCACCCTGCTCCATCTGCCAGAAACCTTCCCTGCCCTGGGGAACCCAAACCAGGCCCAGTGACCTGGATGATCCCCGTCCTTGATGTCCTGGTCACTCAGCCCCAGCCCCTTGTCCCCGTGTCAGGCTCTGGGGTGGATTTGTGGGACATACTTGGTGGAAGCTGTGGCCCAGGTGGAATTGGGGGAACCCAGGGGAATGGGGGACCCTGCTAGGCATGAACAGCATTGCATTTCTCTGAGTAAACTGTGAGTTGATGCTGAGGCAGAGTGACCAGCCAGAATAACTACACAGAAAACACCGCGAAAAATTACCAGTTTGCTACAATTGTAACTTTTGTTACAAGATGGCAATCTTACTTTAAAATACACAATGACCTCCTGCAGTCTGAACTGGAGGCACTGCAGGTCAGGGAAAGACACTCTGTGTCTGGAATGCTCAGCAGATGTTCAGCCAAGGCAGTTCCTGCAGCCCCAGGGCCAGCCCCACTGCCGTGCACAGCAGCAGAGATTTGGCCCTGGGGCTTCTCAGGCAGCTGCTGCTGCCCCAGGGACAGGGCAGCCCCTTGCCAGGGCTCCTCTGCACCCCAGGGGCTCCTGCTCTGCTCCTGGCACATGCCAGCTGCCCACAGAGCCTGTGCCAGTGGAACACGTCTGTGCTGGCCTGAGCAGCCGCTGCTGCAGCCCCTGCCCTGCTCCCAGAGCCCAAGCTGGGGCTGCTGCTCTGCAGAGCACGGGGGCTGTGCTGCCCGGGGCCCTGGGCTGCCTCTGCTGGGCTCTGCTGCTCAGCCTGGGACACAGAGGCAGCTGATGGTGCTCCCTGCACTGACCCCCTCCCACACAGGCTCTGCTGGGGCTGTGGAGGGGCTCAGAGGAGCCTGCCTTGTTCCAGGGCTGCCAGATGGCCTTGGGGCTGCCCTGCATCCTCCTGTGGAAGGTGCCTGAGGCTCAGAGCACTCAGTGCCAGACTCCTTTCCCTGTGCCTGCTGTGTCCCTGGGGCTCAGAGCACTCATTGCCCAGACTCCTTTCCCTGTGCCTGCTGTGTCCCTGGGGCTGCAGAGCTCTCCTGGTCACAGCAGACATTCAGTCCTTGATCGTGGGGTGACCCCACCGTGGGCAGGCCTGTGCCGAGTGAGCTCCACTCCCTGCTGCTGCCTGGGTCACCCTGTCCCTGCAGGTCCCCTGTGCTCTCCTGGCAGCTCCCAAGGCCCTGCAGCCAAACATTGCCCTGCCATCAGCCCAGGGACAAGTTGCAGAAACCCAGCAAGGTTCAGCACACACCATTCACCATCTGATGGGTACTGGCCACCAACAAGCCAAACTTGACCCAGACCTGAGTCCCTTGACGGCCACACTGGGACCCTGATCTCATCCCACAGAGCCCTGGGAGAACAGGGAACACAAGGAGCCTCTTCAGAGTCTGTTCTTTGGGCCTGTTCCTGAGAGTGACTCTGGAGGAGAACAAAGCTTTCCTGCCCTGCCCTCAGGAGATCCCTTTTCTGGTGGAGCTGCTGTGCTTGAGCCCAGCTGTGTCCCAGCAGTGCCCACGGCCTGTCCCTGCCTGTGCTTACAGCAGGGACACACAGCATGACAGTGACCAAGCTGCCAGAGCACTGCAGCCTTACAACCACAGAAGGGCTGGAAAGGAGTGGGTGGATTTGGGAAGAGCAGATGTGGGGAGAGCCAGGTCCATTGTCCCTGGCTGTGCTGCTGTGCTGGGAGTCCCTCCACCTCTGCTCACAGGCACTGCCCTTGCAGAGGCAGAGAAGGGCTGGGGAAGCACCTGGGTCACACAGGGCAGAGCAGGACACTTTATTTTACCTCAATGCACAATGATCATGGCTCCTTACTGTCTGTGCTGAACACAAGCACAGTAGATACTGATGTAGCAATACTGTGACTAAAGGCATCCCTTTATGGAAAATACTATGAAAATTAAAAAAAAAAAAAAAAAAAAAAAAAAAAGGGAAAAGTAGAACGCACCAAATAGAAACACATGGAACTAAGCAGTCTGGGCAGTCTGTAATGAGTTCCATTCTGAATGCTATGCAGAAACAAACAGGCACTTGATTGTTTCTGGAAACACATAGTGGTCATATTCCTCAGAGCATCTCAAGCTCCTGATTCCTCAGGCTGTAGATGAGAATGTTATAAACGAGATTAAGCCGAATTAAATATAATTAGAGTAAGTGATAATTTATTTTGCGACTGAAATATGGTCCTCCTTACCCACAATCAAAAAGAGACAGCGCTGAGCCAGGGATCAGCGCTGGGTGAGCACACTCTAATCCAACCTCTATGGCATCGGATCCCCCAGTGCTCACAAAGCCGCCTAGGTCAGTCCAGATTTTAAACAGTTTTTCATAGCCTGGAGCAGAGGTCTTTCTTTTTATTGTTGCACATATTCACGTAGTCTTTCTCTGCATTGGGCTGGAGAAAACCATGTCTGGGAAATGTGAATTTGGTGAATGCAGATCTCAGTTTATGGGAAGCCGGCATTCAGATGTAGCTTTCCTGATGGTTCTGGTTATTTTAATCACCAATAATTGACGGGTTCTCATCACTCGGGTGTTTCCTGAACAGTTTCTGAAAGGGCTATCTTCGAACAAGTAATTATTTGGCTTTTGACTTGGAATTGCCACCAGTTGAGAATAATTTCAGAAACCCACAATGGTGTGGACTAATAAGGGTAACTCCTTGCTTTTTGTGTGGGCGGGCGATTTTTCATTGCGCAGCAGGGTGACAACCAAGTTGGGTCCTTCTCCTCTGTAGAGGGTGCAACAAGAGATGGTATTGTATATCTAATAAAAGGAGACCTATGTGCCCCAGGTGTGCCCTGGAACTCCTGAGATCCTATAATTGGGAAGTAGCACATGATCAGCTCGAGACAGTGAGTCCAGTCTGCGGGTAAGGTTTAAAGCCAGAGAATTTGAATATTTTTGAAGAAGACTGGGAATGGTGCCAGCTTGGTAAAATGAATTATAAGGCTCCCCTTGTAGTTTAACTTTTTGCATTTGAGATACAAGTGTGTATTTATGGAATTTCTGCCTGGTCAAATAGAAGAAGGAAGCAGCCAGCTTTTTGAGCTATTGGAGAAGGGGGATTTTGAATAACTTTGAGGAGAGATCAGAAACAATCAGGACTGCATGTGCTCAGTATTTTCGGAGGGGTTGTCGTTGGGTTGATCAGCAGGGTGTGGTCAATGGGATTTGTCATTGGGGTGGTCAGTGGGTGTGGTCAGTGGGGTGTTGGCACTGGTTTCTAGGATATGGGTGTGGTCAGTGAGTGTGTGTAGTGGTTATGGTCAGTGGGTGTGATCATTTGGTCTTTTGGCTGGTGAGTGGGATGTGGTCAGTGGGTAAGGTCAGCAGGTGTGATCAGTCAGTGGGTGTGATCAGTGTGCCACCTGTTCCTATTTCTGTTCCATTATTCCTGCTCCGTTGAGGATGGATCCTCAGCTACTAGGAGGATACTGATGAATTTTACTACTCCAGAGGCCTCTTCTTTCTTGAGCTCTTCAGTTCCGGAATTCAGTGACCAAGGCTCATAAACATTTGTTAAAAACACCCATAAGAAAAGCTCCTGGGGATAATTTAATAAAGTTTTCAAATCTTTGGTGGTTAATTAAATAGATTTCAAAAGTGTATTCCAAGTAAATATACTAAAGTGAAAACAAATCTGAGAGGTGATTTCTCCTGATTCTTTTCCTGTTTATAGAGGGATATCAGAACTGTACAACTGATACTGACCCCCCAGCACCATCTAATGCAGTCTGAATAGATATGAAAATCAAGACCTTTCATGACTGACAATCAATCACACTTTGTCCTCATCCCCTCCTCACCATTTCCCTGATCCAACCCCTCAGACTCCTGTGGAGCAGGAAGAGTGCAACCAGCAAGCACAGGGCAGTGATTCGTTCCCTGTTCTCGGCATTGGGTGGGCAGCACCTTAAGTGCTGTGTCCAGTTCTGGGCCACCAATTTAGGAAGGACATGGAGGAGCTTGAAAGTGTCTAGAGAAGGGCAACAAGGCTGGTGAAGGGTCTGGAACACAAGTCCTGTGAGGATCAGCTGAGGGAGCTGGGGATGTTTATCCTGGAGGAGACCCACTGGAGAACACATCACTCTCTGCAACTCCCTGACAGGAGGGTGCAGCCAGGTGGAGTTGGGCTCTTTCCCCAGGGAACAGTGACAGGACAGGAGGACACAGACTTAAAGCTGCACCAAAAAAGGTTTAGACTGGACATTAATAAATATTCTTCACAAAGAAGGTGACTGGGCATTTGAATGGGCTTCCCAGGGAAGTGGATGAGTCACTGTCCCAGGAATAATTTCAGAATAGACTGGATGTGACACTAAGTCCTATGGTCTGGGTGACAGGGTGGTGTTAGAAGTTAGTTGGTTAGTTAGTTAGAAATTTAAGATGTATCATTACAAGTTTGTGAAGTGTTATAGGATTGGTTGAAAAATGCACATGGCAGCAAAGCTGTGGGAAGCAAAACCATTAATGATTGGTGTAAAAGATGTCAGCAAAGTTCATAGAAATATGTGATTGGCTAAAAAACTAATGTAAGGCATTGCAACAAAGAATGAGATGGCTTCCGGTATTATGGCATTGGATGTAACACCTTTAATGTCTCACCCTTCTATGAGACTGGTGCAATAAAGCAATAAACTGTCTTTCATAATGTCTCTGAGTTGCCCATCTTTTGTTATAATGATCTTCTGACAGGCATATTTTGGATATCAAGCCTGCCAATTGAAATCAATAGGGATACAAAGATACCAGGTCTACCCAAAAGAAATCAATAGGGATTTAGAGACAGCAGGTCTACCCTGTTTAAACCTTGGTGGATTTAGGGACACCCAGCCTATCCATTAAATTCAACAGGACTTTTGTGCAAATTTGGTGCTAAAATGGTGTAATTTGGGTAAAATGTGGGGGACATGTTGGACACAATTCCAGGAATTTCCCTTCCAGGATCATGATGCTGATTTTATGGAAGTACTGGATGAATTCCTGGAAGCCAATTCCGAATCCCTGATCCCACACCTGTGACCTGTGTTGGAGGTGTGGCTCCAGGTAAGCTCAAAAATCTCCATTTTGAGTCCAAATTCTGGAAATTCTGAAGCCAAAATTGAGATTTGTTGCAACAAAATTTTTGTGGCACTGGATTTAACCATTGATGTCAATGCGAATTTAGGGACACCAGGTCCACCCAGTCAAAGCAATGAGGATTTTTGGGACACAAGTTTTGGAGGGCCCTAGTGGTTTTGGTTGACCCAGTTATCCAAGAGGTACCCAGGTGTATCCAGGTGATTTTTGCCATGATCCAGGATATACTGGGGGCTACCTAGGTGTATGCAGGTGATTTTTAGGGATGTCCAGGTGGTGTTTGGAGCACCCAAGTGTCCCGAGTCCTGTTGCATCCTTTCAGTCAATATGGACCCAGATGACCCTCCGTGGTGGGGGGACTGTCAGGGGGTACTCAAACTTTCAGGGTTACCCCAAAACTCCAGGCAAGGGCCCCAGACGTGAGAGGGAGCCCTGAGTGTTATGGGTTATGTTTTGACTAGCTCCTCTCCCTACCCCCCACCATGGAGCTGCAGGCCCCTCCCCCGGGCTGTTTTATCTAGCCGGGTGTTTTTTGGCTTTTGGGGTGTTTTGCCACTGCTTCCGCTGCTCGCTGCTTTGGCTGCTGCTTGCTGCTGCTTCTGCTGCCCCCCTGCCCCCCTCCCCTCAGCTGCTCAGCTGCTTTTCCCCCCTCGGCTGCCTAAACTGCCCCTCTCCCTTTCCCCCCCCATCCCTAAGATTTGCACCGGCTCCAGAGGATACGGATCTGAACTTTGGAGACCACCTCTGGAAGTCTGCCAAAGAAGCTCTGCTGCCCTTCCCGGCGAAGATCTGCCGAGTTCATCTCAATCTGGGTCTGTGCTGGGAAGTGTTTCTTTTGTATTTTGTTAATAAAAAGTTTTTTCCACTTTCCCCTGAAGAAAATTCTTTCCGAGCTTAGTGAAGGAAGGAATTGTAAGGGGGGAGGGGACCCTTTGGAGGTCTTTTTTCCTAAAATTTGTCCCAAACTTGGACAAATTATTTTAGTGGCCCGTACGGGGAAACCAGAAAAGTGGAAAAAACTTTATTCTAATAATATTTTGTTTTCAACTGTTGGTATTGGTATGTCTATTAAATACAGAATGTCTTTTGTTGTGGGAGCCTGCCTGTATGGGTGGTTATTAAGTTTCTTTGAAGTGCTAATACCGTTGTGGTCGTTGGGCTTGTTTACTTATCCAGAGATAGTTCCGGTGCTGTCTTTAATACGAAGTTTTTGTATTAAAGGGGTATTAACCAAAATATTCATCGGGCTAGGCTTGGTGATAATGGCATATAGGAAATTTATAAGAATGTTAGAATCGGCTTCAGGAATATATAAATCATGGCTTGTGTTATTTCTTAGAGGAGAAGCAGGAAAAGAGGATTTTCTGCCTTTATTTCCTTTCCTCTCCTCTGAATTAGTTACATCTGTATTAGAAAATATTCAGATCTCCCTGAATATTAAGGACATTATCTTTTTGGCAGTTAATTTGTTAAGTCTTTGTTGCACCATTTGCAGTTTATACAAAATTAAGGCCGAGATTTCTAAAGGGGCTGGGAGGACTCCTGATTTGGGAGTCAAGCTGGGCAGGAGGAATCTTGAGTGGAATGGCAAATGGGAGAAAATGGTCCAGATTTTAAAGGAGTTTTCTGACCCCATAATTTGGGAATTCCCATCAAAACAGATTCAAAATCCGATTAAGGTTGCAAGGTACTTAAAGGGGAAGTGTCAGGATGGTTCTAAAGAGAAAAGGATTATTGCAGTGAGCTGGGCCCTGGCACATGCATATCGTACCCTGCTAGGCATGATAGAGCAGGAAACAGAGGAGAGGGAACAGGGAGATAAATTATCCCCTATCCCAGTGACTCAAGTTGCAGCCAACCCCCTAGGCCAAAACCCAGCAGCTAAACTGGAGAACAAGCCCCAACCAATGGCTGTGGCTACTAGTACGAGAAGTGGGAAATGCACCAAGAAGACTGATAGGCTAGTGGAAGATGATGATGATGATGATGCTGGAGAGGGACCTTCAACACCTCCTGATGCAAAATCAGGAGTTAAAACAAGTAATGGAAGAGCAGAGACTAATAATGAATGCCTTTCCCTGAAGGATCTTTGTGGTTTAAGAAAAGATTACACCCGGAGACCTGATGAATCTATTATTAGCTGGCTGGTTCGTCTCTGGGATGCAGCAGGGGAGGCCACAGTTTTGGATGGCTCTGAGGCGAGACATTTGGGGTCTCTGTCTCATGATCCTGTTATCGACCAAGGTGTGAGGAGGGGAGCTAACCCTCAAAGCCTTTGGGAACGGGTCCTGGATAGCGTGGCACAAAGATATTTCTGTGCAGATGACTTATATGTGCAGCAGACCCGATGGAAAACCATAGAGCAGGGGGTCCAACGCCTCAGGGAAATGGCAGTAGCAGAAATTATTTTTTCGGATGATGTAACAACTAGAAATCCAGACCTGGTACCATGTACACCGGTGATGTGGAGAAAACTTGTGCGGCTTGGGCCACCTGAATATGAGTCTGCCTTAGCGATAATGAAGAGAGATGAGGTGTATGAGACAGTACTCGATATGGCAAAGAAGCTTCGTGCATATGCGGATGCAGTACATGGCCCGACTCATGCTAGAATTGCAACTGTGGAAACACGCTTGCGAGACTCAGAAGATAAAATAGAGAAAAATCATCGGAAACTCAGGGAGGAGATTAAGGAGGACCTCCTCCAAATTTCAGCTGTACAGATTAGAGACCCTGGTACCCAACGCAGACGTTCCCCCAGCTGGGAGAGGAGGTACACTCCCCGAGCTGAATTGTGGTTTTTCTTGCGAGATTCTGGAGAGAACATGAGAAGATGGGATGGGAAGCCTACGGCTGCTCTGGCAAAACGAGTGTGGGATTTGAAGGAAGAAAAGATTGAAAGAGGAAGTTCCACCAGAAGGAAAGCCGCTCCTGTCTCTCGCAGCCAAAGTGCTGAACGTGATACTGATAATGACATGTCTGATCCTCTTGAGGGAACTTCTAAGATGTATACCCCAGAAAAGAAGGAGAAACAGGCTTAGAGGGGCCCTGCCTCTAGCCAGGGTGAGGCGAGGGAAAATCGTGTTTTTTGGACTGTGTGGATTCGATGGCCTGGCACTTTGAAACCACGGAAATATAAAGCTTTAGTGGATACAGGTGCACAGTGTACGATACTTCCATCAAGACACATGGGAGCAGAATCTGTTTCAATTGCTGGTGTGACAGGTGGATCGCAGGACTTCACCCTGGTGGAAGCAGAAGTGAGTTTAACTGGAAAGGATTGGAAGAAACATCTTATTGTGACTGGTCCAGAGGCCCCATGTATTTTGGGCATAGACTACCTTCGGAGTGGGTATTTTAAGGACCCAAAAGGACTAAGATGGGCATTTGGAATTGCAACTGTGATGGCAGAGCATATTCGACAATTGAACACCTTGCCTGGACTATCTGAGAATCCAATTACAGTAGGACTTCTGCAGGGAGAAGAACAACGAGTACCAATTGCCACTTCAATAGTGCACCGTCGGCAGTACAGAACAACTCGAGATGCTGTGATTCCTATTCATAAGATGATCTGAGAGCTGGAGAGCCAAGGGGTGGTTAGTAAAACCCACTCACCCTTCAACAGCCCCATTTGGCCTGTGCGTAAATCTGATGGAGAATGGAGACTGACTGTGGACTATCGGGCATTGAATGAAGTGACTCCACCGCTGAGCGCTGCCGTACCAGACATGCTGGAACTCCAGTATGAGCTGGAGTCCAAGGCAGCAAGGTAGTATGCCACCATTGACATTGCAATTGCATTCTTCTCCATTCCTTTGGCATCAGAGCGCAGGCCTAAGTTTGCTTTCACCTGGAGGGGCATGCAGTACACCTGGAACCGACTACCCCAGGGGTGGAAGCACAGTCCTACCATCTGTCATGGACTGATCCAGACTGCACTGGGAAAGGGTGAAGCTCCGGAACATCTACAATATATTGATGATATCATCGTATGGGGAAACACAGCAGCGGAAGTATTTGAGAAAGGAGAAAAAATTATTCAAATTCTCCTGGAAGCCGGCTTCACCATCAAGAAGAGTAAAGTTAAAGGACCTGCTCGGGAGATTCAGTTCCTGGGAGTGAAGTGGCAAGATGGACGGCGTCAGATTCCTACTGATGTTATTAACAAGATTACAGCTATGTCTCCACCTACTAACAAGAAGGAAAAACAAGCTTTTCTAGGTGCCATCGGTTTTTGGAGAATGCACATTCCTGAGTACAGCCAGATTGTGAGCCCTCTTTACCTTATTACCCGCAAGAAGAATGATTTCCACTGGGGCCCTGAACAGCAGCAAGCCTTTGCTCAGATTAAACAGGAGATTGCCCATGCAGTAGCCCTTGGCCCAGTTAGGAGGGGACCAGATGTGAAGAACGTACTTTACTCAGCAGCTGGGAGCCATGGTTTGTCTTGGAGCCTGTGGCAGAAAATGCCTGGTGAGACCCGAGGCCGACCTCTGGGATTCTGGAGCAGAAGATACAGAGGGTCCGAAGCCAACTACACTCCCACAGAGAAGGAAATCTTGGCTGCCTATGAAGGAGTTCAAGCTGCCTCAGAGGTGATTGGCACAGAAGCACAACTTCTTCTGGCACCTCGACTGCCAGTGCTGGGGTGGATGTTTAAAGGAAAGGTTCCCTCTACTCACCATGCCACCGACACCACATGGAGCAAGTGGATTGCCCTCATCACGCAGCGCGCCCGTATTGGTAACCCGAGTCGCCCTGGGATTTTGGAGATAATCACGAACTGGCCAGAAGGTGAAGATTTTGGTCTCGCTGATGAGGAGGAGCAGAAACAAGTGACCCAGGCTGAAGAAGCTCCACCGTACAACCAGCTGCCAGCAGATGAAACACGCTACGCCCTTTTCACTGACGGTTCCTGCCGCATTGTGGGGATGAACCGGAAGTGGAAAGCTGCCGTATGGAGCCCCACACGACAGGTTGCACAAGCTACCAAAGGAGAAGGTGGATCGAGTCAATTTGCTGAACTCAAAGCTGTTCAGCTGGCCTTGGACATTGCTGAGAGAGAGAAATGGCCAAAGCTCTACCTTTACACTGATTCGTGGATGGTAGCCAATGCTTTGTGGGGTTGGCTGGAAAGGTGGAAAAAGGCTGACTGGCAACGTAGAGGAAAACCAATCTGGGCTGCTGATGAGTGGAAAGACATTGCCACTCGGGTAGAGAAGCTCCCCGTGAAAGTCCGTCATGTGGATGCCCATATTCCCAAGAGTTGGGCTAATGAAGAACACAGGCACAACGAGCAGGTAGATCAGGCTGCACGGATAGAGGTCTCAAAGATAGACTTAGATTGGGAACATAAGGGAGAGTTGTTCCTGGCTCGATGGGCCCATGATGCCTCAGGCCATCAGGGTAGGGATGCCACCTATCACGAGACCGAGGGGTGGATCTTACCATGGACAGCATCTCTGAGGTTATTCATGACTGTGACACGTGCGCTGCCATCAAGCAGGCCAAGCGGGTAAAACCCCTCTGGTATGGTGGACAGTGGTCCAAATACAAGTATGGGGACGCATGGCAGATTGATTACATCACACTGCCTCAGACCCGCCAGGGAAAACGTTATGTGCTGACCATGTTAGAAGCCACCACCGGATGGTTGGAGACTTACCCTGTGTCCCATGCCACTGCTCGCAACACCATCCTGGGCCTGGAAAAGCAGGTCCTTTGGAGGCATGGTACCCCTGAGAGAATTGAGTCAGACAATGGGACTCATTTCAAAAATAAGCTTGTCAACACCTGGGCTAGGGAACATGGTATTGAGTGGGTGTACCATATCCCTTACCATGCACCAGCTGCAGGTAAAGTGGAGAAGTACAATGGATTGTTGAAAACCACCTTAAAGGCATTGGGTGGGGGATCTCTAAAAAACTGGGAGCAGCACCTGGCAAAAGCCACTTGGTTAGTCAACACTCGAGGTTCCACCAACCGAACAGGTCCCGCCCAGTCTGAAGGCCTTAATGTAATAGATGGAGATAAAGTCCCAGTGGCCCATGTTAGAGGGTTGCTAGGGAAGACAGTATGGATTCATCCTGCTTCGAGTACAGGCAAACCCATTCGTGGGATTGCCTTTGCTCAAGGACCAGGATGTACTTGGTGGATAATGCAGAAGGATGGAACAACCTGCTGTGTACCTCAGGGAGATCTGATTATAGGATAAAGTTGTACACAAATATTATTGTTGAGTGTCACTACTATTGTATGCCAGATTTTATGAATAGAAGGAAATGTGTAAGTGACAAAGGCCTGAGCAAGTGAAAAGGAGGAAATGTGTAAGTGTTGAAGGTTTTGAGTAAGTCAGAGAAAGTTTTCATGTTGTGCTTAGTAAGTGTGTATCCCAATCGTGTGTCAATGATCACGATATGGGATAAGGGGTGGAATGTTATGGGTTATGTTTTGACTAGCTCCTCTCCCTACCCCCCACCATGGAGCTGCCGGCCCCTCCCCCGGGCTGTTTTATCTAGCCGGGTGTTTTTCGGCTTTTGGGGCTTTTTGCTGCTGCTCGCTGCTGCTCGCTGCTGCTTGCTGCTGCTTGCTGCTGCTTCTGCTGCCCCCCCTGCCCCCCTCCCCTCTGCTGCTTCAGCTGCTTTTCCCCCGGCTGCCTAAACTGCCCCTCTCCCCCCCCCCCCCCCATCCCTAAGATTTGCACCGGCTCCAGAGGAAATGGATCTGAACTTCAGAGACCACCTCTGGAAGTCTGCCAAAGAAGCTCTGCTGCCCTTCCCGGCGAAGATCTGCCGAGTTCATCTCAATCTGGGTCTGTGCTGGGAAGTGTTTCTTTTGTATTTTGTTAATAAAAAGTTTTTTCCACTTTCCCCTGAAGAAAATTCTTTCCGAGCTTGGTGAAGGAAGGAATTGTAAGGGGGGAGGGGACCCTTTGGAGGTCTTTTTCCTAAAATTTGTCCCAAACTTGGACAAGCATCCTCATACAACACCTTGATTGTGTTTGTATCTAAAACAGCATCATCTTTCTGATGCAAAAATTAAAGGGTTAAGAGCTTAGCTGAGGAATAGAAGGTATACATATAATGATCAGAGTAGAAGCAATGTAGCAAGTTAATAATCAGTGGCTGAGCCAGTAGAGATAAGAAAATAAACCACTTGCTTGGCTTTGTTGTGTCAAGTTGGACAGAAGGAATATTGTTGAAGTGAAGAAACCATAACTGCACCTGGGCCCTGCAACCAGCCAGAACCAGGTTGGGAACTTGAACTATGGTCAAAGGGCCCAAGAACCTAGGAACAAGACCAAGGTGAAAAGCTGAAGGCAAGGAAGGCTCCCTGACTTCATCATTAGGAGAACTCTGACCCATTTCAAACACCCACTGACCCATTTGAAGGAAAGAACTGTGCAAAGACTGTGCAAAAGAACTTTGAGCTAATTTTAATACAAAGGGAGGGTATGGGGTGTTAGGTAATTCATATCTATAGGCATATTGGGTAACGAAATTAATATCTAAGATTTTGAAGGAAAAATTAAAGCAAGAGGCCTGGGTATTTTGCACATCCTTGTGGGAGATTTCTCCTGGGCTTGCCCAGCATTGTAATAAATATACTTCTTTCTAACTTAAACTGGCTGGAGAGTCCTTTTTTTCTCTATCAATTGGCGAGTTTGCCATGACAAACTCTGGCTGCAAGGGTAACCTGAGCTATGGATGTCTCTGGGATCTTCCTGGAGGGACCTCCGGTCCCCAGCTGCTCATCATGGGGACAGACAAGACATGTTGCTGGACTGCAGACAAAATTGTACGTTTAAAATTATGCCTACACATGGCTAAAAGGCAGCTGACAAGATGCAGAAGACGTTCTGTGCTCAGTGCAAGCCTGGCCAGTTTTGCTTGCAATCATCGGGAGGGTGCAGTGGCCACAGAAAGAGTTTGCTCTGTCAGGGAGATCCACCAGCAGTTCTTTGGGTGAATTGGGCAAATCCTTGTTTATCGCTGCTGTGTTAATCATTATTTTGATTGGGTCCTGCCTCTGTGAATGACTGTTTGTGTGATTTGTGAGATGTACTTAGGAAGAAGCGAGCGGGAGCTTGGATCTGTGTTTTGGTTTTGGGAAACTGAAACGGCTGGAGAAGAACAAAGCGATTCGGTGATTGTTTAAAATTGCTGTATACTATGTGCTATGTTGACCAGAGGTGGATGCTTTTTCCCTTAATAAAGAGATACCCTTCCCTGCAGTGATTTTGACTTTTGGATTCGGGTTGTATGTGGGTAATTCCTGTTTAAGGGGGACGGTATTCCCTGTAACACTCGGTGTTTGGGCTCAACTGGTTCCTGCCGTCACTGGTCATTGTGTATTTTAGAGTAATATTGCCACCTTGTGACAAAAGTTACAATTGCAGCAAACTGGGAATTTTCCCCTGTGTTTTCTGTGTTGTTAACTGGATGGAATATATCAAACTTCAGCAGGGAGGTTGGTAGCTTTGGACTGGGAAGAGTCTGCACAAGAGGGTCTGGACACTCAAGAGAGAAGAGGAACAGCTTGCTTTTGTGGGTGTTATGAGGCTTTAGGGGCTTCTAGAAGTTGGCACGTTTCATGGTTACTGTTACAGTGCAAGATTTGTGAAAAATGTTGTTATTGTTCCTCTGATAGACGGCAAGGTCTATGTCTTCAGTGTAAATCAAGACATCCTAACCAAGCTGATTTTGAACCTAAGATCCTAAAGTTTGTTTGTGGGAAATCACATTCAATACCTGCAACTCAGGCATGTGTGTGGGAGAAAGCTTGGGAAAGGACTGTGAGGCTGTGTGGAGAGAGATTTGGGTGGAAAAAGGATATAACAAGAAGGAGGAGGTAATGAGTACTAGACAAAGCAAGGAGATTTCTAAAGCTAGTCCTTTAGCCTGTATTTTGACACACAGGAAAGAGTAAGAAGGGTATGGGGGCAGTGAAAAATAGCAAAGTTTGATCAAATTTCACAGACATATTCCCCAGCAGAATCCATTAAAACTTCAGGAAAATTTGGTGTTCCAATTAAACTTTGAAGTCTTGAGAAGTTTCTTTAACACACTGAAGAACTTAATCTGATGTAAACAGCACCAAATCCCTGTGAGGGTCATTAAAATCCTTGTGCTGTGTGTGTGCTGCTGAGCTGGGCTGGTCTCCTGGCACAGAGGCTGCTCCCAGGCTCAACCAGGAAAAGCTTCAAAAAGACATTTCTGCTGAGGAGCTGCTCCTCTCCCAGCCCAGCAGGGCTGAGGGCACTGCCTGCAGGCACTGAGGGGACAGGAGCCAGGCACAGACAGGCTGAAGGCAATCAGGACTGGGAAGGCATTGAGCTGAAACTTCACTTGAGGAAACATCTTCACAGCTCTCGACATGGTGAGTCTGTGGGTGCAGGGCAATGTCTCCTATGCTCCTGGAGGATCTCCTGGAGCCAGCAAAGCTTACAGCCTGGGAGATACATCAGAAGGACTCTCCCAGTTTCTCTGAGGCACAGGAGGAAGACGAGGATGTGCTGCAGAGTGGGGCTGCCCTTGGCACTGTCAGAGGGACAGGGCAGGATGGCTCCTGCTGCCAGGGATGGCTGCAGGGCTGAAGCTGGGGCTACAGCCAGAGCTATCCAGGGCTGTCCTGCAGAGCAGCTCCTGCAGCCCTCAGGGCTCTTGACCAGCCCAGGGCATGTGCCACCTGCCAGGGACAGCTCTCAGCCTGCCTGGCAGCTCCCCAGGCACTGTGGGGAGAAGTTGGGGGTGGAAGGAGCCACCTCCATGAGGGCAGATTCCTCCTGCTGTGGAGATGGTTCTGCATGGCCAGGGCTGCTCTCAGCTTTCTCCTCAAGGCAAGGGAAAGGGGCTGTCAGGTGTGTCTGTGTCACTGAAACTCCTGCACTGTCCCACTGGGCATCAGCAGATCTGCCTCAGATCTCCCTCACAAAGTGCCTCCTCACCCTCCTCTGTTTACAAACAGCAGCAGCAGCACCTTGGCTTGCTACATCTCAGTTTGTCTGAGCTGCCCTTAAGGCCCTGCTGACAGGGAGATCCCCCTGGACAGTACCCTGTGCTGGGAGGGGTGTGCAGGGCACAATTGGGCCCCAAGGGCTGGGCTGGGCTCTGGCAGGAGTAAAGGGATACAGGGATATCGGGCCTTGGATACAGAGAAACAGCTCCTAATAGGCACAACTCCAGGCAGCAAAGAGCCAGAACAGCCCTGGATATCCTTCTAAGTCCAGTTGCACAGGGAAAGAGAGAAGAGTTTAGGAAGACTGACTTTGAAAATGGAGCCTTCAAAGAATCCACTTTGTTTTTCCAGCACACTGTAAAATTTTGATCACTGTGAAATAGTGGGGGGTGTAATGAGCATAGGTCAACTGTGTGGGACCAGCAGGTCTGACTGCAATGGGGCACAGGAGCCCTGTTTTCTCTCTAGACTCCCAGTGTTCAAACTGAGAGCAATGCCAAAGAAGAGGCAGTAACTCAGCAGTGCAAAATGGATATTAAAACAAAAAACAAAACAAAAAAACCTGAAGTTCCTCCACAGGAAGAGAAGTTGTTTTGAGAGATTTCGTAATATAATTGCACAGGATTGACTCAAGAAAATCTTTTCCAGCTTGTCAATGTCTTCTCTCAGAAGTCCACCATGCCCATATGGCGGAAATGTCCAACAGCAGCTCCATCAGCCACTTCCTCCTGCTGGCACTGGCAGACACGCGGCAGCTGCAGCTCCTGCATTTCTGCCTCTTCCTGGGCATCTCCCTGGCTGCCCTCCTGGCCAACGGCCTCATCATCAGCACCGTAGCCTGCGGCCACCACCTGCACACCCCCATGTTCTTCTTCCTGCTCAACCTGGCCCTCACTGACCTGGGCTGCATCTACACCACTGTGCCCAAAGCCATGCACAATTCCCTCTGGGACACCAGGAACATCTCCTATGCAGGATGTGTTGCTCAGGTGTTCTTCTTTCTTTTCTTCATGTCAGCAGAGTATTCTCTCCTGACCATCATGTGCTACGACCGCTACGTGTCCATCTGCAAACCGCTGCACTACGGGACCCTCCTGGGCAGCAGAGCTTGTGCCCACATGGCAGCAGCTGCCTGGGCCAGTGGATTTCTCAATGCTCTGCTGCACACGGCCAATACATTTTCCCTGCCCCTGTGCCATGGCAATGCCCTGGACCAGTTCTTCTGTGAAATCCCACAGATCCTCAAGCTCTCCTGCTCCAAATCCTACGTCAGGGAACTTGTGCTCATTGCTGTAGGTATCTGTTTATCATTTGGTTGCTTTGTATTCATTGTTTTCTCCTATGTGCAGATCTTCAGGGCTGTGCTGAGGATCCCCTCTGAGCAGGGACAGCACAAAGCCTTTTCCACCTGCCTCCCTCACCTGGCTGTTGTGTCACTGTTCTTCAGCACTGCCACATTGGCCTACATGAAAACCCCCTCCATCTCATCCACATCTCTGTATCTGGGTTTGTCAGTTTTGTACTCAGTGGTACCTCCAGCCCTGAACCCCCTCATCTATAGCCTGAGGAACCAGGAGCTCAAGGTTGCAGTGTGGACACTGATGACTGGATGTTCTCATGAATATTAAACTTCTGGGCAATATTGAAAATTAGTCATAATAAAAGTAATATTTGATAGTTCTCATTGGTTAAATTTTGGAGAATTTTTTTTCTTTGTTTTTCTTCTTTAATATTGTCCACAAAGAAAAACCTTTACTTGTGACATCTCTCATTTTATTTCTCTCCATCTTTGCTGTGGCCGCAGACTGTCTTGATGAGGGTCTATTCTCCTGGTTGGTTTTAAATTAATTAAGGATCTTCCAGCAAAGTTTTCTCCAGAGATAACAATTTTGTTCTCTTCTCTGAAGCTGCAGCAGCAATGTCTGTGTGCAATGCTGGGGCAGATCAGTGTTGGCACAGCAGCTGTGCCCAGCAGCAGCAGCACTTGGTGTTCCAGTGCTGCTCCCGTGCCACTGCCCCGCTGCCCTCCTGCCCCTCGTTTTGCTGCAGGGCCTGAGTGGGCAGGCTGGGGTCAAACAGCATGGCTGGTGTTCTGCAAGGTCCCTGCAAGAGGGAGACCCTGGCAAGGAGCAGCAGAGCAGTGGCTGATCCATTCCCACTGTGCTGGACAGCCCAGGGCAGCGTCCCAGAGCACCCTCGTGCACCTGCCAACAACATCCCCCCTCTGCAGCCCTGGCCTCTCCCCCAGCTCACACAGGTGTCGCATCCTTGCAGGCACAGACACGGCAGCACTGGCTCAGGAGCCCCTGTTTGCACTGTACAGAGCAGGCGTCAGCACCCTCATGGTGCTGCTGTGGGGAGATGGAGCTGAGTGAGCACAAATGCCATCAGCCCTGGGGCCTGCAAGGGCTGGGGGATGGGAGGGAAACCACTCAGTTTTGTTGTGACCTATGCAGTCAGCCAGAAAGTTTGTTCCGAGGATCTCTGAGTTTCCTGGCCCACTGCAGATGATGTTGCTCAGAGCCAGGGCTGCCTGACGAATACCCCCAAATTGCCCTGAGCATTTCCTTTGCTTCACCTTTGCTTTCCTTCCTCTCTCAAAATTCTGATTTCTTCCTCTTTCCAATCCCTGTCCCCTCCCCTACAAACATCCCTGTTTGCCCTTTCCCATTTTGCCCCACTCCCCATTTCAATTCCTGAATTGGCACCATGGGAACATCCCTTGGGGAGCAGGATCATCCTACAGGTGCTTCAAGAATTTCCTGCAAAGTCCTGCAGTGCTTTGTGCTGCCCCCTTCCCAGAGGCACCACAGGCCAGGGGGGCACATCTGGGCTGCTGTGTCTGGTTGTGGGGCTCCCTGTTGTGGGCACTGAGGAGGGGCTGGAGAGGCTCTGCAGGACTGACAGGATGGGCTTTGGGGCTGTGTGGAGAAGCTGAGGGACCTGGGTGCTGGACCTTGTGAAGGGGAGGCCCAGAGCTCATCCTGCAAATTCTCCAGAGGTGGTTTCAGAGAATCACAGAATCAGCCAGGCTGGAAAAAAACCTCATAGATCATCAAGTCCAACCTGCGCCTTTACACTGCCTTATCTCCCTGATCCTCGTCTTCTCCAGGATAAGCAACCCCAGCTCCCTCAGCTGTTCCTCACGGGACTTATGTTCCAGACCCCTCACCAGCCTTTTTGCATTTCTCTGGACACACTCCAGCGCCTTCATGCCCTTCCTAAATTGGAGACCCAGAACTGGACACAGCCCTTGAGGTGCTGCCAAACCAGTGCTGAGTACAGGTGGAGAATCACTGCCCTGTTCCTGCTGGCCACACCATTCCTGATCCAGGCCAGGAGCCATTGGCCTTCTTGTCCACATGGGCACACTGCTGACTCATGTCCAACCTGCTGTCCATCACTTCCCTCAGGTCTCTCTGCATGGTCACTCTCTAGCCACTCTATCTCCAGCCTGCAGCACTGCTTTGGTTTTTGTGGCCAAAGTGCAGAGCCTGGCACTTAGTATTTTTAAACACCACCTTGTTGGATTTGGGCTGTGGATCCAGCCTGTCCAGGTCCCTCTGCAGAGTTTTTCTACCCTCCTGCACATCCACACTCACACCCAGCTTGGTGTCACCACAGTTCCATGAGGCTCTAGGATGTCACAATGGTCTCCATGATTCCATGATGCTCTGTTATGTCACAATGGACCCTTGGTTCCTGGGCCCTACAGTTTAACAAGGAAACCTTGGTTCCATGAGGTCTTGCAGTACAACAATGCTTTCTTTGGTTCCAGACTATCCCAGTGGCCTCTTGGTCCCATGGAGCACCACAGTGTCAAAATTGTTTACTTCATTCCATGAGGCCCTGCAGTGTCACAATGGTCTCTTGGTTGTATGAGGTCCAGCAGTATCACAATGGTGTCCATGGTTCCATGAGGCTCCGAAAAGTCACACTGGCCCCTTGGTTCCATGGGGCCCTGCAGTGTCACCATGGCTTCATTGTTACATGAGGTTCCACAGTGTCACAATAAACTCCTTGTTTCCACCAGACTAAAAAGTGTCTCCACAGTCTTCTTGATTTCATGGGGCCCCACAGAGTCACAGGGCAACCCCGAATTCCATAAGGGTGCAGAGTGCCACAACGAATTCCTTGTTTGCAGAGTGTCACAATGGACCCCTGGTGACACATGATCCTACAGTGTCACTATGGGTTCCTGATTCCATGACACCCTGCGGTTTTAGTGTCACGCCGGAGTCTAAGTACATGAGGCCCTGCAGTTTCACAGTGTCCACTTATTTCCAGGGGGCACCAAGGTGTCAAAATTGTTCCCTTAGTTCCACGAGTCCCTGCAGTGTAACAATGGCCCCTCGGTTTAACAATGCCCAGTGTGTCACTATGGTCTCCATATTTCCACGATGACCCAGAGCCATCAATGAACCTTGATTCCCTTTTGCCCCACAATGTTACAATGGGACCTTGCTTCCCTGGGGCCATGCAGTGTCACAATCATCACAGAATCACAGAATCACCCAGGCTGGTAAAGACCTCTGAGAGCATCAAGTCCAACTTGTGACTTAACATCACCTTGTCACCCAGACCATGGCACTCAGTGCCTCATCCAGTCTTTCCTTAAACACCTCTAAAGATGTCAACTCCACCACCTCCCCAGGCAGCCCATTCCAATTCCAAATCACCCTTTCTGTGAAGAATATTTCAAAATGTCCAGCCAAATCCTTTCCTGGTGCATCTTAAGGCTGAGTCCTCTTGTCCTGTCACTGTTCCCTGGGAAAAGAGCCTGACCACCACCTGGCTGCACCCTCTGGTCAGGCAAATGTAGAGAGTGATGAGGTCTCCCCTGAGCCTCCTCCAGGATAAACTACTCCAGCTCCCCCAGGCACTTCTCACAGGACTTGTGTTCCAGACCCCTCACCAGCCTTGTTGCTCTTCTCTGCACATGCTCCAGCCCCTCCATGTTCTTCCTAAATTGAGGGCCCAGAACTGGACACAGCACTCGAGGTGCAGCCAAACCAGTGCCTAGCACAGGGGAAGAGTGACTGCCCTGGTCCTGCTGGCCACACCATTACTCATCCAGGCCAAGAGCCATTGGTCTACTTGGCCACTTAGGCTCAGAGCTGGCTCATGTCCAGACAGGTGTCCATCATTGCCATGAGGTGTCTTTCTGTCAGTCCACTCTCCCAGCGCTCTTTCCCCAGCATGTAGCACTGCAGAGGTTGTTGTGGCCAAAGTGCAGGACCCAGTACTTGGTCTTGTTGAACCTCACTTTTTTGAATTTGGGCCCTGGATCCAGCCTGTCCAGGTCCTTCTGCAGAGCCCTCCTACCCTCCAGCAGATTTACACTCACACCCAGCTTGGTGCCATCTGCACATTTGCTGATGGTGCACTCAGTGCCCTCATCCAGATCATCAATGCAGATATTGAAATCCACACTGGCTGGCTCTGATCCCTCAGCCATCCTGCAGGTGCCCTGGGATGGCTCTCAGGGTGATCTGTTTCATCACCTCACTGGGCACTGAGGTCATGCTGACAGGCCTGGAGTTCCCCAGATCCTCCTTCCAGCCCTTCTTCAGGATGGGCTCACATTGGGGGACCCCCCTGGTGAGCCAGGACTGATGAGAAATGAAGGAGGGCAGCTTGGGAACCTCATCCAGCAGCTTCCTCATCCCCCTAGGATGGATCCCATCTGGTGCCAGAGACACCTGTGAGCATCTGAGTGGCTCAGCAGGTTCCCAGCTTCTTCCTCCTGAATTACAGGGGTCTGTTCTGCTCCCTGTCCTCATCTACTAGCTCAGGGGGACACGTGTCCTGAGGAAAACCTGTCTTATTGTTGAAAAGTGAGGCAAACAAGGGGTTAAGCATCTCAGTCTTTTCCTCATCTTTGGTAACCATTTTCCCCCAATAAGCACTGGAGGTTTTACTATTCTGTCTCTTTGCAAATAATGCATTGATGAAATCATACTTATTATCCTTCACAGAAGTGGCCTGGTTAAGTCATAATTGAGCATTCATCTCTCTAATCTTCTTTCTGCATGACCTAATAACAGCCTTAACCATTTCCTGAGTTGCGTACCCATCTGTCCAAAGGTGATATAGCCTCTTTTTTCCCCTGAGCTCCTGGATAAAATACTTATGCTTTGCCAGGCCACTCATTTTCTTTATTAGTTCACATTTTGGCACAGAAGGACATTTTTTTTCCTTCTCCATCAAGATTTCCTTCCTGAAATGCCTTCATCCTTCCTGGAATCCCTGGTTTTAAGGGCTGTTTCCCTTAAAAAAATGTCATGATCTGCTCAACCCGAGTGGGAGTCGTGATGGTTTGTTCGACCTCAGGGTGCAAAAGACAAAAGGCAAGAGACTCAGGTTTGTTTAGCAGTAATACAGTTCATTGCGTGCTAACAATCAAGTTTTGTGTGTGAGAGAGAGAGAGAGAGATGAAGACAAAGGGGAGAGAGAGAGAGATAGAGGGATGGGATATATCTACCAACAGATGGGACACATCCTCATGGCTGTCCAACGAGATGAGACCCATCTTCAATCCATTGGGGAGAAATAGACCTCAAAGTCTTTTTAGGAAAGTAACCTTTTATAGTCCTATTCCAAAGCAAGGGGCCTCTGGCCAAAAGGAGGGGAGATTTATGGACTATTGTATGTGGAGATTGTAGCTCCAAGAAACAGGTGGAACAGGACGCTACAGCCAGTGCCCTGCTGAGCGCAGCGTACCATGGCAAGCACATCTATAAACAGTCCTTTGCAAACATCCACCTCAGCCAGGCCAGAACTCAGGTCCAGAGGGAGGGGTGGCATCCTGGGATCTCAGTCTCTGATGATGGTCTTGAGGCAGATCAGAGAAAACTTTAGACTGGCTCTTACACAAAAGCAGTATCTGATTCAGTTATGCCCAAATCTGCACCCTGAATAGGCCAAAGGCCGTGCACTCTAAGTCCAGTGTAGAAGTTTTGTTGATGCCTCTCTTTCTTCCACAGAATACGGAAAACCCCAAAATTTTATGGTCACTGTACCCCAAACAGATTCTGACCACCACATCTCCCATCAGCCCTTCTCTCTTTGTGAACAGCAGGACACAGAGCTGTCCTGGGGAGCGGGAAGAGAAGGAAACCTCCCCAAGGTGCAGCCTGGAAGGTTCAGCCTGGAGATGAGGAAGCAGTCCCTCTCAGGGCAGAATGTTGGTGGCCGAGGTGTCCCAGCTGAGGCTGGGCCATGCCATGGCTCTGTGTGCCAGGAGCCGGCAGCGCTGGGTGCAGGGAGCCCAGGGAGGGCACAGCAATGCTGGGCTGAGAAATGCTGGGGGGACAGCAAGATGGGCGTGTGCAGCTGGCCAGGGAAAAGCCTAAACAACAAACTCTACTCAGGAGCCAAATGCTCAATACAGGCTGCCTGGAATGATGTCACCTTTCTACAAGCTACAGTATAACCAGAAATTATCTCTGTAAGCAGAATTCTCTGAGTCTTCCAACTGAATTCTCTGTCCCCATCCTTTCCCTGCATCTCTGTTGCAGATGGAAATTGATTGTGCCATCGTCACCTTGAACCTCTCTCTTGAATGCAGACAGTTTTCCCCAGGTGTGTTAAGAAGTTGTTGCTCAATGTCTGTGCAAAGCTTTTGTATCCTCATGGAACCAACTGTCTCCATGGAAAGGCGACAATTGTGACAATTTGGAGCCTCACAGAAACAAGGCTCCATTGTGACACTGAGGGGAATTAGAGAATCAAGGAGACCATTGTGACACAGCAATGCCACAGGGAACCAATGGTCCATTGTGATAATGCAGATCCAAGGAGACCATGGTGACACTGTAGGACCTCATGGATCCAAGGGGAACTTCATGGAACCCAGGGTCCAGTGTGACATTGCAGCGCCTCATTGGAACAAAAGAACCATTACTGACAGCACAGAAACTCCTAGAACCAAGGGGCCGTGGTGACACAGCAGGGCCACATGGAACCAAGGAGTGACCAGTGACCAGTGACATAAGAACCTTATTGAACTGATGGTCCATTATGACACTGCAGAAACAAGAAGACCATTGTGACACTATGGAAACTCAGGGAACCAAGGGGCCATTGTGACACTCCAAGGTCTCATGGAACCAGGCAGATCATTGTGACACTCCAGAACCTCATGGCACTAAGGGTTTATTGTGACATAGCAGGGTCCTATGGAACCAGTTGTCCATTGTGACAATGCACATCCCAGGAGACCATGGTGATGCTTGGGAAGTTCATGGAACCAAGAGTTCGTTGTATCCTGGTTTGGAGGACCGGCATCTGCCAAGAGAGGCAGAAGCTTCTCTTTGAAATGGAGAAGGTAACCCCTCCCCCCCCCCCTCTAAATTACTGTAATTTTGAAATTAAGGGGCTCTCAAGCAAAGATATGGGAATTAGGAATAAAAGTTCTTTTCTAGGAAAATTAAAATAGAAATACAGTATTAGAAAGAACAATCCCAAAACACTGACAGAGTCAAAATACAACCTGACACCCCATCAGTCAGAGTGTTGGCAGCAGTCCAATTAAAAGGTGGCTGCAGTCCTCCTGGAGTGACAGATGTGGTTCAGCTGAAGCAGTGCTCCTGTAGAAAAAGTGCAGTTTTCCTCTGAAAGTCCAGAGGTGATGTGGAAAGATCTGGCTTTCCACTGGAATCCAGTGGAAAGAAGGTACCTTGTTGTTCAAAATCTCAGTTTTTATCTAGGTAGGAAAGGCTTGGCTCTTCCCCTTGGCTGGAGCATCTTCCAATGGGATGATGTAATTTTATCAGTCATACAGTGGGACTGAATGGGCCAGCAGCAGATGATGTCTTCCTGGAGGGAGGATGGATTGTGGAAAAGATAAAGATGTTTGCCCCACCTAGTCTTAAAGACGGCCCATTAGCAGATAGTGTGTGCCACAGAGATAAGGGTCACTGCCCTACCCAGTTTCAACACATGGTGATAGAATACAGAGTTTTGTATTTCTGCAACCCAAGACACCTGAAAAGTTCACTGTGTTTGTGGTTAGTTGTGTTTCCTTGACTGCTGCTGCTAGAATCCTGGCTCTTGTTTTTGTTTCTCCTTATCTCTTCTAATATACACTTTTTGCGCTTCCCATAACAACTCCTGAAGCCCCCTATCCTGCCAATCTTCCAGTTTTTACAGCTTCTTGCTGATATACCCTCAAGACTTAGCTATGAATTGTGTTTTCAAAAGGACCTGCCCTGCTGCTGTATCAGGGTCTATACCTGAGTATAATTGCAAATCCTTTCTTAGTCTCTCTAGCCATTCTGTCTGGAACTCGTCCTTCTCTTGGTGCTCACTCAGAGCTTTCCCTATGTTTTGTCCCCTAGGCACCTGAATTCCTTGGATGATCATCCACCTGAAATCCTTCCTGTTCTGCCCATGTTCCACCTCCTGATTATTCCAGTTTGGATCTCCCAGAGGCCGTTTCTGATCTCCCTGTTCTGGCCCCTGCTTATCTCCATTCCAAGCCTCTATTTCTGACTGTTTAATCATTTCTCTCTCTTCCATTGTAAACAAGATTCTTAAAATAGGCTGCAATTACACCCCTTCCCCAGGTGAACCCGCAGGGCTGCATATTTACTTTTCTCCTGGTTAGGAGGTTTTTTTGAATTCACAAATAGATTTAAAGCTTGACAAATCTAATCTTCAAATGATTTAAACTCTGCCCAATATAAATTATCTGCATAGATCTTTTCCTTCATCTATTCCAACATACAATAATGGATCATTTTCTTCTTGGTTTTTCCTCTTTGAGATTCCCTTGTACCCCAGTATTGTAACATGATCCCCAGTGGACTGTCCTGAGGAATACTGCTCCCCTTCTGGGAACCCCCCTCTTGGTTCCCAGGCATATTGGGTTCTTGTGAATTTTTCTCGTAATTCACAACCCCTTGTTCAGAGGTCTTACTCTTCCTCTGACCCATCTCTGGCGGCAAAAGACTAAGAAATCCCATATATCTTAGAGTCCCATACTCTCCCTCACTTGTTTAGTGGTTCAACTTTCTCACTCCATATTTGCACATAAAATACTTACAATATTTTATCTTTTGCCAACTACTTTTCTCCCTCCTAATTCTCTAATTTCCCTTCTCAATCTATTTTCCCTAACTTTTCTGGCCACTTTCTTCCAACCCTTTAATCACATACAATTTTCATCTGGTTTTCTTCTAGAAGGTAATTTAAGTGAACTTAGTCATTTCCCTCAAAAATCATCTCTTTGAGTGTCAGCCAGCTCTCTTCTCCTTAAAGACTCTTTCTGTGAGTTCTTGGGCTGGGACCTTCCCTCTCAGTCCCTCCTGGGGTCTTCACTTGTTCTTCCCTTTTGCTTCCCTTTTTTCCTGGCCAGCCTCCTCATGGAGAACTGAAAACATGGTACTGGGAGGCCCCCACTGGCTTTGGCTATCGAACCGTCTCAAATATTCCTCCCTCACACACACAAGCACACAGTCGCCCCTGCTTTACCCAACCCCGTGGTACTTACACAGTCTGTTTTCCCACGGTTTTTGTGCACAAGACATTTTACAGGCACTTTACCTTTTGCTGGCGCTCCTCTGGGAGCCTTCTTTGAGCGTGCATCCTAGTGCTAGCTTCTTTTGCTTATGCTTTATTTTAATTTGGAACTCCTTCTCCAAGAGAGCCTAGTCCAGTCTTGGGACCACCTTAACAACTGGTGGGGAGCTCTTTCCCAAAAGTAGCTACTCTTCCTTTGGACTGAGTTCCCAGGTTTCATCAACAAATTGTGAATGATGTTCTATTTGTCCAATTAACCAAACAACAAGATTAAATTTAGCTGCAATTTTTAAGAGAAGCAATTGTGTATAAATGAATATAACTAAAGTATATTAAATACATATAATTGAGTATATACAAAATTTGGTAGTGAAGAATTTAGTATAATTGAGGTTCAAATAAAACATAAGCAAAACCAACTGGGGTTACACTGACCAGGGGTAGGGTTGGGTTTAGCCCTTCCTCCCATACCAGAGCAATCAAGTTAAAAATCTCACATACTGTATGTTAATACATATTAATACAGAACGTTCTGGAAAGCTCCTCCTGGTTTCTATATCCAAAATCGACATCACTATGTCATGTTGCACATGCTCCACTAGTAGTTAGGGGTCTCTCATCCTTTCCCAGGTCTTTATTTCCAGTGATTTCTCTGTGTCTTCCTCTTCTGTGTCTGCTGTTAAACCTTGCAGGTAGTGAAAGCACACTAAGCTTGGGGTTATGTAACTAAGCATATGTTCCCACATCCAAGTGCCCAGTGCCTGGAATCATCCCAATTTGGCCCATCCTAAGGTCAAAACTTTTTATTTCTAGATGCTGTTATTAAACCTACATGCTTCTAATGGAGGATCTACTTTGTTCTTTTTCCTTTTTGCTTTGCAGCAATTATTTTCTATTGATATGAAGCAATAATTTAGCTAATATAGTTACAATTTCGTTAGCATGAATCACATTTATTACAGTCCCTTAATAGAGATATACCCTTCCCTGCAGTGATTTTGGCTTTGGGATTCAGGTTCTGTGGGGGCAATGCCTGTTTGTGGGGGATGGTATTTCCTATAAATCTTGGTGTTCAGTCCCCTGCCACTGCTGGTCATTGTGTATTTTAGAGTAATGCTGCCGTCTTGTGACAAAAGTTATAATTGCAGCAAACTGGTAATCTTGTTCTGTGTTGTTACTCTGACTGTGTTGTTGGCTGCTTTGTTTTAGTTTGCTCAGAAGTGGCTGTTGAAGATTGACCCCAAGCTGAAAGAGCCCAGCTGTGTAGGCAGGCTCTTTCCATGTGGCTTCAGCGTGAACCAGGAGAGTTTTGAATACAGAGGGGAACTGGACCACTGTAGGGTGAAAGGACAATGTGAGCTTGGCAAGAGAAATTAAAGGAACTTCCTACCTGCAGTGCTGTGCCTTTGACCCTTGGGAATTTAAGATACAAGGGGCTCATATTTGTGGACTGTCAGAGTTACAGTGTGGTGGTTTGAGCATATTTTGAATTGATGAATAGAAAGGATCCCCCTCCCTCAGTGGTTTGGGCAGGATCCTTGGGAATTTCTGAATCCAGTGAACTATGTATAGAAAGAGGAAATGCTCAATTTTATCTGGAAGGTATATATAGAACTTGAACAGGGAGGTTGGTAGCTTTGGATTGGGAACAGGCTACGTAAGAGGATCTGGACATTCAAGAGAGAAGTGGAATAGCTTGTTTTTGCAGGTGTTATGGGGCATTTGGGGCTTCTAGAGTTTGGCACCCCGCGTGGTTACTGTTAGAGCGAAGGACTTGTGAAAAACGTTGGTATTGCTTCTCTGAGAGACGACAAGCTCTATGCCCTCAGTGTAAATGGAGGCATCCTAACCAAGCTGATTTTGAACCTGAGATCCTAAAGTTTGTGGCAAATCACATTCAATCCCTGCAACCTGGGCATGTGTGTGGGAGGAAGATTGGGAAAGAACTGTGAGAGATTGCAGAGATTTGGGTGGAAATGGGACAGGACAAGGAGGAGGAGGCAATGGGAACTGAACAAAGTAGGGGATCCCTAAAGCAATTCCTCTAGGCTGTATTATTGCACATTGGAAAGATGTTGCTGGGCAAGGGGGTACAGCAAACACAGAGACCTTATTAGATTCTGCAAGGACTCGTGCCCCTTTATATAAATTGGAGAATTGAGCAAAGTGGACACCTAGTGGAACTTTGGATTGTACCACACCATTACAGCTCGTGCTACTTCTTAGGAGAGAAGTGGAAGAGGTATCATATGCCGATACGCTTCTCTCCATTTGAGATGACCCTGAAGGGCAGAGGGACTGTGGGATCAAGGCTCCATCTGGTATATATATATATATATATACCCTCTGGTATAGGCCCTAGGAGAAGGAGAATTAGAGTAAGAGAGGAAAGTTTAAGTGGTGTTGTTCAGTGTGCAGCATAGGGCAAAGATGTACAAAATCAGATAAGGTTTACCAGACTGTGACTCAGGAACGAGATCTGGAGGACAATTTGCTCAAGTCTCCCCACATAAGACAGGAAAGGGATGAGGATGCAGACTCAGGGGATGCAGACTCTCCTCTGACCACACACCCGACTAGACAACAGACACAGATATTTCAGGCACCTGTATGAAAGGCAGTGGGAGCAGAGGGAGAAATGGTATTGGTTAAAATTCCCTTCTCCACAATCAATGTGGAGGCATGGGAAAAGGTTGCTAAAAATTATGCAGTGACCCAGTTAACACTGGTAAATATCTGCGATATATAACAAAACAACACAATCCAGATTGGCACGATATGCAATTATTAGTGGATGCAGTGACCAAGACCAAAAAACAATAATTATAAAACCAGCAAGAGGTCTGGCAGAAGATTATTATAAAACCCGGCAATTGGATGTGAAAGATTATTTCCCATTCCAAAATCCACAGTGGGACCGAAAGAGATCAGCTGAATTGAGAGAGTTGGAAAGCTATCAGGAGTGATTTGCAAAGGGGATGGAAAGGGCCATTCCCAAAACTATGAATAGGTCAGCTTTATATTGAATCAAGCTGGGGCCCTCTGAGTCACCGTCCAAACTCCTCGATGAATTAAGGAATGCAATGGGCTGGCTGCCACACATCACTGGTCCCTGGGTTTGATGTAGGGATACAGCAGCTTGTTAATTTATTCCTGGGTCAATCTATGGATGGCATAAGACATAAACTTCAAAAGCTTCAGGGGAAGGATGGGACGAACTTAGAGAGACATGGACAAGGTGTGGAGAGTCTTTAGTAACTGGGAAGAAGGATATAAACAAGGAATGAGGAAGTTCGTAGTGTCATAAGTGAGAGGGAGAGAGGAAGATGCAGGCAGGGATCACCTAGACAAGGTCTGTCCCAACTGGGCAGAGACCAGCGTGTGATCTGTAAGAAATATGGTCACTGGAAAAATTAATGTCCAGAATGAAGACAGGGTGACCCTCAGGAAATGGGAGACCAGGAAAAGGGAAAAGTGATTGCACATGTGAAAGAAGACTGAGGAGGACCAGGAGATCTCACTGAAGGAGATCCACTGGTTGTAAGTTAAAGCTGGGGAGAAAGGGAAAAAATGTGGAATTTCTAGTTGACATGGGGGCAACATATTCAGTTCTGAATAAAACTATGGCACCTGTGGAGAAGGATTATATTACAGTAATAGGAGGGACTGGCCAACTTTAAAAAGCATATTTTTGCAAACCATTAAGGTATAGTCTTGGAAAGCAATAGGATATTCATAAATTTCTCTATCTGCCCAGTTTCCTGAGACAACTTTTAGGGAGACACTTGTTAGAGCAATTACAAGTAACCATTAAATTTTAAAATGTGGAGGTTATTCTGGAGGTAAAAGATGAACAGTACATAGAGGCATTAATCAAGTGTTTCCAGGAGTGTGGACCTCCAATGTAACAGGGGGGGTGAAAAATGCACCTCCTATAGTAATTAAACTGAAGGAAAAAAACCCCAATCAGTTAGAATTAAACAGTACCCCTTGAAAAAGGAAGATAGGGAAGGAATTAGTCCAATAGTTGAAAACTTCTTGCAATTCGGGTTGTTAAAAAAGTTTCCATCTGAGTTCAACACTTCCATTTTACTAGTCCAAAAACCAGATGAGTCATATGGGATAGTACAGAATCTAAGGGCTGTTAACAAAATAACTGAGATCTCTATCCCATAGCAGCAAACCCATACACTTTGCTAATGTGCCTAACACCAGAGCTAACTTGGATTACCATTTTAGACTTGAAAAATACCTTCTTTTGCCTCCCTCTCAATGAGGAGAGCCAGAAAAATTTTGCATTTGAATGGGAAAATTCTAAAGTGGGCACAGATCCCAATTCACATGGATGGTGTTGCCTCTGGGATTTAAAAACTCTCCTACTCCGTTTGCGGAACAACTTGCCGAAGATCTGGAATTCTGGGAGGCTTCCCCAGAAGGAGGAAAGTTACTGAAGTACATGGACAATATCCTCATAGCCACCCAGATGAAAGAGGCATGTGTAGCCTGGACAGTAAGCCTCCTAAACTTTCTAGGACTTCAGGGATATAGGACATCAAATAAAAAGACCCAGGTAGTGAACCAAAAGATAATTTATCTGGGTTATGAAATTTGTGTGGGACAACAAACTCTAGGTAAAGATCACAAGGAAGCAATATGTCAAACCCCAAAACCTCAGACAGCAAAGGAACTGTGGTCATTCTTAGGAA
Organism: Erithacus rubecula; assembly: GCF_903797595.1. NCBI lineage: Eukaryota > Metazoa > Chordata > Aves > Passeriformes > Muscicapidae > Erithacus > Erithacus rubecula. The sequence continues at coordinate 271,152 of NW_027636161.1, forward strand.
TGACAGGGTGGTGTAGGCTGTGGATACTTGTAAAACTTCTGTATGTGCTCATTGCAAATGGGAACAGAGGCCTCCAGTGGACAAAAGAGGCAACGTGGGCCTTTCACCAGCTGAAGAAGGCCAGCTGCAGCTCTCAGACTCCCAGGCGTAAGCAAACCATTCTTTCTGGTTTCCTGTGAAAAGCAGGGAATTGCCCTGGGGATACTGGCCCAGGACCTGAGTCCATACCAGAGAGCAGCTGCTTAATTATCCAAGCAACTGGACACAACAACCAAGGAGTGGCAGGGATGCCTCAGAGCCCTTGCAGCAGTGGTGCTGAATATTCAAGATGTACACAAATCCACCTTGGGCAAGAAAATGACTGTACTGGTGTCTCACACAGTGTCTGCAGTTCTGAAAGTAAAGGACAGGCACTGGCTCTCCCCACAAAGGTTCCTGAAATGCCAAGCCATCATGGTGGAACAAGACAATGTAGAGGTAGTTGGAACTAACATTATCACCCCAGATTCTTTCCTTAGTGGAAATCAAGAGGAACCGGTACACCAAGGCTGCCTGGAGACTATTGAAGCCTCCGACTCCAGCCACCCTGATCTGAAGAACACCCATTTGGATGACACAGAATCTGGTTCACTGATGGAAGCAGCGATGTCGTCAGTGGGAAGCGACATGCTGGGTATGCAGTTAGCACCTGCAAAGAGGTAATGGAGTCTGGACCCATGTCAATAGATACCTCTGAACAAAAATCTGAGATAATCGCTCTAACCCATGTCTGAGAAATCACAAAGAAACGAAAATAAATATTTATACAGAGTTATGCATTTGAGTTGTACATGTGTATGGAGCCATCTGGATAGAAAGCAGACTGTTAAACTCACAAAGGAAAAAAGTCAAATGTGCAGGAAATATTGCAGCTGCTGGAAGCAGTTCAGCTACCTGAGCAGGTACCAGTTATGCACGTTAAAGCACACCAAAAGGTGAGCTCAGAATTGGAGGAAGGAAACGAGCTGGCAGACAGAGGTGCAAAGGAAGTAGAAAAAGATGTAGATAACAATTGAGGGAGCTTTAATTCAAGATGGACAGGCCTCCCTTAAAGGCAAGCCAGTATGTTTTATTATGCTTCTAAACAGTGAAAAGGATAATGGTCAAACTGCTTTAAAAGGCCTGATTTTTGCAGTAAAAGGTCTCTCTTTTACACCTTCCTGAGGACTCTACATCACTAAAGACCCTCACCCACATCACCCAAGGCTATATGTCTTGGTTTGATTATGTTTCGTTTGCCAATTTTAATATACTCAACTTCTCTTGGAGATAGGATTTAGGAGCAAAAACAAGGCAGGCCTAAAACTTAAAAAGGGTATAAAGAAGAAATTTATTACTAACACAGAGAAAATAACCAATTCGGAATAAGACTTCCAGATATCCTGGTTTGAAAGGACAGTTATCTGCCAAAAGAGGCAGAAGCTTCTCTTTGAAAAGGAGAATGTAAACCCCCTCCCTCCAAATTATTGTAAATTTGAAATTAAGGGGCTCTCAGGCAAAGATATGGGAATTAGGAATAACAGTTCCTTACCAGAAAATTAAAATAGAAATACAGTAATACAAAAAAAAAAAAACAATTCCAACCCTGACAGAGTCAATACAACCTGGCACCCCATCAGTCAGGGTGTTAGTAGCAGTCTGATCTAATGGTGGCTGCAGTGCCATGCAGTGGCAGGTGTGGTTCAGCTGAAGCAGTGCTCCTGTAGAAAAGTGCAGCCTTCCTCCAAAAGTCCAGGGATGATGTAGAAAGGTCCAGCTTCTCCTCTGTAATCCAGTGGAAAGAAGGTAACTTGCTGTCCAAAATCTCAATTTTTATCTGGGTAGGAAAGGCTTGACTCCTCTCCCTGGGTGGAGCATCTCCCAATGGGATGATGTAATTTTATCAGTCATAGAGTGGGACTGAATGGCCCAGCAGCAGATGATATCTTCCTGGAGGGAGGATGGATTGTGGAAAAGATAAAGATGATTGACCCATCTTATCTTGAAGATGGACGATTAGCAGATGGTATGTGCCACGGAGATAAGGAATCACTATCCCACTCAGTTTTAACCGATGGTGATAGAATACACATTTCTGGCCACATCAACTGTTATGGGTTATGTTTTGACTAGCTCCTCTCCCTACCCCCCACCATGGAGCTGCCGGCCCCTCCCCCGGGCTGTTTTATCTAGCCGGGTGTTTTTCGGATTTTGGGGCTTTTTGCCGCTGCTTCCGCTGCTCGCTGCTGCTCGCTGCTGCTTGCTGCTGCTTCTGCTGCCCCCCTGCCCCCTCCCCTCCGCTGATCAGCTGCTTTTCCCCCGGCTGCCTAAACTGCCCCTCTCCCTTCCCCCCCCCCCCCCCCCATCCCTAAGATTTGCACCGGCTCCAGAGGAAACGGATCTGAACTTCGGAGACCACCTCTGGAACTCTGCCAAAGAAGCTCTGCTGCCCTTCCCAGCGAAGATCTGCCGAGTTCATCTCAATCTGGGTCTGTGCTGGGAAGTGTTTCTTTTGTATTTTGTTAATAAAAAGTTTTTTCCACTTTCCCCTGAAGAAAATTCTTTCTGAGCTTGGTGAAGGAAGGAAATGTAAGGGGGGGGAGGGGGCCCTTTGGAGGTCTTTTTCCTAAAATTTGCCCCAAACTTGGACAAATTATTTTGGTGGCCCGGACGGGGAAACCAGAAAAGTAGAAAAAACTTTATTCTAATAATATTTTGTTTTCAACTGTTGGTATTGGTATGTCTATTGAATCCAGAATGTCTTTTGTTGTGGGAGCCTGCCTGTATGGGTGGTTATTAAGTTTCTTTGAAGTGTTAATACCATTGTGGTCGTTGGGCTTGTTTACTTATCCAGAGATAGCTCCAGTGCTCTCTTTAATACGAAGTTTTTGTATTAAAGGGGTATTAACCAAAATACTCATCGGGCTAGGCTTGGTGATAATGGCATATAGGAGATTTATAAGAATGTTAGAATCGGCTTCAGGAATATATAAATCATGGCTTGTGTTATTTCTTAGAGGAGAAGCAGGAAAAGAGGATTTTCTGCCTTTATTTCCTTTCCTCTCCTCTGAATTAGTTACATCTGTATTAGAAAATATTCAGACCTCCCTGAATATTAAGGACATTATCTTTTTGGCAGTTAATTTGTTAAGTCTTTGTTGCACCATTTGCAGTTTATACAAAATTAAGGCCGAGATTTCTAAAGGGGCTGGGAGGACTCCTGATTTAGGAGTCAAGCTGGACAGGAGGAATCTTGAGTGGAATGGCAAATGGGAGAAAATGGGCCAGATTTTAAAGGAGTTTTCTGACCCCATAATTTGGGAATTCCCATCAGAACAGATTCAAAATCCGATTGAGGTCGCAACGTACTTAAAGGGGAAGTGTCAGGATGGTTCTAAAGAGAAAAGGATTATTGCAGTGAGCTGGGCCCTGGCACATGCATATCGTACCCTTCTAGGCACTATAGAGCAGGAGACAGAGGAGAGGGAACAGGGAGATAAATTATCCCCTATCCCAGTGACTCAAGTTGCAGCCAACCCCCTAGGCCAAAACCCAGCAGCTAAACTGGAGAACAAGCCCCAACCAATGGCTGTGGCTACTAGTACGAGAAGTGGGAAATGCACCAAGAAGACTGATAGGCTAGTGGAAGATGATGATGATGCTGGAGAGGGACCTTCAACACCTCCTGATGTAAAATCAGGAGTTAAAATAACTAATGGAAGAGCAGAGACTAATAATGAATCCCTTTCCCTGAAGGATCTTCGTGGTTTAAGAAAAGATTACACCCGGAGACCTGATGAATCTATTATTAGCTGGCTGGTTCGTCTCTGGGATGCAGCAGGGGAGGCCACAGTTTTGGATGGCTCTGAGGCGAGACATTTGGGGTCTCTGTCTCATGATCCTGTTATCGACCAAGGTGTGATGAGGGGAGCTAACCCTCAAAGCCTCTGGGCACGGGTCCTGGATAGAGTGGCACAAAGATATCTGTGTGCAGATGACCTGTATATGCAGCAGACCCGATGGAAAACCATAGAGCAGGGGGTCCAACGCCTCAGGGAAATGGCAGTAGCAGAAATTATTTTTTCGGATGATGTAACAACTAGAAATCCAGACCTGGTACCATGCACACCGGTGATGTGGAGAAAACTTGTGCGGCTTGGGCCCCCTGAGTATGCGTCTGCCCTAGCGATAATGAAGAGAGATGAGGTGTATGAGACAGTACTCGATATGGCAAAGAAGCTTCGTGCATATGCGGATGCAGTACATGGCCTGACTCATGCTAGAATTGCAGCTGTGGAAACACGCTTGCGAGACTTAGAAGATAAAATAGAGAAAAATCATCGGAAACTCAGGGAGGAGATTAAGGAGGACCTCCTCCAAATTTCAGCTGTACAGATTAGAAACCCTGGTACCCAACGCAGACGTTCCCCCAGTTGGGAGAGGAGGTACACTCCCCGAGCTGAATTGTGGTTTTTCTTGCAGGATTCTGGAGAGAACATGAGAAGATGGGATGGGAAGCCTACAGCTGCTCTGGCAAAACGAGTGCGGGATTTGAAGGAAGGAAAGATTGAAAGAGGAAGTTCCACCAGAAGGAAAGCTGCTCCTGTCTCTCGCAGCCAAAGTGCTGAACGTGATACTGATAATAACATGTCTGATCCTCTTGAGGGAACTTCTAACATGTATGCCCCAGAAAAGAAGGAGAAACAGGCTTAGAGGGGCCCTGCCTCTAGCCAGGGTGAGGCGAGGGAAAATCGTGTTTTTTGGACTATGTGGATTCGATGGCCTGGCACTTCGAAACCACGGAAATATAAAGCTTTAGTGGACACAGGTGCACAGTGTACGATACTTCCATTAAGACACATGGGAGCAGAATCTGTTTCAATTGCTGGTGTGACAGGTGGATCGCAGGACTTCACCCTGGTGGAAGCGGAAGTAAGTTTAACTGGAAAGGATTGGAAGAAACATCTTATTGTGACTGGTCCAGAGGCCCCATGTATTTTGGGCATAGATTACCTTCGGAGTGGGTATTTTAAGGACCCAAAAGGACTAAGATGGGCATTTGGAATTGCAACTGTGATGGCAGAGCGTATTCGACAATTGAACACCTTGCCTGGACTATCTGAGAATCCAATTACAGTAGGACTTCTGCAGGGAGAAGAACAATGAGTACCAATTGCCACTTCAATAGTGCACCGCCGGCAGTAAAGAACAACGCGAGATGCTGTGATTCCTATTCATAAGATGATCCGAGAGCTGGAGAGCCAAGGGGTGGTTAGTAAAACCCACTCACCCTTCAACAGCCCCATTTGGCCTGTGCGTAAATCTGATGGGGAATGGAGACTGACTGTGGACTATCGGGCATTGAATGAAGTGAGTCCACCGCTGAGCGCTGCCGTGCCGGACATGCTGGAACTCCAGTACGAGCTGGAGTCCAAGGCAGCAAGGTGGTATGCCACCATTGACATAGCAAATGCATTTTTCTCCATTCCTTTGGCATCAGAGTGCAGGCCTCAGTTTGCTTTCACCTGGAGGGGCATGCAGTACACCTGGAACTGACTACCCCAGGAGTGGAAGCACAGTCCTACCATCTGTCATGGACTGATCCAGACTGCACTGGAAAACGGTGAAGCTCCGGAACATCTACAATATATTGATGATATCATCGTATGGGGAAACACAGCAGCAGAAGTGTTTGAGAAAGGAGAAAAAAATATTCAAATTCTCCTGGAACCCGGCTTCGCCATCAAGAAGAGTAAAGTTAAAGGACCTGCTCGGGAGATTCAGTTCCTGAAGTGAAGTGGCAAGATGGACGGCGTCAGATTCCTACTGATGTTATTAACAAGATTACAGCTATGTCTCCACCTACTAACAAGAAGGAGACACAAGCTTTTCTAGGTGCCATCGGTTTTTGGAGAATGCACATTCCTGAGTACAGCCAGATTGTGAGCCCTCTTTACCTTATTACCCGCAAGAAGAATGATTTCCACTGGGGCCCTGAACAGCAGCAAGCCTTTGCTCAGATTAAACAGGAGATTGCCCATGCAGTAGCCCTTGGCCCAGTCAGGAGGGGACCAGATGTGAAGAACGTACTTTACTCAGCAGCTGGGAACCATGGTTTGTCTTGGAGCCTGTGGCAGAAGGTGCCTGGTGAGACCCGAGGCCGACCTCTGGGATTCTGGAGGAGAAGCTACAGAGGGTCAGAAGCCAACTACACTCCCACAGAGAAGGAAATCTTGGCTGCCTATGAAGGAGTTCAAGCTGCCTCAGAGGTGATTGGCACAGAAGCACAACTTCTCCTGGCACCTCGACTGCCAGTGCTGGGGTGGATGTTCAAAGGAAAGGTTCCCTCTACTCACCACGTCACAGACGCCACATGGAGCAAGTGGATTGCCCTCATCACGCAGCGCGCCCGTATTGGTAACCCGAGTCGCCCTGGGATTTTGGAGATAATCACGAACTGGCCAGAAGGTGAAGATTTTGGTCTCGCTGATGAGGAGGAGCAGAAACAAGTGACCCGGGCTGAAGAAGCTCCACCTTACAACCAGCTGCCAGCAGATGAAACACGCTACGCCCTTTTCACTGACGGTTCCTGCCGCATTGTGGGGATGAACCGGAAGTGGAAAGCTGCCGTATGGAGCCCCACACGACAGGTTGCACAAGCTACCGAAGGAGAAGGTGGATCGAGTCAACTTGCTGAACTCAAAGCTGTTCAGCTGGCCTTGGACATTGCTGAGAGAGAGAAATGGCCAAAGCTCTACCTTTACACTGATTCGTGGATGGTAGCTAATGCTCTGTGGGGTTGGCTGGAAAGGTGGAAAAAGGCTGACTGGCAACGTAGAGGAAAACCAATCTGGGCTGCTGATGAGTGGAAAGACATTGCCACTCGGGTAGAGAAGCTCCCCGTGAAAGTCCGTCATGTGGATGCCCATGTTCCCAAGAGTTGGGCTACTGAAGAACATAGGCACAACAAGCAGGTAGATCAGGCTGCACGGATAGAGGTCTCAAAATAGACTTAAATTGGGAACATAAGGGAGAGTTGTTCCTGGCTCGATGGGCCCATGATGCCTCAGGCTATCAGGGTAGGGATGCCACCTATAAGTGGGCACGAGACCGAGGGGTGGATCTTACCATGGACAGCATTACCCAAGTCATTCATGACTGTGACACTTGCGCTGCCATCAAGCAGGCCAAGCGGGTAAAACCCCTCTGGTATGGTGGATGGTGGTCCAAATACAAGTATGGGGAGGCCTGGCAGATTGACTATATCACACTGCCTCAGACCCGCCAGGGAAAATGTTATGTGCTGACCATGGTAGAAGCCACCCCCGGATGGTTGGAGACCTACCCTGTGTCCCATGCCACTGCTCCAAACACCATCCTGGGCCTGGAAAAGCAGGTCCTTTGGAAGCATGGTACCCCTGAGAGAATTGAGTCAGACAATGGGACTCATTTCAAAAATAAGCTTGTCAACACCTGGGCTAGGGAACATGGTATTGAGTGGGTGTACCATATCCCTTACCATGCACCAGCTGCAGGTAAAGTGGAGAGGTACAATGGATTGTTGAAGACCACATTAAAGGCATTGGGTGGGGGATCTCTAAAAAACTGGGAGCAGCACCTGGCAAAAGCCACTTGGTTAGTTAACACTCGAGGTTCCACCAACCGAGCAGGTCCCGCCCAGTCTGAGTGCCTTAATGTAGTAGACGGAGACAAAGTCCCAGTGGCCCATGTTAGAGGGTTGCTAGGGAAGACAGTATGGATTCATCCTGCCTTGAGTACAGGCAAACCCATTCGTGGGATTGCCTTTGCTCAAGGACCAGGATGTACTTGGTGGATTATGCAGAAGGATGGAACAACCTGCTGTGTACCTCAGGGAGATCTGATTATAGGATAAAGTTGTACACAAATATTATTGTTGAGTGCCACTACCATTGTATTCCAGATTTTATGAATAGAAGGAAATGTGTGACAAAGGCCTGAGCAAGTGAGAAGGAGGAGATGTGTAAGTGTTGAAGGTTTTGAGCAAGTCAGAGAAAGTTTGTGCCTAGTTAAGTGGGTATCCCAATTGTGTGTCAATGATCACGATATGGGATAAGGGGTGGAATGTTATGGGTTATGTTTTGACTATCTCCTCTCCCTACCCCCCACCATGGAGCTGCCGGCCCCTCCCCCGGGCTGTTCTATCTAGCCAGGTGTTTTTTCAGCTTTTGGGGCTTTTTGCTGCTGCTTTCGCTGCTGCTCGCTGCTGCTTCGTCTGCCTCCCCTGCCCCCCCTCCGCTGCTTCAGCTGCTTTTTCCCCCCCCCGGCTGCTTAAACTGCCCCTCTCCCTTCCCCCCCCCCCATCCCTAAGATTTGCACCGGCTCCAGAGTAAACGGATCTGAACTTCGGAGACCACCTCTGGAAGTCTGCCAAAGAAGCTCTGCTGCCCTTCCCGGCGAAGATCTGCCGAGTTCATCTCAATCTGGGTCTGTGCTGGGAAGTGTTTCTTTTGTATTTTGTTAATAAAAAGTTTTTTCCACTTTCCCCTGAAGAAAATTCTTTCTGAGATTGGTGAAGGAAGGAATTGTAAGGCGGGGGGAGGGGACCCTTTGGAGGTCTTTTTTCCTAAAATTTGTCCCAAACTTGGACACTGGGGCACCTTCCCAGGCTGTGCCCAGAACAAAGACACAGCCCAGGCCCTGCTCTGCTGCTTTCTGGGGTCCATCCCAGAAGCTCTGGCTGTGCCAGGACACTGCTGTGTGCCCCCTGCACACTGCCCCTCTGCCCCAGGCACTGGGCTTTGTTTTGCCAGAGCATTCCTGGAGCACATTGCTGACAGCAGCTCTGGAGGAGAGCAAAGCCTTCCTCCCCTGCCCTCAGGAGATCCCTTTGCTGGTGGAGCTGCTGTGCTGGAGCCCAGCTGTGTCCAGCAGTGCCCATGGCCTGTCCCTGCCTGTGCTCACAGCAGGGACATGCAGCAGGACAGTGACCAAGCTGCCAGAGCACTGCGGCCTCACAGCCACAGAAGGGCTGGCAAGGAGAGGGTGGATTTGGGAAGAGCAGATGTGGGAAGAGCCAGGGCCATTGTCCCTGGCTGTGCTGCTGTGCTGGGATATTTGACCTCTGCCTCTGCTCACAGGCACTGCTCTGCTGAGACAGGGAAGGGCTGGGGAAGAATCCAGGACACACAAGAGAGGCCATGCACTTACTTTTATTTAAATGCATGGGAAGAGACCTTTTGCACACCTTTGCCTTCCAAAAGAAAAGTAGATATTAATGTAGAAATGCAAGGAGTAATTTAGAGTATTTTGTACAAAACACAACAGTAGAAAAAGTTAATTTAAAAAAAAAAAAAGGACAAGAAAAAAAAAAGAGAGAGAGGTTGTAAAGAGTTACATTCTAAAGGCTCTGCAGAAGAAAAGAGAGCATTTAATGCTTCTGAAAATACAGAGTCATCAATTTTCTCAGGGCTCCTTTGAGCTCCTGGTTCCTCAGGCTGTAGATGAAAGGATTCAGGGCTGGAGGCAACACTGAGTACAGAACTGACAGGGAGAGATCCAGAGATGAGGAGAAGATGGAGGGGGGCTTCAGGTGTGCAAATGGGCCAGTGCTGAGGAACAGGGAGACCACAGCCAGGTGAGGGAGGCAGGTGGAAAGGGCTCTGTGCTGTCCCTGCTCAGAGGGAATCCTTAGCACAGCCCTGAAGATCTGCACATAGGAGAAAACAATGAACACAAAACAGCCAAAGGCTAAACAAACACTAACAGCAAGAAACCCAAATTTCCTGAGGTAGGATTTGGAGCAGGAGAGTTTGAGGATTTGAGGGATTTCACAGAAGAACTGGCCCAGGACATTTCCATGGCACAGGGGCAGGGAAAATGTAATGGCTGTGTGCAGCAGAGCATTGAGAAAGCCACTGGCCCAGGTAGCTGCTGCCATGTGGGCACAAGCTCTGCTGCCCAGGAGGGTCCTGTAGTGCAGGGGTTTGCAGATGGACACGTAGCGGTCGTAGCACATGACGGTCAAGAGAAAATACTCTGCTGAAATGAAAAACACAAAGAAAAAGAGCTGAGCAGCACATCCTGAGTAGGAGATGTTCCTGGTGTCCCAGAGGGAATTGTGCATGGCTTTGGGCACAGTGGTGCAGATGCAGCCCAGGTCAGTGAGGGCCAGGTTGAGCAGGAAGAAGAACATGGGGGTTTGCAGGTGGTGGCCGCAGGCTACGGCGCTGATGATGAGGCCGTTGGCCAGGAGGGCAGCCAGGGAGATGCCCAGGAAGAGGCAGAAGTGCAGCAGCTGCAGCTGCCGCGTGTCTGCCAATGGCAGCAGGAGGAAGTGGCTGATGGAGCTGCTGTTGGACATTTGCTGTGGCTGGATATGGAGACCTATTCATGGATAAAGGACAGTGACAAGTGAGCAGAGGCTGCTTGAATACAAATTTGGGCCATTCACTGTAGACTGACCCCCGGTGACTCACTCACTCTTGTTCCTGCTCTGGGAAATCCTTCACCCAAGTCCCTGACTGAGCTCCAGTTGTACTGAGTGTGACAGGAGCAGCCAGGCTTGTGCATGGGCGCTCTCAAGGAGCCATCCTTGCCCTGCAGCCTTGGGTTTGTGACTGTGTGGCTGAGGGACAAGGCGGGATATTTAGGATTTGCCAGTGGAATCACTCCTAGTGCAGAAAGGTTTGGTAGCTTCTGCATTCCCAAATCAAAAGGATTTCAGGAGTTGGTTTTAGGATTTGTTTTCCTACCCACATATAATTCCTGGTTCTCTGAGGATAGAAATCCCAGCATTTCTGCTGCACTCACAGTTTGCCAGTGAGAGATGCAAGAGGCAGAAAATTCCCTGTGGCTTAGGGCAAGGTGAGGATCTGGATGGGCTTGTTCCCAACTGCCCTGGGTTTCCCACTTTGGCTGGAATCAGAGCACAATCACACTTCTGTGTCACCCTGGGATAAACCAAACCCTGCTGAGAGCAGAGGATCCCTGAATGTCTCACCTTCTCTAAAGCTCTCTGAGCAAGGTCTCAGCACCCCCTTCTGCCAAGGACACTCACGGCTCCCTTTGCAAATAAAACAGCATTTCCTCAGCTGTGACATCTCTGTCCTTCCCTGTGGGACACTCAGGGAACTCCAAGAGGCTCTGGCACAGATTTGCACCCAGGCGGGCAGCTCAGAGTTTGGAAGGACACAGCAAGGAGACCCCCAGGTGTGCCCATGCCCTGTCCCTGCCAGGCTTACAGAGCCCATCCCACCCTCTGTGCCCTCACCTGTCCCACAGAAATCTGCCTGTCTGCAGGGCCCTGCCTGGGGCAGGGTCTGCCTGCAGGTGGGCAAGGGCAGCTCAGAAGAGCCCTGCTGGGCCCTGCAAAGGGGATGCTGGTGCTGCCCGGGGCTGAGGAGTGGCTGAAGGCCCTTTGGGAGGCTCCCAGCAGAGAGACTGACCACACAAAGTTACAGATTTGGTGTCTCTGTAAATGTTCAAATGTTACTTTAGTGATCCTGTGTGTCCCTTTCAGCTCTGAATGTTCTGTGATTCTGTGAGTACAATTCCTGTTCTGCTTCTCTCATCCCCCTGTTGTCTATTTGATTGTCTATAATCAAAAAAGAAAAAAGCCCTTGCAAGAGTGTTAGAATGGTAAAGTACAAAACAGATCTTTATTGGAAGCTTCCAGGGGTCCCAGTGGGAATGTGGCACACCCAGCTCCCAATTCCAACAATTTATTAAGGTTGATTAACTAGGGTATTTAACAGGAACATCCAATAGGATATTCAGTTTCCCCTGTTACACACCCCTGGGTCAACTCATTGGAGTAGGTCCAAGGGCTTCTTTACCCCAATTTTTCTATGACTGCTCACATTCTGGTTAAAAAAACCCCAAAAAAACCAAAAAAACAAACAAACAAAAATGTTCCTCTTGTAGGTCCTCTTCCTAATAAGAAGACTATACATTATTTCAGGAATCTATTTAGTAGGTCAGCTTACTGTTCAAAAATCTGAAAGAAAGGTTAAGAGGTGTACTAGAGATAATTTAGTATTTTAGTTATATAAGTACAGAATAATAGTTTACAGTGTTACAAGACTAGGAAAAAAAATATAAAAAGCAAAAATCTTTGTCATCACCCCAGCCTTCCCATCCTTCTCCAAGGAGGAAATTGAAAACTCTCAAGAAATCTTCTGACCTTTACAGCAATCCCAGGCTCAACTTTTTTTGAGAAGTGCTCTCCAGAGCTGTGCCCAGGCCGGTCTGGAGCCGGGAGCAGCCCTGTCCCACCCAGCACCGCTCAGCAGCAGCACCTGCCCTGCTCAGGGTTGCTCCTTGTCCCCACAGCTTCTTCCCCAGGGCTGTGAGCAGCTCCCAGGGCTGGCTGAGAGCTATTCCTGGACGCGGGAGAGTCCCTGCCCCAGCACAATCCCTGTTCTGCAGGACCCTGCTCTGCAGGACAGCCCTGGGCACCCCTGGCTGCAGCCCTGGCTGCTCAGCCCTGCAGCAGAGCCTGGACACAGGGAGCTGCCTGGGGCTGTGCTTTGGGTGCTGCAGCAGGGAAACCCAGCCCTGCCCAGGGCCACATCCCCTGCACTGCAGCAGCTCTGAGAGTCCTCCTGGAATATCCTGAAACTGTGGCATGTGCCAGCTTCAGGAGATCCCTGCAGGAACTGCAGCTTACCTTCCCACAGCCAGAGAGTGACTGTTCCAAACACTGGGAGGATTTCTGCTCTAGTGAGCCCTCACTGAGCTCTGCTCTGTGCCCCCAGCCCAAGCTGAGTTTAACCCCTCTATGCCTCTGTGCTGTGCACGGGGTAGCTGCAGGCAGAGCCCCAGCCCTGCTGGGCTGTTCACAGGAGCTGCTCCTGGGCAGAGCTGTTTCTCTGCAATGCTGCCCTTCCCTGGAGCTGCCTCTGTGCCAGAAGCCTGACCCAGCTCAGCAGCAATGACACAGCCCAAGGACTTTAACGACCCTCTTGGGCTTTGTGCTGAAGCCCTGAATATCAGTCCCTGAGAGGGAGATGAAGAAAACTTTCAATAATTTCAAGTCAGATTATAACTCCAAAGTTTCTTAAAGTTTTAATGGGTCCCACTGAGGTACACAACTGAGAAAGTGTCCCCAAGCCTTAATCAGAGCAGCGAACTGGAGGCAGAGATGACAGGTGGGGACAAAGAGAAGCCAAGTCTTGGTGCCCTGGGGCACAGCAGGATCTGTGCCACCAAGAGCTCTGAGGAGACACCTTGTCCTGAGGCAGTGGAGCCTCCTGGTACAGCCCCAGCAAGACTGGGCACTGACACCCCTTGTGCTGCCTTCAGTATCCCCCCCACACCCCAGTGGCCTCAGGGATCTGCTGGGACCAGTCCCTGGGGAGCCTTGGTCAGGAATGATCCTGGGGGCTCCTTCAAGTTCCCAGGGACTGCAGATTTTTCAGAGGACTTTGGGTTTTGCTTTTGCCTGGGAGTCTCTGAAAGCTTTGTGCAATCATGGCCTCCAATGATCTGCTTTAATTAGTCTCTTGAGAGCCTTTGTCAGTAATAATACTCAGTGGGCTCATTAATATTTCAAGGTACTTCAGTTTTTTAAGGTACTTTCTTTTTCCTTTCTTCTCTGAGTCTCTGAGAGGTTTTTGGGCAATCATGGCCTACAATTCTGTCTCCCAAGGAGTCTGTGAGGAACCTGCAGTGAGGATGGACCTCAGTGGGCCCCATTAATGCTTTGAGGCATTTGGGTTTTTCTTCTGACTTGGACTCCTCTCAGGCCCTGAGGTTCAAGGGCTCAGCACCAAATGCACCACCAGGCTCATTGGGATAAAGCAAGTCCTGACAAAACCATGGCTCTGCCTTGATTTCCCTCTGCTCTTGAGAAGTTCATTAGGAAGTTTTTTCTACAGTTATGGAGAAATATTTCAAAGAGCTTCTCAGAAATAAGTGTTCCTATTTTAAAGCATGTCTTTTATTACTGTTTCTCTTTAGAGCAGAGTTGATTGCAGAGTTCTGTGAATGATACTGATGCAGGGTCTCTTCTCAGGAGATCTGGCCTGCTGGGAGAAGTTGTTCCTTGAGGTCTGACCCAGTGTTGACAATATTTCTCCACATTCCCCACCCTCATCCTGTCTGTCCTCACTCACCTGGGACCTGCTTTGTTTGGAGAACTGGCGGCACTCAAGCAAACAGGGGTTTTCTTCCTTCACTCTTTTTGAAGCAATCTAAAACTCCTGAGTTTCCCCACTACAAACAGACACCCTTCTCAAGTGTATGTCAAGATGCCATCACAGAGATTTATATTCCCAAGGCAGAGCCATGCAATATCTGTTTTAGTCCTTTGGACTTTTGGTTCCACAAAGCCTTGTTGTGTCACCATGGACTCTTGGTTTAGTGATGTTCTGTGGTGTCACAATGGATGTTTGGTTTCATGGGGCCCCACAGTGTCACAGTGGTTTCTTATTTCCTGTAGCAATGAGCAGCAAACCCCACTGGCAGAGCCAAATTCCTGGGAAGAATGAAGAATGGGGACATTTGGAATGATGTTTTTTGTCTTCCCAGGGCACAGTGATGTGGGGTGAGGCCCTGCTGTCCTGGAGATGGCTGAACAGCGGCCTGCCCATGGAAGGGGGAAAAGACAACAACCTCTGCCCATGGAGCTACAACAGCAGAGAGGTCAGGGTGAAGGCTGGTCTTCAAAGATTGTTACCAGCACAGGAAACATCAATGAGAGAGGAAAGATGTGTATTAATGTCTTTACAAATCATTTGATGGGTGAACGGATGAGTGTTTAGGTCTGTGAAATGGGTTGTAATATTTCTACGGATTTTGGGCAGCAGGGTTGTTACCGAGTCCAGAGAGCTTTGCTCCTGAAACAGACAAGGGTCTGCATAAGTGTGAAAATCTGAACTGTGGGGGAGATGCCAGGTTCAAGGGGGAATGTGGGGCAGGTGGGTCAGGAAGGCTGTACCTTCCTAGTATCTCCCAGGCAATGGGTAAAGGAAGAGAGCAACGTGCAGCCAGGAGTTTAGGATAAAAGGAGTCTGCACCCTCTGAAACCTCGAGAGAGAAAACCCCGTGGGTGTGTCCACTGGGGGGTAGCACTCCTCAATGAGGGGTGGGGGGGGTGGTGCTGGAGAATCATGCTGTGTGTACAAAGCATCAGAACCATGTGGGAGGGGGACTGCAGTATCATGCTTTGTCCACAAATGGTGAGGCACTGCTCGGGGGAAGCCTGCAGTACAGAGTTTTGTCCAGAAGGGGGCAGCAGCGTTTGGGTGGCAGGGCTGCAATACCATGCTGTGTGAACAAGAGCACAGCAGTGCTCAAGGAGGGGGGCTACAGTACCACGATATGTCCACAGAGTGGCAGCACTGCTTGGGGGGAAGGCTGCAGTACCAGTCTGTGTCCAAATTTGAGCACCACTACTTGGAGGAGGAGGAGGGTGTTGAAGTACTGGGTTTTGCCCACACAGGGGCAGCACTGAACTGGGGGGAGGCTGCAGTAATAGGCTTTGTTTACAAGTGGGTAGCACTGCTCAGAATAGGGGGAGGCTGCAGTACTGGTACGTGTCCACATGAGGGCATCACTGCTTGGAATGTGGGGGCTGCAGTACAATGCTGTATTCACAATGGGGAAGCACTGCTCAGGGAAGGGAGGGCTTGCAGTTCCATGTTGTGTCCACAAGGGGGCAGCACTCTTCAGAAGCAGGGGGCTGCAGTACCATGCTGTGCCCACCAGGGGTCTAACATGGCTCGGGGAGGGGAGCTGCAGTACCATGCTGTGCCCACAAGGGGGCAGAACTGCTCGAGGGGAAGGCTGCAGTTACAGTCTGTATCCAAAATTGGGCACCACTGCTTCAGAAGGAGGGTCCTGCATTGCTGGGTTCTGTCCACAAGGGGACAGCACTGAACAGTGGGGAGGGTACAGTACTGGGCTATGTCCACAATGGGGCAGCACTGCTCAGAGAAGGGAGAGCTGCAGTACCCATCTGTGTCCATAAGAGGGCATCACTCCTGAGGAGGGGGTGGCTGCAGTACCATGCTGTGTCCACATGGGGGAAGCACTACTGTGGGGAGGGCATGCTGTACCAGTCTTTCTCTACAAGGTGGCAGCACTGATCAGGTGGGGGTTGCAGTACTGAGCTATGTCCACAAGGGTGCAGCACTGCTGGGGAAGGGGGAGGTTGAAGCACCATGCTGGTCCTGCAGCTGGCTGAAGAAGAATGTCCCCTCCCTCCCTCCTTCTGTCTTCCCCCTGTGCCAGGGAAGGGGAGAACTTCTGCTGCCCGAGGGACTCTGGCTTTGGGCTCACCTGCCATCCAGGTGTAGAAGGTGTCCTGGGGGATGGTGTCACAGCTGAAGTCGATGAGCTTCGTCTCGCCGGTGCCCAGATTGATGAGGATGTTCTTGGCCTTGATGTCGCGGTGCAGGACGCCACGGCTGGTGCAGTGCCGCATGGCCTGCAGCACCTGGCGGAACAGTCCCCATATCACAGGCTCTGGCAGGGACCTGCCGACCTCCAGCAAGTGCCACAGGTCCTGGCAGCGCTCCGGACGCTCCATGACCAGCGCAAAGTTGTCGGGCAGCTTGAACCACTCCAGGGGCCACACAGCGCTGCAGAAGCCAGGGCACAACACCATCCAGTTGAGCACCAACTCCAGGGGCACAAGGGCACCGTTGTTCTGCGGGGGGACCCCGATGCCGTCAGCGGGGCTGATACTGCAACGCGCCTTCAGCACCCTCTGCCCGGCCCCACCACAGCTCGCCACTGCCCGGGATGCTGCGCAGCCCCCGCTCCCTCCCCACTCCCTCCACACTCCCTCCACGCTCCCTCCCCACTCCCTCCACACTCGCTCTCCTCGCAGTGTCCCGACTGCTACTCCGCTTGCTGGGCCTGGTCTTCACCCCGCCTAGCACGCCCCGCTGGCTGCTCCCACTGGTCCCACTCACTCACCAGCCACACCCACTGCCAGATACGATCCCAGCCCACTCGCTTGATGTCCACCTGCAAGCCAAGGCAAGTGGCAGGCTCAGCTCGCCACCCGCATCCCCCTCCCCACTCTGAGCCGGCCCCATCTCTCACCAGGGCACTGTCAATGAGCCAGGTCCCGGTGTAAACGCTGCCACAGCTGCTGCTCCCCAGCACTGGGCCCTCCCTGTAGAGCTGCTCCAGGGGAGGCTTATCCTCCCGTGCGGACTGCACAGTGCTCTCACCATTCTGCCATTCTTTGGCTTTCTTCTTTGGGTGTGACAAAGCATTTCGTAGGGAAGAATCGCCTCTTCTGAGTTTTGCCGGTGTGGACAGGAGCGGAGCATTGAAATGTCAAGTAGAAAAGAGAAATCGTGTCACTATTGTCATCCCTTTTCATTCTCTGTTGAAACAGTAGCAGGTTGTCAAAAGACATGGTCTGCAATGTGGAACTTGGTGCCAAGTTTCTTTTTCTGCCAGAGGATGAGGAGGGGAGGTATCCCAGAATCACGGAATCATGGCATGCTTTCGCTTGGAAGGGATCTGGAAGACCACATAGCTGCAACCCCCATGCTGTGCCTGGGGACCCCTTGTACCAGACCGACTTGTCCTGAGCTTCATCGAGCCTGGCCTCGTACAATGTCAGGGGTGGGGCACACACAGCTTCTGTTCCAGGAAAGTCTTTCCTTGTGCTCTCTCTGCCTGCCCTTATACAAAGCCCCTGTCCAGCTTTCTTGTAGGTTGCCATCAGGTACTGGAAGGCCGCAGTTGGGCCAAGCCTAAGTCTAAATCTCTTTTGCAGGCTGAAGAAGCTCAGCTGTGCCAGGCTTTCCTTGCAGGAGAGCTGCTCCAGCCCTCGCAGCCCCTCGGTGTCCGTGCTGGGCTCCTGCTCCAGCGTGTCCCTGTCCTTCCTGGCTGTGCAGGGTTGTTGATGCAGAGTCAGATGAAGCTTCAGAGTGTGCACAGAGCATGCCACACTCCATGAACTCCTTGCCTTCATCTGAGTTGTTGATAGGGAATGAGAAGTTATAGATCAGGTAAAAGGGACAAAGTGAGTGAGGTGAACACACAGCTTTACAATCAACCCATCTAAAGGGTGGCCACTAAACAGCGACTCAGCTCCCACCTTCCCTCTGTGTGAGACTGAGCCCTGCTGGCCCTTCCCCTTGTCCTCCTCCCTGGCAGTGACCCTGGGGGCAGCGCTGCGCAGCTGCCCCTGCTGGGGCTCCTGGGCCATGGCCCCTGAGCTGACCAGGAGCCCAGACCTCCATTCCCAATGCCGGGGCTTTGCACAAAAGTGTCCATGCCAAACAGGCCAGCGAGTTTCCCTGGGAACAGAGGTACCCAGGCTGGGTGGGACTGTTGATCTTCTGGGGGGTAGAAAGTGTCTGCAGAGACACTTGGACAGGCTGGATCATGGGCTGAGGCCACCTGTATGAGGTTCAACAAGGTGAGGTGCCCCATGCTGCACGTCAGCCACAACAGCCATGGGAGGCTCCAGGCTGGGGGCAGAGTGGCTGGAAATCCACCCAGAAGAAAAGGTCATGGGGGTGCTGTTTGGCAGTGGCTGAATGTGAGCCAGCGAGTGCCCAGGTGGCCAAGAAGGCCAAGAGCATCCTGTCCTGGGATATGCTTTAGTGGTGGCCTTGGCAGAGTTAGCGGCCTTAGGTTATTAGGGGGCTTCTCTGGTCTTGAAAGGGTTTTCCAATGAAACAGTTCTGCAGCTCTAAACCTCCATTCCTTGTTTTGAAAGATGCAGTCCCAAATAGACCCACATTGGTGTTTTTAAGGAATTTAGCATCTCCCTTTCCTTGAAAGTAAAGGGAACCAGGCTTTAAATGCTCTTAAAACACTTTCATTCCTTGATCTTCGGCTGTGCATTTGAATTGAGGTGCTTTTGTACGGAAAAGTTGGACCATGAGATAAATGCAGACAATTTAGCTGCAATGGCACTTGTTTTATCTGCTTTTCTCGTTCCTTTCCATTTTGGGTAGCAAATTTGGGAGCATTTGTCTTGTGCTTTGAGTTCTGGCTCAGACTTGCTCACAGTTGTGTTGCAAAATCTTATCTACTCCTTTCTCCTGAAAAAATCTGCCTAGAGACAAGGCTTTCAAACCAGTCCCCAGTATGATTAGCCCAATGTCCCTGCTTAAATCCATGTATGCTTGTATTAGAAGGAGTGAACTATTCTAACTCACCTGCCCCCACCTGTCTTTTTTTTTTTTTTAGTAGTTCTTTGGGCAAGTCCTGTATGCTATTCCAATTCTTTGTTATCAAATGTGTCTAGTGATGCTGCTGCTGTAGCAGCACCCTGAGTTCAGTGAGAACAACTGCAGCGCACTGGGTGCCACAGCAGTTGGCACGGTGAGAGACTCGCCTCCACTGCCATGGCCATCCAGCCACGGGGAGAGCAGCTGCTGGGGCTGCCCCCATTCTGCTGACAGCAGTCTGCCCCCACCATGTGGACTGTGAGGCCTTTGATTTTGGCAGAATGTGGAAAATGCATTGTTTGAAGGTATTTTTATGCTGTCTAACATCACCTGACTGGAGCAGCTTGGTAGACAGAACACCCTGTGGGCAGAGCCACGGCAGGGATGGGTGGCTGTCACTTGTACTGGCAGTGTCATTTTTCCAGGCAGGCTCCTGATATAGCTGCAGGGGAAGGCACCAGCAGATCAATCAGCCCCAGGGAGGAGCAGCAGCAGCAGCACATTGAGGAGACCCTCATCTGCAAAGAGCCCCTCACCCCCTTTGCTCCCCCATGGCAGCACAAGGTGATTCTACTGCAGGTGCAGGGCTGCAGCAGACTGGAGACTCCTTCAGGCAAGACTTGCTGCAATCTCGTTCCTGCAGCTGTGCTGGGAGGATGTTGGCTGCAGCAGGGGTGTCCATGCCCAGGAATGCTGCTCGGCTCAGGGAGGCAGAGTGTGCACAAAAGCTGCATTCAAAGCACTGATCGTGAGCCCCCTGAGGCACTGGCAAATGCAGCAGCTCTTCTTCATTCCGTGCAAGTGAGAGCCCAGCCCTGGAGCCTGTCCCTGGGAACAGGGAAACACTCTGAGGATGGTTCTGAATTTTCAGGGACAGTCAGAATGAGAATTGTTTTGAGCTGGTGTTGCAGTGTTGGGTTTGGGTGTGTCTGCAGGAAAGAAAGCAGGAATAAACCCCTGGCACAATGAAGGAGAACCATTGCAAGGCCAATTTCCACCCTACAGACACACTGATCATATTGGCCCATTAAATACTGGGGGCAGTGAATGAAGAGTGAAAAGCTTCTTTGAGGAGATAGGAGAGATGAGACATGAAGAAAAAATTTTGCTGATGCAGGAAAAGGGATCAGATCCACTGGTCCCTTGGCTCATGCTCAGTTCTGCCAAACCAAGCATGATCAGTTTTAACCGCTCTGTTGGAGAGTATTTCAAAAGAACCTGCTCCGTGTAAGAAAATTTTGAATTGTCAGGAAGCACTAAGATCAGAAATATTTTGAGGCAAATCCTGTTTATGTTGGGTTTCAGTGCCTCTGCAATAAAGCAGGGAATAAACCCCTGAAGCAATGAAGAAGAGCAAAGGTGGAATGTTTGGATGGTCAGTTTGTTCCCTAATTATATCAGCCAACTGAATTCAGGGGTCATCTACTGGGGAGTGCAAAGCTTCTTTTATTCCAATGCCTAATTGTGTCCCGCACTTTATTTGTTGTGAAGAGAAATAAACAAAATCCCCAGACAACAAGCTGCAGCCCAGAACTAAATGAGAATGACAGAAATGAAGGCCTTGAAAAGTAGCTTTGGAAAGCATCAACTTCCTAGATAGTGTCAAACCCTCAGGCCTGGCTGGGCCCAGGGCTGGCTGGCCTTGGGAAGGGAAGGGGATGGAGCTGGGGTGGGGGTTCTGTGGCCATGGAAACGAGAGAACCAGGGGCGAGCGCATCACAAAGGGGCAGCCCCGCGCTGGGGCTGGGAAGGTTGTGGGTGACACGGACACAGCGGCTGGAGACGCAGCAGAAGACACATCTGGCTCTGCTGTCTGTGCCCACTGCTGGCCATTGGAGTCACCCCACCTTGTTCTATGGCTGGGGACCAGCTCTTGTCGCTGCTATCCCAGAGAGTTCCCAAATTCAACCGAGATACTTCTGTGAGACACAAGCACAGGTTCAAACATGGATTCTACTGGAAAAGGCCACAGAAGGAAAAGGTGAGGATAGAAAGGAGCTGAAAGGCCCTGAGCCTAATGGAGAAAAATCCCACCAGCATTCAGGGAAAATTGGTCCATGGTGGTCAGAGCTGGCCCTGTGTCAGGGTTGGTGTCTGACAGCTACAGGTGATCCTGCAAGGACACCCATAGCATCAAAATATTCTGTCATTAGTTTACTCTCATTTCTCCTTTTTGACATTAGCCAAATCACTTATACTGTCAGTGGGGTCAGGGACTGTGGCCACCGATTACCACAAATTGGACATGGTCAGGAGATGCAAGTCCTGTTTCTTTCTTTGCCATTGTTATAAATGGGTATTGGATGGGTTCAATTTTGTCCAATTAATCAAACCACAAAGTTAAATTTAGCAGTAGTTTATTAATAATAACAATTGTATATAAATGAATACAATTAAAATATATGAGTTATATAAATTTGAATAATTACAAAATCCAGCAGCAATTCAAGTATAATAGTGTTCGGTTGAATAAATCATAAGCAAAACCAACCCGGGGATCGCTGGCTGAGGGTATGGGCAGGGCCATTCCTCACACTGTACCAAATCAGCCAAGCTAAAATCTCACTTATATACTGTTTACTAATGCATATTAATATAGCATTTTCTAGAAAGCTCCTCCTCGTTTCTATTCCTAAAATCTACATCACTCTGTTGTGTTGCT
Source organism: Erithacus rubecula (assembly GCF_903797595.1). NCBI lineage: Eukaryota > Metazoa > Chordata > Aves > Passeriformes > Muscicapidae > Erithacus > Erithacus rubecula. The sequence goes on from NW_027636161.1 coordinate 292,962, forward strand.
CATGCGTCACCAGTGGTCGGGGTCTCTCCTCCTTTTGGGGTCTTGTTTCTGATGGAGGCTCTGGGTCTTCCTCAGTGTTCGCTGTTTGATCTCTCAGGTAGAGCAGGTGCACTAAAGTTATATAAACAAATATATGTTCCCACAACAGGCCTCAGTCCACTGTCCAGTGGTTTGGAATCATCCTAATTTGGCTCAATTCAAGGTCAAAACCCTATTCCTAAACACTTGTTCTTAGACCTACACCCTTCACATCCGGCCTCCTACCTAACATCTGGATGAACGATTTTTTTCTGCTTTAACAATTTCCTTTATCTTCTTTTTTTTTTTTTTTTTTTTTTTTTTGCTTTATAACAATCAAATATAATTTTTGATTAATTATAATGCAACAATTTTGCCGACATTGTTACAATTTAATTAGCACGAATCACATATATAACACCATTGATGTTGGGTCTCACTACAGATTAATTTCCTGTTCTTCCTCTGCTTGGTGAATGGGTCCAAAACTGAGGATGATATTACAATGCTATAAGAACACCAGCAAGGCCTGCCTGCTTGCTGAGAGCTCTTTGAGGTTTGCAAAAATAGCAGTCACAGCTGTGTGGGTCTACTGGATATTCACAAAAGGCCAACATCAAGAAGAAATCTTTCCTCCCCTCTTATCATTGGAGCTTTCCACCTTTCCCTTCAGACCTGATAACTCAATAGTGTTCAGAGGAATTAAACACAGGCTAGATCGGAAAAAAATAAAAACAAAGAAATTTTCTCAAGAATTGCTAAGTCCCTCTAGAGCTTCAACCATTGGACACGTATATGGTATGATAAAGGAGGAGGTTCATCTAACTCACCTGTTCTCTTGTGAGCATGGCTCAGCCTCACACAGATGTAAATTGGGAGCTGGGTCACTCTCTGGCAGGAGGAAGGGTCTTGTGCCAGCCTGCAGAGCCTGTGCACATTGTCAGGGAACAGTTCTACCCTGCAGGTGCCTCCTGCCATGAGCTGTGCTGCTCCAAGTGCCCCGTGGAGCTGTAGGGCTGCTCAGCTGTGGGGCAGGGAGAGGAGCAGGGGGCTGCATGTGCAGCTGAGCCATTGCTGGAAGCACAGGGCTCTGGGCTCCCTGCTGTCCCAGGGCAGCCCAGAGGCCAGGCTGCTGCCCTGGGAGCTCTGTGCAAGTGGGTCAGGGTGTGCCCCTGGCCTGCCCCAAGGGGCTGCTGGCAGGAACATGTTTCCCTGGGCAGCTATTTAGAGGTTTCCAGGAAATGTGTCCCATGCAACATGGAGCTTCAGATGCTTTTGATTTTGCATTATTTTATGTTATATTTTGTGTCTCCACTGTGCAGGCCTGACTGGCTACCCTCATGCCAAGAGGTTTTCCCTGGCAAGTCCCTCTATGCTCCTTCCCTCCAAGCTCTTGCCTCCCATCCAGAAGAGCTCTCCTCCTACCAATCCATACAAGATGTGCAGCAGAGAGCAGGAGAATGCGAAAAAGGGTAATGTCTGTGATGACAACGTAAGAAATAACAGGGAGCTCCATTCAGAGGGAAAAGGACATAAGGTAAGGAGACAACGCGAAGTCATGTGCAGAAGATTTTCAGTTTATGCCCTGTAGGTAGAGCTTGCAGACCTTTTCCTTTGGTATGAGCCCAGGGAAGTAGCTGAACCTAGGAAGTACTCAGCTGGACACTGCACTTCAGGCTGTCTTTGCAATGGGAGTGTAGTGCAGACTTCACATCCTCATTGTGTATTAAGAGTGGGAGAGGTCTTTGAATGGTTTCTGGGCTCTGATGTGGCTCCTGCTCTGCCTTATTGCTGAGAACACCTCAACAAGCAGTCAGAGCAGCTCAAGTTGTCCCATCTGGCCAAGCAATCCTCCTACATTTACTAACCTACGGGTATCTGTGAACCATGTCTATGTCTTGGTGGAGTGTTCTATTGACTCTGTCTGCTTGGGAAGGAAAAAGGTGTTTAGTGGAACAGGCAGTCCTGCAAAGTCAGTTCCAGATTGTCTCAGCTTCTGAGTTGTGCAGCCATGGCCTTCTGCACAGTTGTCTCTGATGCTGTTTCTAGACTTCCTCAGCTTCTAGGCAGCTGTGTGCCCTGGCATGGCTTTGTCCAGAGGGAAGGGATGGGAGGTGGCCATGGGGAGAGAAGCCCAGAGCCCAGCCACACGATTGTCTTTATAGCAGGGCCAGCACCTGCAGTTGTTTTGGGTTTGCCATGGGGTGCAGGAGGAGGCAGGTGAACAACAGCTTTGGTAAAGAGAATGTCCAATCAAAGACTTGTCTACTTGATGTCAGCCTTGATGAGAAAGGGCCCAATGTATCCCTGACAGGATCTGATCCTTTCACTGAAGTTTGAACAAGTCCTGATTTGGCTCTTTAGCTAGTGCCAGAAATGATGGGATACTAAGCAAGGGTGAGCATCTGTACCCAGTGCCTCCACTCCCCTTCCTGGCCATGGCATGGGGGCCCTGGAGAAACCTGGGCTGGCAGAGACCTTCCAGAGAGCAGCAGGGCAGGGAGCTCTGCTGAACTTCCTGGATGCCAGTGAGCCTGAGATGATGGAGGTGTGGAAGCTGGAGAGCAGCGAGCATCCCGAGAGCTCAGCAGCTTCTGGGCTGAAAGGCTGTTGGGGAACTGAAAGAAGGAAGGGCAGCAGCAGAAGGAATGAGGGGCTTGAGAAAAGCAGGTTTTGACATCCTGCAAAATGGCTTTGTGGGGATGTGGCTGGAGATGTGCAGTTGCTGTGAGGTGCCTAAGGGGCAGGGATAGAACAGTGATCTAAACCCATTCCCATACTATCCAAAAGGCCAGTGGAGGCAGTGGCACCCCTGAACATACTGATGCCAAACATGTGGATTCCAGATGTGGAGGTTCTTTCTGACCCCCAGGTGCTCTACAGGCACCTAATTCCCGGAGCTCTATAGGTTCCTGCCCTGAGCTCTTAGGCTCTTACTTGTCGGGTAATCTTCCAAATAAGCAAAGCAGCTAATAGTTAAAAAGGTTATTTATTACAAAACACATGTTATTACAAAGAACATCAGTCTCAAAAAGGCAATACCAAAAGCAATGGCAAGCAATGGCAAAAGCAGTAGCAATAAGCAAATGGCAAGAAGCCAGAATGGCTAAAAGCAACACCTCTCCCAATACATACTGTTATATAGCATTTTTCCAACAAGCTAAGATGCAAACTCAGACCACCACTCTTTAACCTGTTAGAATTCTAGTTTCTTTGCTCACCAGGTTATGTATAACACTACACATAAAATCTATCTAAGAAATGCAAGCAATATTCTTGCTATAACTATTATGTCTAAGTCAAGTCAACAACTGTGGGCTTAGAGCCTCTACTGAAAATATCAGTGTTTTTGCAACCTTCAGCAGAACAAAAGCTACTGCTGTGAAATCCAGACCTTTTACTCACTAAAGACATCAGAACTCGCTCTAAGACTTATTCAGTCCCTGCACTCTAACTTCTCTCTGAAGAATTCAGAGAGACCCCTAACTCACTGACTCCAACACATGGCCTTCCAGCATTTGCCAATCAGACTCATCCTCCCAGGTAACAGTGGCCTTCCCTATTTTGCCTGACCTGTCAGTGAATGCAGCAGAACCTTGCACAGGCACACAACTACTTTTGGTTCTCAAAGACAACTTAACTGTCTTTGTTACTTGCAGTAGCTTATGGCTGGGCAGATGACAAGCAATCTGTCCTGTAAAATCTTGCAGTGCACTTTGCAAGGAACACTATTAACAAAGCCTCCTTCAAAGAACTCCTGCTCCACAGGAAATACAATCCTCACAGGGTTCACTGCTATCAAGTGCACGCATCATAGACAACATTTGAATATCAGTCGGGCAAACAATTCCGAAACCAAACTTGCTGTTTGTTAAAGCTGATGCAGCATAACAACCCACTCCAGAACATGCAGAGGATCAGACCATTCCACTGGCCAGTGATACCTGTAGGATGTAAATCCAGATTGGTGATAAACACAGTGATATCAATGGAAGGATCTACTTGGTATACCTGATGAGTAGAAAGACCTTGCTGCAGCCTGCTGCAATGTGTCTGGCTACAATGACAACCCTGTGGCAAAACTTTCCATTGATATCTCTGTTCTGGCTCAGAATTGTTCACTGCAGACACCGTAAAAACAAATTTTGGCCTATCTTCAGGACACAAAGGGATTGTGAAAAAGCAATCCTTCAAGTCAATGACCAAAATGTCCCATCCAGCAGGGAGCATGGTGGGCAAAGGCATACCAGGCTGCAATGCCCCCATGCTCTCCATCACTGCATTTGAACCAATTGACGAAGGGCTATCAACTTAATTTTTCCTACAGAACACTAGTTCTGCCAAACAGGGGTATCAGTCAACCACCGTAAAGGCATCATAGGATAATTCCTGCACTTCACCTCAATAACCCCGATCAGAAATTTGCCTCAATTCGCACTCCCCAGGCTGCCAAACCTCTGAGTTGAATTTGAGGTGGGGTGGTGTCTGGTATCATCAGAGTGCACAACATCTGTGGGTGCTGATCGGAGATATTCATTGTGATGCATGAAAGGCAAAGAAAATACCTTTCAGACAATTTAGTCAAAAGGATATGTTTATTTCAGTGCTGGGCAAACATGTGGGATGTCTCCAAAAGATGTGTGTGCCCTCGGCAGTTTTTGGTCCTTCATTTATTCACAAAAATCATGCATATTCAAAAACACCTATACACATTTATTACCTGTCACCACCCTTTCCCCACTTAGTATCAAATTTAGCTGCATACTCATTGCTGCTGTGTAGTATCCCCTTGGTTTTGGGGTGGTGGTCTTCAATTTGAGTTGAAGGGTTTTAAGAGATGAAGTAAGGATCGTATACCTCACTCTAAACTCTTTACCTCTGTCTCGTTACCATGACTACCTGACTTGTTAGTCCCTTTATTCATTTATTGCCTTCAGTGTCAAAATTTATAATTGATGGGTTTCTTTTGGCTAACTCTAAGCATTTTCTAATGTATATCAGTTTTACTTATTGTTTCCATATGTATATTTTGCTGGTTCTGCATATTATATGACCATACTTTGTAAACTTCTAATCCCCCTGCTAGGATATATATGTTTAAGGGTTACATTCCTAACCCCTAGCTCCTAAGTTTTTCAAGATATCTACCCCATAACTCATTCCCTAAACATGCAATTCTCAAAACTATAAAATAATAGTATGAATATTATGGCTCATTCCCCCCTTTTCTATAAAATTAGTAAGTTCTTTTACTAGTACCTAAGTCCTTTATCCTCATACTGAGGCACCGTGTCTCTTAAAGCCGCACTGAATGATCTCATCAATGAAATTAGAATTGCTACTCATTGCAATATAATCCAATTCCAAATGAACATTTTAATAGACATAATCATACCAACACCAACTAAAATTAATAGTACAATAATTGGATGAACCAATGTGTTGAGTATTCCAGTTCCTTAAGGTGACCATCCGAAGAGCGCATCCCACCAACGGTAAGAGGTGTCTACTTCCAATCTTTTGAAAGCTCTTCTTATGGTTTCTGTGTCATGGTGTAGTGTGATCAGAGTCTTTCTTCCTTTGTCCTTAATTACTTTGAGAATATCCTTTAAGTCCTCATGCTTCCATAGCTGCTTGACTAAAGTCAAATTCATCCTGATAGGTACAGGCAATATCTCCTGTACTGAAGTCAGATTTGCTTTTATATATTGGTGCAATATCACAGGTGCTTGATAAGAAAAGTCACAACCTTCAATTCTAACAAAGTTGCAAATACACAGATTGGACTGGGTTTCATTTATAGCTAATTCGTCTACCCGAATTGTGGAGCATGGTGTTCTGAGACACACACAATCCTGGCTTCTGTGCACAAGTAAGATTGTCCGGTTGGCCAAGTGAACTTCAAAGTGGCAAATGCTTTTCTCTGTATCCAGACAGGTATCTTTGTCATTATTTATGTTTCCTTCACATATAAACCCCAATGGTTTCCTCAATGTACAAGACTCTATAATATTAGTCTGCCATTTCCCTTCGGCCTTCTGTGCCCATTTCCTGTGCTCGGAAGGGAATAGGATGGTTTCTTTATGGTACAATCCTAAGGTAATTATTGGATGTATCAGATTCACTGATGCATTATATATAGTTAGAACAAAGGCAGTTACCATACTTGTTACAGGATCATAAGTGAAATTAACTAGGACCCACCATGACTGGAGCTCTTTTTCTAAATCAGAAGCATTATCCCAAACTATTCTGCGAATATCCGCAGGGAATGTCCTTTACCATCTTCCCTGATAATCGAGGCAGCTACGGATCGCATCCATAATTGTGCCTGTACACATCCAAGGGCTAAGGACATGTTTTCATTAGTTGCTCCCATTGCATTCCCTATTAGTCTGTGGTCTTATTCTTCTATTCTTTCCCACTCCGGTAATATTTTGGAAAATTTCCACTGTCTGGTACCTAAGGCTAGTAGAGAATATTGTAGAGGTTGTTGTAATTTAACTGTGTCGCTACCAGTTGCAGCCAATTTATCCATTAGCACTTCTGAGTCCATAGTGTTCAAGATTCCCAATCCTGTCCCCAGTATCCCAGTAAGATCTCTTTTCTGTCTGAGCATATCAGGAGCATGTTTCTGTAACCAAGTGGTCCGATCCATAAAGGAAGTGGTAAGGATTGGGGTACATTCTTATTGGATAGCAGGAGCATTTACTTGTATTTCCATTTCTACTCGCTTCAGGGACCACTCTGGATTCAGTAACCATCTTTGGGTCCCTACTCTCTTAATAGCACAAGGTCCAATTTTGGTAATTATTGGCTGAATTGTTCTCCTTGAGGTAGTTTGGGTTTGAGTGACTGTGGTTTCTTCCGTTCTCTGGGTCAGTGGATTTTCTGCAGTCTCATCTATTTGGTGTTCAACACAATCCTGAGTAATATTGTAATCTGATCTACACCCCTTAACTGCACACCTTCACTTTTAAGTCTAAACTCAGGACAGGTAGACAAACAGGTCTCACAGCATCCAGAATCAATTCAAAGTCATTAATAGGATTCTGGTGATACTTAGGAAATCCAACCTGAACAAACTCTTATTCACAACCCCAAACATTTCTCCCTTCCCCGACAGTTGCATTGGTAACCTACATCATTTGGGATAACATCCTACGGGAGTAAGCGTCACAAGCTTTTCCATGGCAAAAAATCTCCCAGTTGTACTATATATATGTGGTGTTCCATTAACGTTGGTCACAGTTATGGCCATAATTATGAGAAATACAGTTCTCCAGGCTAACATTTCTATCCAAAATCTATTCATCTTTCTCAAGTAAATTTCAAATTTAGTTAATTATTACCCAGTGTTGCTTTCCAAGGAGCTTCTGGAGCCTTCTTTACTTGCATACGATGAATCCAAGCTTTCTGTTCCTTAATCTTTATTGCAGTATTAGTGGTGAGAAGCACCTGTAACACTCCTTCCCACTGAGGCTCCAGAGTCTTTTCTGTAAAAGGCTTAACATACACATAATCTCCAGGTTGTGTGCCATCTAGTTCTCTGCTCTGAGCTCCAGCCACTTGCTTCTCTATTTCTCTGAGCTGTTTGTTCAGGGCCACCATCTACCTGTGTAGGGTTTCTTCCCCTACTAGGGCCAGTGTTCCCTGTTGTACCCCATATGGCCTTCCAAAAAGAATCTCAAAAGGACTCAGTTTCTCTTTTGCCCTCAGTTTAGTCCAAATCCATGACAATGCTAATGAAAGAGCCTCAAGGTAATTGAGTTTTTTGTCTTAATCTTGCAATTTGCTTTTTAATCAAATGATTCACCTTTTTCTACCTGGCCACTTGATTGAGGGTGATTGGGGGTGTGAAGTTCCCAATCTATACCAAACAGGTGGCTAATTCACTTTGAAATTAAATGGAATGTGGCCCTCTGTCTCAGGATAGTGTGGCTGGAACTGCAAAGCGTGGTATCATTTCTTCTAACAGTACTTTGGTGACCTTTCCTGCTTTGGCAGTTCTGCTAGGAAAGGCTTCTGGCCACCCTGAGAAGGTGTCTATTGACACCAATAAGTATCGGTACACCCCTTTCCTTGGAAGTGAGCTTCCCCATCCCTGTCCTTTGGGATTTTCAAATTCAGACCACATCAAGCCTTGAACCACTTGGTGTGGGGCTGTTTCTTACAGATTGGGCTGCTGAATTGCTGATGTCTCTTCTAACTCAGCTCTCTGAAGATTCTGGGACAATGCTGATCCCTGTTTTGGATAAAAGCACATATTTTTGGGACAGGAGACCTCCAGGGCTGTACAAGACCTGCAGCTTGTGGGGTGATTAGCTCCATCATTTGAGTACTTTTAAGAAATGTCAAAGTTTTCCTACTGCAAGAGAGCAGGAATTACCTGCAATTGTACAGTGCCAGAAGAAGAAATATTGATCTCTCCCTCTGTTTGTGTCATCAATATTCAGGTTTTTCATGTCCTTCTTCATTCATGAGTTTCCACCTCTCCTATTTAAATGGCCATGTCTATGGATATCTCTTAACTAGACCAGCTGGATCTATGGCCTTCCAATTGCTCCCAGATTTCCTCCTCTACCTCCAGTCTGGGCATTCCAATGCCTCTCAATTGAGTATCTTCTCACTTTGAGCTTCAGGGAGTTGCCCAGTCTTTCAGAATTTTAAATAACTCATTATTCAACATCTTAATTGCACTTATGTCTTTTACAATTACCTTTGTCTATATTTAAAAATATTGTTTTATTGATATCCCTTGTGGACAAGTGGGCACATCAGATGCTTCTGGGTCTTCTCATATGGCTGAGAGAAGAGTTTTGATGCTTATAAAATTATGTGCTCTTTGCAATTTTTTATGTTGGTCATGAAGATAAACTTTTCTGTGCCTCTGAGTCTCACCAGTTCCTGACCCCCCAAGAAGCAAAACTAAAACATTGCTGAGGTCCCTTTCAGACTCAGCTCCCTGATGATACCAGGATGGTGCTACTCCCAGTTTTGGAATGGGCTGGAGCAGATGTTTATAGGACAGGAGCCCTGGGGCTGTAGGGACCTGACACTTGCAAAGGGCATGAGCACAACTCATTAGCTGGGTTACTTGAGTACTTTAAGAAATGTCAAAGTTTCCCACCAGGAGAAAACAGAAGCTTCTTGGAAGTGTACTGAGCAGCAGAAGAAACACTGCCCTTCCCCTCTACCTGTGTTACCATTACACAGTCCATTATTTCATGTCCCTCTTCATTTGGCTGTTTCCACCTCTATTGTTTAAATGTTTATGTCTAAGGCCATCTCTTCACTAGACCAGCTGGTTCTATGGCCTTCCCATTCTTCCCAGATTTCCTCTTCCAGTTCTTCTCTAACCATTCCACATCAGTCAACATCTTAATTGTGTTCATATTTATCACAAAATCACCCTTTCTAATGTATTTGTTTAAATTATTCCTGTAATAAATCCCTTGTGCATGGTGGATACATTAGATACTGCTTTGACATTGCACACAGCTGAGGGAAGAATTAGATGTTTATTACATTATATCATTGCTGTATTTTTTATGTTGGCCATGAAGAGAACTTTCTGTGCCTCTGAGTCTCACAAGTTCCTGAGCCCAGAGGACACAAACTGATGAGTTGTGGTTCCCAGTGCAGGGGTGGTCCTTGCACCTCCCTCCACCCCACAGCAGAGCTCCCTTGTCCCATAAAGTGCCTGGCACTGCAGGGATGAAGGAAACAGGGCAGGCTGTGGGGATCAGGGCCAAGGCACGGCAGGGATTTGGGGTGGTTGTGAGCCCAGGGCAGGAGCCAGCCCTTGGCCTTGGGGAACCTCATCCCATTGTCCTGGGCCCACGGCTCCAGCCTGTGCAGATCCCTCTGCAGAGCTTCCTGCCCTGCAGCGCAGCCATGCTCCCAGCCAGCCTGGGCTCACCTGGCATCTGACTGAGGGTGCCCTTGATGCCTCGTCAGATCAGCAAGAAAGAGACTGAACTGCCCTGGCCCCAATCCTGAGCACTGGGACAGCCCTGGATGTGGCTCCATTCCCCAGCACCTCCTTGGGCTGGGCTTTTTGGGTTTTTTTTATGGAGCTGTGTGTCACGTGTGACTAAAGGCTTTGCCAATTTTAAATATTTAATTTTTTTTAGAGATAGGATTTAGGAGTAAAGACAACGCAGGGCTCAAAACTTAAAACAAAAGTACAAGAAGAAATTTATTAATAATGCAAGAAAAAATTATTCAGAATAAGATTCCTAGATTATTCCCTCCTCCCTTCACTCCACAATTCTTACCAACCACACACAGAGAACACTTCAGTCAGTTATCCACTCAAATAATCATTTCAGTTCACTTAAGAGAGAAATTTTTTTTTTTTCTGCTTTAGACTTTGAGGGTCTCTTCTCCTTCACAGTCTGCTTTTTCCGGGGACCTACAGAACTATGAATTTTCCTCTCATTTCCACAGTCCTTCCAGAACCGTGTTATGGGTTACGATGCATACATGGGGTACTATTTTTAAAGGTGGGCTGCTGAAAAACAAAATCCTCTTCATCATCTTCTCTATCAAATGTCTCTGTTCATATTCCAGTCCCAAACAGAGAGCTCAATTTCCCGAGGC